>NC_046660.1:146158950-146169012 GCF_010883055.1 Belonocnema kinseyi
CTGTTGCTCACTCGAGGCCTGACATGGTTCTTCTTGACTTCGAGAAGCGAACCATGTTCGTTATCGAATTTTCGGCACCATCTGACAAAAACATCATAGCCATGGAGAATGAAAAGAACCGCGATTTCGCTGGAAGCGAAATCGCGGTAGAATTTCATTCACAACCACGTCTCACGACCGTCAGATAGGTGGTTACAGTCTGTGAAGGAATCAATACGACGATCCAGAAAAAGCCTCGTGTACCCTAAGAACACGGAGCGACCCAAGGACCACCGTCTTCTGCATTTTTCCCGCAAGTGTTTTATCATATTGTTGACAAGCAGGCATGCTTTTCAGGATATTAACGAGTGAAAGCTTGACACCTCCAAGAGCGCCGATGATGAGGACGATTAGTTCAACAGAATATTCTGGGTACAATCGTTGCAACTCGCTTATAAGGTCTCTATATCTCACTTTCATTTCATTCTCTTTGGCACCTCCAAGAGCGCCGATGATAAGGACGATATATATATATATATATATATATATGTGTGTGTGTGTGTGTGTGTGTGTGTGTGTACTACCGCTCAAAAGTTTAAGCTCGCCTCAAAAAAAGAAGAAGCTCTTAAAAGCCAATTTTAAAGTAAATTTCAAGAGCTTCAAAAGAAACCTGAGAGCGTTATTTAAATTCAATTTTTTATCAAGTTATAGGCATTTTTATGAAAAATGATCATTTTTTGACAAACTATTACATTTTTAATATTATTAATCCTACAAAAAAATGGTAAAGAAAGCTCCTTTTTGGCTAAGGTGTCAAGCTAAAAAATAAAAATTCAATACAAAAAAATTCAGTTTAAGTTCCTTATAATAACACAACGTTACAGTTTTATCAGTCGAATTATAAACTTTTAGTTCATAGACGTAACCGCTATTCGTCTTTGTTTATTATATTTAGAGACACAATAATATGCTTACCAAGCTTTACTGCATACTCCAGGAGTTCCACGGACCTCCTAGGATTGTTTGCCACCACACTCAGGGATCATGCCGAACTCACTGTCTCTTTAATATTTTGTAGTTTGAGACCCCCTGAACAATAATATCCATGTCTAAGGGTCGACGAAAGGATACTTTTCCGTCGGTGTTGCATCGTATGTCGTATTTCATGCAGATGAGAAGAGTTACAGCGACCATAGAGGACTGTTTGGCACCACGGTCAGGGATTATGCGAACTTTCTGTCCCTTTGATGTTTTGTAGTTTAGGACCCCCCGCCCCCCTAATAATAATATCCATGCCGCAATGTCGAGAAGATGATACATTTTCTTGGGTATTTTACCAAAGTTAACGTTTCATGCACACTACAAGAGTGTCGCGGGTCCTCTAGGGCCGTTTGGCAACACGCTCAGTGATCATGCGGAACTTGCTGTCTCTTCGATATTTCGTAGCCTAGGCCCTCCTGATCAGGTTAATAATAGCAATATTCAATAAAGACAACAATGAGAATTAGTTTGCTCAAGCAAGACGAGTTTTGGTATATCATTCTAATGTTTCCTTTGATCCGCATCCGCGATATTATTAATCATAGATCTGCTGGGATACTTTACTGCTGGCTGATGGCGCGCGTATGCTAAATACCATAATATGCTTGCTACATGTGCACATGATCCGACTGTCCTGGCCCCAGTTTTGCATGTCTAGTAGTACCTCAATATTTGTTCATTGTTTTGTGCTTCATCCAGTTGTAGCTCTTGTTCATCGGCTGCTTGAATCAAGTTATCTTCTACATATGATATCCAGATCTGATATTTCTTTGCGCGTCTGCAATGAGAATACACTCGCACTTTGATTATACCCGGTTCATCGACAAGTTTCGTTTAACTCCAAATCTTCCATTTGTTCCCTGTCAAACTTATCTTGTATGGAAGCTCCTGCTAGATTCAGCTGATAGATTCCTACCGCCAGGTTCTTCAGATAATTCATATTCAGCCTAGGAAAATCAGGTACTTGGTGTCCATTAACATCAATCCATCTGGCATTCTTGGTATGCAGGTTGTCAATTCTAACTCTGGCCTGGACCGCGTTGGGTTCACGTGATTTTCGTAACATTGTTTGGGCTAAGTATACGATTGCTTCAGGCATCTGTATGCAAGGACGATACTTGTTGAGGATCGCCCCAGTAATACGGTAAAAATCGACGATATTAATGGCATGGTTCATGTTAATGAGATTTCCGAAGAACTTAAAAACTGTTTTTATGTGGCGATTTCGTGCCTCTACGATCCACTTTGTCTTAGTGATCAACTTGAGTCATTTGCTTTTCCGTATCAAATTGCCTTTGTCTACGAACTAACAGAGTTTGCATTTTATGGTTAATACCAAGATTTTCAAGAAGTGATAGGGCATCACGATAACCACGGTCCACAATGATAATGTCATCGTTTTCGAACCATTCTCGAAGTCAATTAACGTCGATTTCGAATTCATTAGTAAGCATGGAAGCATCGTTATTTCAAGTTTTAGAAAAGAAGGGCCCATAAATATTCAAAATACGTGTGGAGCTACAATTAAGGCTGTCTTAATTAAGTGGCGACCTTTATGAACGCAGTATGTTTGCCCCAGTGCTCTGAAATTGTTGGGTTTATGGATATATACATAAGTTCCATTTATATAGACAATCACTTTTGGAACTTCAGGAGTGGGATTATAAATATCATTTGCGAAGTGCATCACATGTATCTATATATACTGATCCCGTGTTATAGCCGTCAACTCTATGCTGTTGCAGGCGCGGATCCAGAGGAGGGCTTGGGGGGCGGGGCCACACAATAATTACCCTCTCCCCTCCACTCTGAAGGGGGGGGGATAATAATAATTTTAAAGTAATTCTTCGCCCGGTTCAAAACCGGCCTGAGGCAGATTTTTTCTTGGTCTTAACAAATTATTTGTATGAGAAAATCGGTTTAACGAATCAAAACATGTATTATTTATCAATGAGCTATATCATTTTCAATGTCCTAAATTGAAAAATAAATCAACAAGTTTATCAATTTTTAAAAATTATATCATTTCAAGCAATTTTAGGTTAAAAACATTAAAAAATGAAAGATTAAAATTTTTTATCGAACACTTTTTAAATTATAAGTTCAATTAATTTAATTCTGAGTCGTTCCAAATGAATAATTGTTCAATTGTTATTAATACATAGACATTTTTTTATTTCAAATCTTTTAAAACATTTTATAAAAGTATATTTTTTTACTAAAAAATCACTTCAACTATTTCCAGGTACCTCCAAAAAAATTCATGATCTCGAAATCTTTTAAATTGCCTAAAAACCTACCAAATTTTGCATTAAAATCTTTAATAATCTACATTTTCTTTTAAATGTTTTGGATTATTTACATTATTATTTTTACAGTTTTGGAAATTTTTAGAAACCTTTTTAAATATTCTCTTGAAATTCATTTTTTTTAATAAAAAATTATTGCTAATTTTATAAGTAATATAAATAGAGTTTTTTATATTTTGAAACCATTCAAAATGCTTCAAAAGCTTCTAAATTTTTTGTTTGAAATTTTTTAAAAATCTACATTTTGTTTAAAATTTTTTTCACATCCATTAAAGTTGCAACTTATTTTTTAACTTGTTCGAAATTTCTAAATAAATCCTAAACTTATTCATATTTTTTTCGAATTCATAACTATTTAATTGTTTTTTGTTTATAAAAATTTGCTATTGTATTGAAATATTCCTAAATATTCTGCTGAAATTAATTTTTCGAAATGAAAAAATCATTTTGAATTTTACCAGGAATCCTAAGACAATTTTCTTACTATATTAAAACCTTTCATAATCCTTAAAAGGTTCACTATTTTAATTTAAAAAATTAGAAGTATTTCCTCAGCTTACTCGAATTTTTTCTGAATGAATACATTTTTATCTGTTATTCACAGATCAAAATTCAACATTTTCACTTATAAATAAAACTTTTTGAATAGAACAATAAAGTTAATATTGTGACGTTTTAAGTTTGAGTTTAGCTCTCTGAAATTTTAACAATTAAAGGCTTTCTGATTCAAGCAATTTTGTTTCGAATTGTTTAGTTTTTAATATTTCATTTTAAATAAACACTAAACCATTGCTGACTATTAAAAAATTTCTCTTTTTCTTAATTAAAAACGCTTAAATTGAAAAGGTTAAAAATGTTATATTTTCTACTGAAACAACAGAATGTTTATAAAGTTACAGTCGGAAGTTCACGTTTGTTTAACTACTAAGGCTTTTGAATTGAACTAGTTCAATTTTTAACGTCAAAATCTGTAAATTTTTTTATTTTAAGTGATTTAGATTGCCCAATAAAATCATTCAATTATTGTTCAGTTTCGTATACACGAACTACAGTTCAATTTTAACAATCATTAATGAATTTATATTTACAGTTGATCAACTTAAATTGTTTTTTGTCAAAAAATTTCAATCGCGAAATCTTTTAATCTTTTATTAAGTAAGCCTTCAAAACTGCACTTTAAAATTCTTTAAATGGAAAATGTACCCTAAAAATGAAAATCTAAAATGGAAAATTGTTATAGTTATTTGTAAAATTCCCTGTCAAAGAAAAAATTCACTGTCACTTCCCGGTCTAAAATAATTCCTGGTCATTTCCCAGTTTCCCGGACCAGCTGTCACCCTGAATCATTATATTTCAGAACCTAATTTCTTTCTTCTCGAATGATAATAAATATTTCGTGCTCGGTGTCTTAACAATTTTTCATTGAAGAATAAATTCAAATAATATATAGTTAAATAATTCTGACATTTTTCCATTTTTTAAAAGCACAATCTTCTGATTTTTAAAACTTTTTTTTTAATGTATTGAATCACGAGTTGATTTTTGCACTTTTTAGTTCTTGGTATCAGCTTGAATTGACAGTATCATAACGACAAACATTTTATTTTTATAACTAAGCCAAGAATGAAGAAACTTGAAAAAAATCATCGTCAAAAAACTAAAGTCACCTTAAAATAGCCAGAATACAGAAATAAAATATTTACCATTATTGGTTTGCTCCCTGTTCAACTTAAAAGGTTATTCACAATAAAATTATGTCTCATACATCGATGAGAGAATTCGAAACCCTGATTGGCTGCGAGAATTACATGGTTGGTCATCTTTGTCTACATGATATAAAATGGGCTTTACATTTCAAAAATACACGCTGAGAATTGTTGTTTTCTCTATACCCGTATTCAAGGAGGGAATTTTCTTTCCAGTATTATATATAATAGACTTGGCGAAGCGAAGCCTATTATATATATCTTCGCCCTTGGCGAAGCTTACACAAAAACGTCATTAAATCCTTTTTACTAATACGGCGATATGCCCATCGATCTTGTACAGCATCACGTACAGCATCGCAATACGTCTATAAATCCCTGAATTGCTCGTATGTTATGGGACTGATTGAATTGGACTCTTCCTCTGAAAACGTTTCTTCATTATTAAAATCGGACTCATCAATCTTCGATAATGAACGTAGGCCTTGCAAAAAAATGTTGCAACTGGACACCAGACAAGTGATAAGGCCTATTGCAAAATTCTAAACCTTGCCGTAGGACGTTTGGTATAAAGCCACTCACATCCAAATGTTCAGGGCAAGAACGAGTTCATTACGGTACGTAAATATTTTTTTTTACAGAAACATTAACCCTACATTTGACCGACAATTAGGATCAAGTGCTAAATCATTCATCTCCATATTGATACTTCGATTGCAGTTCAGGCATATTCTCGTATTTTCATCAATTTCTTGAGGAGCTATTTCATGTTCAGCATGACGATAAATTGCAATTTGTTGTTTTTGCTCATTTCCTGCATCAGACATTTGTACGATCGTCCGTGTTTAAAGGGGAATGCACATATGTATCAACTTATTCTGACGGGCGGAATGACTAAATTCCAGGTATAGGGAAATTCTTCAGCGTTCCTTTTTATAAACTTGACTCCAATATCAGATAAACATTGCCCTCTGCGAAGAATATAGAAAGTTAATGCAAAATTTTTGTCGAGAGTAAACAAAAAAAATTCTTGAGAAAAAAAAGGACAGACATAATGTAAAAAGTTTGGAAATTGACAATCAGGTTGTCATGGCGGCAAAAATTCCTTTATGACAAGCTACCGATACTCGAAAAATTAAAGTTTATTTAAAGGAGACGTTTTCATTATGATAACCGATTTCCAAAATCAAAAGTTTCAAAATTGACAAACAAAGGAGACTATGTTTCATGAACAAAATATTACGTGCATACTTTATAATCAAATTAAAACGTGACGAGGTTATGGATGGAATGTTGGGCTAATGTTGTTGTGAAAAGAAACTATACGTATGGGAATTAACTCGATCTTATCCTCCCAAACATTTGTTATATATATTATCTTTACACGTCGATGGCCACAGGCACAACTGGGCACCGGGTCATCTGTGCAAGTCTACATTTCGACGTGCACAGTTGGGGGGTCTTCCGTCTGTGTACATGAACCGTTAGTAGGGTACCATCTATGCACGTAGACATTTAGTCATGTTATATTATTTTTATTTAATTTTTTTTATTTTATTCAGTCATTTAGACATTTAGTCGACATTTAGGCGTGCTCAGTTGGGAGTGTCCCACTTGTGCACATTGAAATGTAGACGCGCACAGATGCCTTGGTGCACAGTTGTGCCTATGGACACCGATGTGCACAGATGGACTCGTGCACAGTTGCTCCGTGCACAGATCTCCGTTACCTGCAATTGACAGGACCTGATTAATTAGTTTGAATAAGTAGGTACGCACTTAGTGATGTTTAATCACATTTAGTTTGTGTAAGCCTGATCCGAAAACTGCTAATTCAAATTTTACAGTAGTTAAACTGCCCCCGGACACCTTTCTCATACTTAAGTCTTGACGACGTAGTTGGTAAGACATGATTAATTAGTTTAAATAAAGAATTATGCCCTTGGTAATGTAACTACACATTCAGTTTATGTTACCATGATCCGAAAACCAATAATTAATTTTTTTCCGAAGGTAAACTGCCCGCAGAAACCCACTCAATATTACAGTCTTGACGACACGGTTAATAGGGCCTGATTAATTAGTTTGAATAAGTATGTACATATTTGGTGATGTTTAATCAAATTCGGATTGTGTTAATCTAATCCGAAAGCTACCAATTAATTTTGTTTACAGTAATTAGACTACCCCCAGACACACTTGTCATACTTTAGTCTTGACGATGTGGTGAATATGACCTGTTTAACTAGATTGAATAAGTACATGAAAGGCGACCTACAATGCAATACCGACAAAAACTATCCATCTCTCAACCTTCAGTTCTAGATGGTAGCGATCAGGGGACCATTAAATACAAAATATCAATGGAACAGAGAGTTCAGCATGATCCCTGAGCATGGTGTCAAACAGTCATCGAGGGTCGGTGTAACTCTTCTCACCTGCACGAAAAGCGACATATGATGCAACACCGATGTAAAAGTATCATTTTCTCAAACTTTAGACATGGCTATTATTGTTGGGGGATCCCAAACTACAAAATATTTAAGGGACAGAGAGTTCGGAATGATCCCTGAGCGTGGTGCCAAACAGATCTATAGGATCCTTGCAACTCCTCGAATATGCATGAAACGTTAACTTTGGTACAACACCCACGAAAAAGTATCCTTTTCTCGACATTAAGACATGGATCTTATTGTTCGCGGGATCCCAAAATACAAAATATAAATGGAACAGAGAGTTCGGCATGATGCCTGAGCGTGGTGCCAAACAGTCCTTAAGGTTCGGTGTAACTGTTCTCATCTGCATGAAAAGCAGCCCCCTGCCTCGACCGTGTATGTGTATGTAGTAGTAGATTTCTTACGATCCTGAGGGGAAATGTCGGTCAAACTAATCCAACAGATGGCGTCACAAAAAGTAGGTCTAACTTTTTCATTGAATTGCATTAAGAAAAACCAAAAATAATAAAAAAAACTTGATGCTGTTTACAAATAAACAAAAAAAATATATATGGAAAAATAAGAGTAACTATTACTAATTATTTGAAAAAAGAAAAAGTCACGAAAATATGTAGTTTAATATGAATAAAATTTAATTTTGAGTTACATTTTGAAAGCAGCTCGAACTTCATATTTCTATGATTTACTTTGCTGATATTATTGATTTTATTATTTATTCTAGTTAAAAAAATTATTTATTGGCAACATTATTAATAAAGCTAATGAAAAAATTAATAATATTTAAGATCCCAATGACAAAAATATTGTTAAAAAGTCAATGACACGACTGATAAATGAGAAAATGGATTTAAAATTAATTAATATAATGTCTGTATCTATTTAAATTGAACCCAACTTCATGTATACTATGTATACAGTCCAATCATTTCTGCCTCCTGCATTTCTCCCGCAAGTGTTGTAGCATGTTGTTGACACGCAGGGATGCTTTTTAGGCCATTAGCGAGTGAAAGCTTGGCAGCTCCAAGAGCGCCGATGATAAGGACGATTAGTTTAACATAATATTCCGGGTACAATCGTTGCAAATCCCTTATAAGGTCTCGACACCTCTCTTTCTTTCCATTCTCTTTGGATATGATGTTTTTGTCAACTGGTGCCGAAAATTCAATAACAAACATGGTTCGCTTCTCGAAGACAAGAAGAACCATGTCAGGCATCGAGTGTGCAACAGAAACAATTGTCGAGATTATAAAGTTCCAGTATATGTGGCACTTCCCATTCACGACAATTGACTCGATTACCTTAGGAGCGTTTAGAGGAGTGATATTAACGTTAATGCCGTAAGAGTAACAGAAATGGCAATAAAGCACTTTTAGTACCGCATTGTGCCTTTGGGTGTAGGCTGTTTCCGCATTAGTAGGACAGCTAGATATTATGTGAGCTAAATGCTCGGGGTGTGCATCGCACGCCCTGCAGCTATCATCGGAAATGTCTTGCCTCAAAATGTGGCAACGGTATGTAAGGTGGAAATGACACCGTCTGGGTATGTCAAAATGAAACCCTCCATACCAGACTTCAATCCGGGCGGTTTAAGGAAAGCAAACGTTAGCTCACAAGACATTGACTGATCCTTCACATTTCCGTCGAAGATACCGTGCATCCTCTTATCGAGGAGGTGTTCACGAAAGTTTTTCTCTTGTGCTTTCTTAATCCGGGCTTTCAGGTGTGAATACTCGAGATAGTTAAAATTTGATGCATTTTGCTCAGCCCTAATACTGAATTTAAGTCCAACAATATGCTGCCTGATAGTCAGCAGCTTTCACTCGTTAAGTGTGTGATAACGGGTCCGGAGTTTGTTTTACGGTTCGCATCGGCCGAAGCTCTCGCTGCATCATACACACAATAATTGATAGCCCAAAGTTCGGATTCTTCAAAAAAGTGTCCATGAAATTCATCATTCATTTCAGCTAGATCTTTAGGCTTGAGAGAAACCTTGATGTGGATGTTTTTCCGGGACATAAAACATCGTTCTTCCTTTATTGGATACCTGCCCGCGGTTGGTCTTAGTGTCGCCTCTCTTTCTTTGTTGCCGGCTTGTTCTAGCTGTGGTAGAGTAGGCGTTCCGCTCACATAGCCCCTTTTTCGGAGTAATTCGGCATGGTTTCGTAGGCGTTGCTGCGAAAAGTGCGATAGCTCCGGGTGTTTCTCGCACCACGGAGCATGCAGCTGTGCCATGTCACCCCGTTAAGGGACCACACTCGCATCGCAGCACTTTAGCAAGTCGTGATTTAGCCGCTCCGTCCACCTAAAGGTCCCGAGATTCCGCCGATTCATCGCATTGAATTCATTTTGATTGGCTCCCCCAGCTCTAGAGTGGTTGGCATTGTTGGCCGACCCATTGTCGGGAGCCTTGCGCCTTCTGTTGTTTTGAACCGCACTTACTACAATTATGTTTGGTTTTGTCATTGTTTTTTCCCACGAGAAGCTAGGGAAAGGGGTTCGTCCATCCTTGTAGAGCCCCGCATACAAGAATAAGGCTGCGTACTCTGAGAGGTCGCCCGGTATCCCAGAGTC
>NC_046660.1:146169112-146171600 GCF_010883055.1 Belonocnema kinseyi
TATATATACAGGATGTCTATAAAGTCCCGGGACGGTTGCATATTTCCTCAGGTAAAATATTTTTCAAAAAAGTGAAGGTCACTCCTGAAGTAAATTTCAACGAAGAAGCTAATGGTGACCTTCATTTTGACCCTGAAGTTGACCTTCATGGCTTTTTGAAGGTCAACTTCATTTTTAAAATGGAAACCCCCTTTTTTATATCTGCAGTCTATAGAGCGAAAAATTCTATGTTCAAGTACGTAATCAAGTCATAGGTCAATTGTAACGTTCAAGGTCAGTTAGAGGTTATTTGAAATTAAAAAAGTTTTCCAAGAGGTCAGTGTAATTCCTGAAGTAAATTTCAACGAGAAATTCATTGGTGAGCTCTGTATTGATCTTAGTTACAGCGTTTTGAATATTATAAAATCATCAGGAAATTTTTCATTAAAAGTTCCAGGTGTTCTGGTGAGAGTTCTGTGCCTCCCCGAAGAGTTATACAGCCCTATACCGTTTTTCGATACCTAAGTCAAAACCTAAGTCCTATACCGTTTTTGCATACGAATATTACGAATCGAAACAAAATTTACGTATTACGAGTAAATACTTACTATCTTTCGCTAAAAGATTATTATGGCGCAACTAAACTTTCGGACCGAGAGAGGGTATCTGCATTAATGACGCGTGTTTGGGGAGATCGAGTTCGATCTTATGATCAAGTTCGTGTGCTTTTGAATCGCACTTTTCGTAATGGAGAAGGGTTAAATCCTGTCTCAAAATCAACAATTGAAAGAACTGTAAGGCGCTTTATGAATCATGGATCTATCAAGGACCTTCAGACAACTGGTCGGCCAGAATCCGCAGGATCTGAGGAGATGCAGATGGACATAGCCTAGGCATTTGTTGAAAACCCACACCTTAGTTTACGCCGAGCTAGTGACGAACGTGACGTTGTTTCTGAGACAGTGCGAAATATTTTAAAAAGCATCAATTTCCATCCTTACAAAGTTCATCTGGTACAAGAGCTCATTGAAGACGATCCTGATCGTTGGGTTTAATTTTGTGACATTATGATGGACAGAATTGATAGAGATCCTCTTTTCTTGTACAATACAGTATTTTCAGATAAATCTGCTTTCATTTTAAAAGTTGAATTTAACAGGCAAAATTGTATATATTGGTCCGACACAAATCCTGATAAGATGTTGGAGAGTCACACAATATCCACAAAAGATTTATGTTTGGGCCGGTATCTTGAATGATACACTGATAGGCCCTTTCTTCATCGATGGTAATATCAATACCCATGCATATGAAGAGCTTCTCAGAAACTAAATTGTACGAAGAATAAGGGAGATTACAGGCATATTTGTATACTTAGTTCCCTCAAAGGTAGAATGGAAGAAGGGGTGAAATCGAGTGGCCTGCTAGAACTCCTGATCTGACGCCCCTCGACTATTTCCCTTGGGGTCATTTAAAGAGCATAGTATTCTCAACGCAACCGCAAAGCTTAGACGAATTGCAAAAACGGATTCTGCAACAGGCTACTTTGATTGATAGGGAGATTATTCGTAATGATTTAACTCATTTTTACAATCGCATAGCTTTTTGTCAAGAAGCTCAAGGTTTTCAGTTCGAACATCTTCACTGAAGCGTGAGAGGCAACGGGACTCACGCTAATCAAGCACCCCGAAACGTGAGGGGCAAGGGGACTCACGATAATTAAGCACCTCAAAAGGAACAGAATTTACTACGTCCACGTCGTTGTTCCTGGGTAATGCTAAACATAAACGTAAACTGCTTGGAAAAAACCTTGAAGATCATCACCAAGATCCATACAGAGCTCACCAATGAATTTCTCGTTGAACTTTACTCTAGGAATTGCACTGACCTCTTGGAAGACTTTGTTAATTTCAAATAATCTATAACTCACCAACGTTACAATTAACTTATGATTTGGGTGCGTACCTGAACGTAGATTTTCCGCTCTATCGATTGCAGATGTAAAAAAGGGGGTTTCCATTAAAAAAAAACCGCCAAGGTTCGAAAGTTCGTGCGCGAACTCCGGACCCGTTATCACACAATTAATAAGTCAGAGCTGCTGACCATCAGACAGCATATTGTTGAGAGCATACGGATACTGTCTGACGCTAGGAGAAGTCTAGAGCGAAGGGAGATGTGGGTCAGAGAAAATCAACAGTTTCTCCCTGACCCATCTCGACTCTTCCAAGACCCTCCAGTTACTGTCGAACACCCACCCAAACCAGAGGAGGTCGAAGTATTTTGGAGAGAAGTCTACGAAGTGCAGCATAGACTGGACGAAGACTCATAAAATATAAAGAGCTTCAAGGTGTTATGTGTTGCCCTCATAACACCTGGTAAAGAATGCCCACCCATCACCACCGAGGAGGTACTTCTGCCGAAAATAGGCAACTTAGCTGACCCGAAGAATTACAGGCCAATAACTTGTCTGAACACGCTTTATAAGATATTCACAGCTATCCTAAATGAT
>NC_046660.1:146171700-146186652 GCF_010883055.1 Belonocnema kinseyi
GACTTATCATCTGTCTTTTGGAAATCTTAAAGGTTCATCCGCAAATAGTTGGGTGCATAGAGATATTGATGCCGCTTTGGAAAACCAGATTTACTATCTCATTTGGAAAAAATCATGTGACAACTAACAAGGTCACCTTTCAGAGAGGTGTCTTTCAGGGCGACACCATGAGCCAACTCCTCTTTTGCCTTACATTATTGCGTGCCACAGAGCCGCATTCAGGATGTGACATCTATAAAGGATACTCTCCGAAGCAGATACAAACGTCTCATCCGACAGATTTGGTCTTCCGAACTGTCGGCGAGGGACAAAGTATCTGCAACGAACATGCTTGCCATCCCGGTACTACTCTATTCATATGGAGTAATTCCATGCACGAAGAGCGAGCTCAGATCTCTTGATATCGGGACAATAAAGGTTGTGCACATGAACAAAAGCATGCATCTTAAGTCTTCCGTTACGGACTGTACATCTCATGCCGTCAAGGGGGTCGCGGAATATTGAGTCTTGAATGTCTTCACAACAGGATTATTCTGGGTACAGCACATAGAGTTGCAAATGGAAGAAACCCTCTTCTTAAAATGGTCAGGAATCACGAAGAAGTGGGCAAAGGAGCGTTTCTGTACCAAGCAGCGGAGGAGGCTGCTGAAGCACTCGGATTTGACTTCAGTATTAGGGGTGAGAAAAATGCATCAAATCTTATCTATCTCGCGTGCTCAATCCTGAAATCCCGGATTAAGAAAGCACAAGAGAAAAACTTTCGTGAACAGCTCCTCGATAAGAGGATGCACGGTATCTTCGACGGAAATGTGAAGGATCAGTCAATGTCTTGTGAGCTAACGTTTGCTTTCCTTAAATCGCCCGGATTGAAGTCTGGTACGCAGGGTTTTATTTTTGCATGCCAAGACGGTGTCATTTCCACCTTAACATACCGTCGCCACATTTTGAGCTAAGACATTCCCGATGATAGCTGCAGGGCGTGCCATGCACACTCCGAGCATTTAGCTCACATACTATCTAGTTGTCCAACTCACGCGCGAACGACCTACATTCAAAGGCACAATCCGGCACTAAGAGTGCATTATTACCATCTCTGTCACTCCTACGGCATTAACCTTAATATCGCTCCTCTAAATGCTCCTAGGGAAATGGAGTCAATTGTCGAGAATGGGAAGTGCCGCATATACTGGAACTTTATATTCTCGACAATTGTTTCTGTTGCTCACTCGAGGCCTGACATGGTTCTTCTTGACTTCGAGAACCGAACCATGTTTGTTATCGAATTTTCGGCACCAGCTGACAAAAACATCATAACCAAGGAGAATAAAAAGAAAGAGAAGTATCGAGACCTTATAAGGGAGTTGCAACGATTGTACCCGGAATATTCAGTTAAATTGATCGTCCTTATCATCGGCGCTCTTGGAGGTGCCAAGCTTTCACTTGCTAACAGCCTAAAAAGCATCCCTGCGTGTCAACAATATGCTAGAACACTTGCGGGAAAAATGCAGAAGGCGGTTGTCCTTGGGTCGCTCCGTGTTCTTAGGGTGCACAAGGCTTTTGCTGGATCGTCGTATTGATTCCTTTACAGACTGTAACCACCTATCTCACGGTCGTGAGACGTGGTTGTGGCTGAAAGTTTACCGCGATTTCGCTGGAAGCGGGTGCAATTTTCCAGATTAGCACCCGCTCCCGGCGAAATCCTGCGGTTGTCCTAATGAAAATTTTTTAATTATATAATATATAAAAAAAAATATATATAAAAGAAATTCCCTATTTTTTCAAATTTGATTTTAACAGTTGGTGGTTTTGACTTGAAGTTTCCCATGTAGAATGCATGGGAAAAAATCACTTCTTGGAGACTTTAGAATAATTTTGTAGGGTTTGAAAAAATGTGTCGGGAAAGTATGTGGGACTATAGAGAATTATTATTCAGCAAAGAATTTCATCTATCAGTCATATGGGTTTGACTGCCCTAACACACCCCTACGAGTACCCGAAAACTACCCTTAAAACCAAAAATGTCAATTCTTCGTGAGATCGACCTTTTGAACACTGTATTCTCGTTTTTTCTTACTTAAAATGATTAATATTGGTGTAGTGAAATATTTATTATAATTTTTTAATTAACGTTTAATTATTTAAACAAATGGAATTTGTTTAAATATTTTTTTCTTGAAAATTCGCTATTTCCCCTAAAAATTATTATTATTAGCCTAGTGGAATATTTATTAACATTGGTTCATAATTTTTGATTATTCAAACAAATGGAATTTGATTAAACAATTTTTTTTTTTAAATCGTCTTTTCATCTTAAAAATTATTACTAATGGTCTAGTGGAATATTTATTAACATTATTCCATTAATTTTAAATTGTTTAAACAAGTGTTATTTGTTTAAATAATTTTGTTATGAAAATTATTAATATTCCTTTAGTGGAGTATTTATCAGCATTGTTCGATTAATTTCTTTTTAAATAAAAATGGTCACCTAAATATTACTGATAATTTAATTATTATAAAATTAATTATTAATCAGTAATTAATTATTGCTGATAAATATTCCACTAGACCCACAGTAATAATTTTTATTTATAGTACTGCTACTATTTATAATTTAGTTATAGTACTGCTCTTTCTCTTTAATTTGAGAGTCTCAGAGTTCAATTACCATTTTTTTTTACCAAGTTACGCCAATATGAAATTACGAGATGTATCCCATTATGTCCCATTATTTTCAT
Source organism: Belonocnema kinseyi (assembly GCF_010883055.1). NCBI lineage: Eukaryota > Metazoa > Arthropoda > Insecta > Hymenoptera > Cynipidae > Belonocnema > Belonocnema kinseyi. The sequence goes on from NC_046660.1 coordinate 146,174,439, forward strand.
ATCTCGACTTTAGGTTCGTAATCAACAACCCCGAACACCCCCAGGTACAAATTTTCAAGAGAAAACACCCTTGTTAAATGTCTGCCTCAAAGTATTTAAAGCAAATATAGGTAAGTGGATACTATGTTTACCCTTCACTTTCTTGCCCAGACCGCGATGCTTTATTCTTGCGCTTCCTTTGTCTTCTGTAACTCGATGGTCCATTAATTATAATGTGCAGAAAAGTCTCCTGGTGTCATCAAAAATTTTTGATGTCATCTCGCTATCCGGGTCGGTCCTTTCTTCATCAGTCTTGTTATTATCGTGTACCATGGAAGACACTAGGTCGAATGCCAATTTCTCTTCCTTGTGCACCGTACTGTATCCTTTAAGCCTTTCGCAGAATTAGATTCTTTCCTTCTATCTTTATTATATGATGACAGCGTCATAAATTGTGATTGTATTCAAACCTCTAGTGTCGTAGCTAATGCCCCAATTTATCCGCCCACGATCTCAAATGAATATGTGCGTGATTTTGATTTATCTTTGCTTTAACCGGACGTGCCAACATTGGAAGAGTATTCTGGCATTGTCTGAAATACGGGATTGTTTTTTGGTCCAAGTGCTTGTCTGTCAAGATTAGAAAGTTTGACGTTGAGGTTCTCCCACCTCGAAGATTCACGGAGGTCTTATTATTTTTCCATTTTCGGGTCTCACGGCAATGCAAATATAAAGTATTTTTGTCGTTGTATCAGAACATTTTGAATTTTAATGTTACTGAGAATGATTTTACTATAATTCATCGCTTGAACTATAGGCGCAAGGGCTTCCTATTACGTGCATCGTCACTCACGTTGAAAAAAACAAATATTATACAACTGTGCCATATTTACAGCGAGTCGCGTTTCTGTTAAGTGGTACTAGTGTGTTTTTCATTTGATTTCTTATTAAGATTTTAAATTATATTTGTTTCTGGTGCTTTGCTTCATGTTTTTTCTCTTTTCTGTGTTTTCAGAGGTTCCGTCTTCGGGTCGTACTCGATGTCTTGGAAGACGGCTGTCTCACTAGTGGTGTTCTCGCTTCTTTGTTTATTTCAGTTATAATTTGCTGTAATTGATTATTTGTTATCAGGGCTAGATGTACTTTCCTGTCTCTTGCATATATTACAATATTTACGAATTTTTGTAGAGTATGGTGTACATGATCGAGTTTTGCTTCTACGTCTGCTGCCCACTGCCTTATATAATTTAGGTATAATAAGTTATTTATGGTTTTTTCTTGCGTTTGTAGAGTTTCTTCATTGTTCTGATTAACAATTATTGTATTAATATTATTTCGTTAGTTAATGTAGGTAATTGTTTGTGTATATCTTGAATTTCTGCCTTCACTATATGGGTTTATTTCTTTAATATTTGGCTTAGATTATTCTGAGAATCGTATAGTTCATTAATCATATTGGTATATTCTTCTCCGTCTTCTCCGGTTAAGAGTCCAATGAGTTGGCCTAAAAATGATCCTATGGATCCTAGAATAGGTGTTCGGTGTTTCTGCATGTTCCTTGGTATTAAACTTTTTTCCAGATTGTAATACCGTATTTCGGCTAGCATTATATACAAATTATTGTTTTCTTTCTCTATTTTATACAGTTTAATTTGTAAAATATCCATTTTTATTTCAGCCCTCCAATAACTCCGTGTCAGTCGTATAGGTTCCAATTTTTCATAAAATAGTCCGGTATTTTTTTAAGGGTTGAATTTCGAGCTGCAAGGTACTTCCCGGAATGATGGCTAGTAGGAGAATCAGAATCCATTTCCATATGGCACACCTCGTGGAAAAACCGAGCATCTCCATATCTGTGTGATGAAAACTTTCTTAATAAATAATATCATCATTACAACTTGTTTTGGTTGGAATACTTAATTCTAGAATTTACATTGTTATACGTATTTAAATTTGTCTGTATATGAATCAGTAAAATATTTTATAACATAATGTCTAAAAGAAGTTACATAATTTCTTTAAAAGAGCCTTGCAGGGTGACTCGTAACGTTTTATTTTGCACGTACATGGTCTTTTTGCCTGATTCTCGTTAATTGATCCCCAAAACTCTTTTTCAGAAACTTCTGAGCAACTTTCAGTTTGTCTACATTTTTGAAAGCGTTTCCGTCCATTGTTTCTAGAATAGCGTTATGTTTGTCTAGCAGAGCTGTAATTGTATAAGGCCGGTGACTTTGGCTATCTAATTTTTTAGTTTTTGTTTACTTCTTTACGTATACCTTGTCTCCTACTTTTCCAATAACAGGGTTTAATTTTCGTTTATAGAGTTGTTTAGATCTGTATGGGACATTAATTAAATTTCCGGCTGTTATATGTGTGATTTCTATTAATTGCGTAATTAATTATTTTAAATAGGATCCATAAGTTTCCAATTTTTCATAAGACCTGAAAGAGCTAGGAGCGCGCGCTATTTTTCCGAATATTAACTCAAACGGTGTAAATTTAGTTGTTTCATGAATTTATGTTTTATAGGAAAACATGGCAAAGAGTAGTAGCCTGTCCCAGTCATCATGATAGTCTGCGTATGGCCGTATATATTCGATTAGACTTCTTTCTAACGATCCATTTGATTGGGGTCTATAGTCTGACGTGGTTATTTGGTGGATTCCGAAAATTGTTGATAGTTTTCTCAGAATATTTCCTATGAAAGCTATTCTTTGGTCAGTTAGTATAGCTTTTGGCGCCCCATATTGTGAAATTAAATGTCTAGTTAGGCCGGGAGCTTGTGTTGTCGCTATTATAGCTGATATGGTTACTTCAATACAATATTTCCATAAGTTATGTTGCATTGTAAGGATATATCGATTTCCATCTGGAGTTATCGGCAATAGTTCGACAGTGCTGAGTGCTACTTTAACGAAGGTGTCAATAGGTGTATCTGTGATAATCATGGACTCGTATGTTTTTGCTCTAACAATTTTTGCTCTTGACAAGTACGACATTTTCGTACGAGTTCAGTAACTTGTTGTTTTATTCCAGGCCACATAAATCTTTCTCTGATTTTTTCATGGATTTTGTTAACACCTTTATGTCCTCTTATTTTACTTTGATGGTTTTCGGTTATTATTCGATATCGATCTTCTTCTGGAGGTATACACACCGTACCATGGCATGTCATGATTCCAATATCGCTATCTTCGAAAATTTCTCTTAAAATATCTGACAATTCACCTCTTGACAATTCATCTGTTACAGCTTACGTTTTATCTAAGTCGTATAACGTCCTCAAGAGCTTAATAAGACCTGTTCTAATTTGGGACGTTGCTCTTTAATTTCTGAAGGACCAATGACTTTAATGCTTCGTTTAGACAAAGATGAGCTGCGATTCTAAATATGCGAAAACGGAGCAGTTCCATGTATGAAATGCTTACATTGAAGTATCAAACGGCGCTAATTCGGGCAAAGCAAAACCCGACCCGTTCAATGTTTTCATACGCGAAATCTCGGCGTCTAAATAGCAGTGCGTCGATATAGATATACTTGCTATGCTTTGCTCCGTTCGACTCTGCTGGTTCGAATGACGCCGAACAACTCGCGTGCTCTCAAATTTTAACGGTGCACGTAAATAAGTAAAGTAACAAACATTGTTCATACAATAAAGTGCAAGAATTGAGGATGATGAACGGTTAAAGTTACGATAATGCTGTATTGAGATAGTTGCAGATATAGAACACTATCGGATCAATCAAAGAATGCCAGCTGATCGAATGAAGTAAGATTTAGATTGTTCGCAATGCAAAATGCAAACCGATTGTTAATCTAATTTCGTATGTCCTGCAACTACGCAACTTATCGCGTATCAGTAGCAGTACGTGGTCAGTTGCAAACATAGATTACAATAATTATATACTCATAGCATAAACAAAATTGATTGATTTTACTTTTTTAATTGTTATATTGTTAAAGAATTTATTTCGATGTAAAATATACAAATACATGCGTCTAAATTTTTAAAAGTAAAATTCATTAGTTTTAAAAAATAACGGTTTTGAGCTTGCACATTTGATCTGCTGGAGTCATTTTTATAGCAAAATGTTATTACATGGCAAATTTCCATTTAATTGTAGATATGAAAAAGATTTCCGTTTATAAAAGTTTATAAACAGAATGAGGATAATTTTTTATTGTTTGAGGTCTTTCCCTTAATTAAATTATGGCTATTTAACTTATAATCTAAAAACGATTTTGACTTATTACTTCCTCATAGAAGAAGCTTTGTGGTGATACATTTTTGGATTCCGAAAAAAAGATCATAGAAACATGTTTTGAGGTTGTGGAAGTTGAAATATTGTGTCTTAGAAAATCTCTCTCTCTCTCTCTCTCTCTGTGTGTGTGTGTGTGTCCGACCGATCTGAATCTTACAAGTTCTTATTTTCTGACCTAAAAAAGACTTTAATAAATCAGTTTTTACAATTTTTATGACTTTAAAATAAATGCAGGACTACATTTTTACACAAAATTTTTAGTTTATGTCAAACCGTTTTATTTTTATAACCTAAAAATCAACATTTTTTTCAAATCAATGTATCTCGACTTGTATTTCACATAATCTCAAAAAGTATGTACGAGAAGGTAGGTGATAAAAAGTTGTATAATTAAATAAATTTGTAGCCCGAGTGATTTATTCGTTTTTTAAGAATTTTCAGGTTAAGCGGAAAATGCGGTTTTTCCACGATAAATGAAGTAAAAATGAATATTTTTATTGAAACTTACAGAGAAGGTAGATTCCATTTTTAATTTTGATCGAATTTGAATGGGCCGTTTTCTATTTATTTGAGCTCTCGTAATTTTTAAATGTTTTTTTCAAAGTGCTGTATCTTGGAAAGTTTCTAATGAATTTGGACCTTTAGCCTCTCACTTTTTCCGGGCTTTTCTCTAGCTACATACGCAGAAACAGTTTTTTATTTTATTCAGTGGTTCACTTTTTGTGGCTAATTAAGAATTTTTTTATTTTATTAGATTGATAAAATATTTTTTGTAAGTAAAAGTTTAGTATGAGGAAGCTTAGTGCCAATTCATGGGCAGCAGGTATTTCTTCTAAATATTGTTTTCAATTTTTTAAGATTTTAAAATAAAATGCTTTCTCGCATTTATGTTATGTACTAATATTTTTATTTAACAACCTAAAAACTACTAATCTCTTAAACTGTTTTTCCTTAGTTTTTGTATAACATAATTTTCACAATTTAAAAAAAGGTTAAGGTTAAATGGGTGCCCTACAAGTCGGAGTGGATGCGTTTAGCGGTGGCGACCTGACAAAGGTGCAAATTTTTGACAGTTAACTAACGTGACTCGGATAAGGTTGAAAACTGGTGTACGTGTAGGGGATTACAATAAAAATAAACCTTGCGCATCATTTTTTGATCAAATTGATACATTTGCAGAAAAGATCGATGAAAGAAATACCATAATAATAAAAAGGCATTTTTCATTACAACAAGTCATTTTTCCGAAAATTTTTCAAAGAGAAGAAGTACTCCATTACAGTTATACTCCAAGATTAATAAGAAGTATTTTATCAAAATGGTAATATTTACCAAACAATAACTTATTCTCCTATAAATAATAAACAGTCACGTTCTCAGCTTCTGATTACCGTATATGGTTGAAATAAAGGTGAATATGATTCTAAAAATTAGACAACAAAATCGCTTTACATTAAAATATCCATTATTTGTTATTGTTAAACTTTATATTTTGTCGTTAAATATATTCGATCTATATTACCGTGACGAAAGTCAAGTTTCCCGGAATTTTTCGATGGTCATTGGTGTAGCCATTACAAATTCTTGGTGGTGTATTTTTAGTGCAGTTCTATAATATATACTCAGCGGTACAGGTGATCCTATGTGTCGTGCCGTTCTCGGGGCCGTAGGAGAGTACGATTCCGAGAAACCGTAAACCCCCACTCCATGCCACTACATGAGCAGCTGGAACCTCGAGGATTTCACACTCTACCCTCCAGTAGTGCCACCAGCCAATTGACCCAGAATCGCTGTTTTTCACGATTGAAACGAGCGTTTTGGCAGTGAAACTTTATGAGTTTCAGCATGATTTTGATGGTTTCTCGAAACTACGACAATTTTTTGACAGTTTCAAAAATGTTTATAGTTGTTTATCAGTTGATAGAAATTTTAACATTTTTTCGACCGTTATCGATTACGTTTCCTCTTCTTTCAAAATTTTGTATGAATTGTGAACTGCATCTGTGTATAAAATGTACTGATAATTGTTCAATTTTTGAAATTTTTGGTGTTCGATACAGAAAATTGAAGGAATTTTTGAACTTTACTTACGATCGATATACATTTTAAAGTATGTACACAAAATTCTAAACAACTCAAAATACTTTTGTAAAAGATTCACGGTTAAAATTAATCTTTACAAAGGTATCACAGTGAGAATAAATTCTTAAAACTATCACGGTCAATAAAGTTTTCATTACATATTCTACATAATGATTTTTCATTTCGATAGTTTTTGTCGCAAAAACATAAATATGAGATGAAAATTTGCACAAGTAATTAATATATGGAACATATTATGTATTATGAAAATACAAGTGCGATAAAAATACTAATACATAATAAGAAAATCAGTTTAGCGAGAGTATTATTTGCAACATAGACTCTGTGAAATAAAGACAAAAAACATATCTCACGTATCGTAGTACATTAAATATTTGATAAAATACAAAACTATATATTTTTTATGAAATTACAGTTTTAAAACCTTTTATGCACGTAATATCTTTCCGTGTAGATGAAAAAATAAAATCAAAAGTGGGTGATTAGAGATTGTAGTTTAGGCTATACTGTATTGTTTCTGTTGTCTCAGCATTTTTAGTATTCAGAAAAATGTTCGAAAACCGTTTGAATCGTTTAAATCGTTTTAAATCGTTTAAATCATACTCTACTACAGCCCCGAGTACGGCACTACTCATAGGTTCACCTGTATCGCCGAGTATGCATTATAGAACTGCATTAAAAATACACCACCAAGAATTTGCCATGCCTACACCAATGACCATCAAAAAATGTGAGACGACCCCACGCTGGGTCCGGGAAACTTGACTTTTGTCACGGTAATAAAGATCGAACATATTTAACGACAAAATATAAAGTTTAACAATAATAAATAATGGATATTTTAAAGTAAAGCGGTTTTGTTGTTTAATTTTTAGAATCACATTCACCTTTATTTTAACCTTCTACGATAATGAGAAGTTGAGAACGTGACTCTGTTTATTATTACTTACAGGAGAATAAGTTATTGTTTTACCTGAAAGTGGCTGGCGCCAATTCTTGCATAACTCTCATTCTATTCATGTACTAATTTTGAGAACACCTTTTTTTGAATTGCTAAAGATACAACAGGTGAAAGAAACAATGGGGAAAAGAAGGAAAAATGCGAATAACTTGGTAAATATTACTATTTTGATAAAATACTTCTTATTATTCTTGGAATATATCTGTGATGGAGTACTTCTTCTCTTAGAAAAATTTTCGGAAAAATGACTTATTGTAATGAAAAACGGCTTTTTATTAGTATGGTATTTCTTTCATCGATGTTTTCTCCAAATGTATCAATTTCATGAAAAAATGATATAATAATGAAAATATGCATCTCTGGTAGTGGGCCAACTTTTGTTTTAATCTTTTTTCTGTAAAATCAAGTCCAAGCAATTTTACCGGAATGAACGGCGACTTCGAAGCCACCTAATAACACTTTTGAACCCAGGTAAGTGCCTGACATTGTGGGCTTACGGACTATTAGGTGTGTCGTCTTCCCCTAGCTTACCTTTCCCTTTTTTAAATTGTCAAAATTAGTTATACAAAAATTAAGAAAAAAAAGTTTAAAATATTAGTATTTTTTAGGTTGTTAAATAAACATGCTTCTACACAACATGAATACGTGAAAGTACATTATTTTAAAATCTTAAAAAATTGAAAAAAAATATTTAGAAAAAAACCGGTGCCAATGAATTGTCACTAAGCTTCTTTAAACTACAATTTTACTCATAAAAAATATTCTATCAATCTAATAAAATACGTGACAACAAAATTTCCTAATTGGCCACAAAATTTGAGACACTGAATGAAATAAAAAACTGTTTTCTACGTATAAAGCTAGAGCAAAGCTCGAAAAAAGTGAGAGGTCAAACGTCCAAATTCATTATAAACTTTCCAAGATACAGCAATTTGAAAAAAAACATTTAAAAATCACATAACCTTAAATAACTAAAAAACGGTTTATTCAAATTGTCTCAACATTGAAATCGATCAATAGATTCATGGAATCTACCCTTTTTGTAAGTTTTAATAAAATTATTAATTTTTACTTTATTTATCATGGAAAAAACGCATTTTTTTACTTAACCTGAAAATTCTCAAGAACGAATAAATCATTTGGGCTAAAAATTTATTTACTTATATAACTTTTTATTATCTACCTTCTCCTACATTTTTTTTGATATTATGTGAAATACAAGTCGAGATATGTCGATACAGATAGGAAAGTTCGAAGTGCAGGTAGGGAAGAGTGAAGAGGGAAAAGAATGAAGAGTATTGAATGGAGTACTGGTGAAACTAAATAAATGAACACATAAGAGGGAAGTGATGAAAAAGAAGAGAGTATTATATGGAAGCACGGAGAGAATTGAGGAGGTTTTGACATGGGTAGAAAGTAAGATGCAGTATGAGTTATGGAAAATAGCGAGAGAAAAAAAAGGAAAGAATAACATGGGTTAAGTATGGGAGAATACAGGCAGAAGGGGTATGGTGGGTTGGGTCAAGGACAACAAAAGAGTTAGTAAAAAATTAGGCGTCGGCAAACTAGGAGAGAAAAGAACGGGAGATATAGAAATAAGGAATAGTAGGAAACAAAAAGGGACGAGAAATGAAAGTAGGGATAATTGGCGGATATGCAAGTTTGGAAAGAAAGGATAGGGATTTTATGAGAAATTTCATACAATGGGATTTAGTCATAATGATACGTACTTGGCGAGAACAAAACTTGGCGAGATACTTGGCGAGAACAAAAAGAAGCACTAATAGAAGAAGAGATAAATAGTTGGGGGGGGGGGGGGGGGGGGGGGGGGGGGGGGGGAGATAGAAAACAGGACGAGTCCTTGTGAACGGTAATATGCGGTAGAAATCAAAGAAGATGAGATAACTGATGGAAGAAAATAAAGGAAATTTTAATGCGGGAACAAGAGATAGGAAAATATAAAAGGAAATGAGAAGGGGAAATAAACACGTTTAGGAGGAAAACGAGGAATGATAATTGATTATGTAGTAGTCGGTGGCCAGGTTAAATAGAAAAAGAAACTAGAGGTAGGAAATTGTATAGATTCGAAATACTTTCCCATAATAGTAAGATTAGATGGAGAAAACAGTGATAATAATAAGGCTTAAAAGGAAGCAAAAATAAAAGAGCAGAAAGAGGGCATTGCTACATGGAAGGTACTGTTCAGGTTGGGGAGATTATAAATATAAAAATGGGAGAAGGAAAATATGAGTAATAAAAAAGCATTGGAGTGCACAAGCAAAAAAAAAGTTAGCGCAGAACAGGATGGAAGTGTATGGGATGAGAAATGTAAACAGAAGAAGAAAAAAGTGAGAAGGGAATTAAGAAAAGAGAGAAAAGGGACAATTATTGGAGAAAAAAGTAGGATTATGTTGAGTTGTATATTTTAAAAAATTAAGAGGAGGAAGATAAGTGATTAAAGAAGAGGCGGATAAGGCTAGGGTGCAACAAGAGATTTGGAAGGTGTTAAATGGAGAGAGAAGAAGATGAAGGAAAAGAGTAAACTAGGATATTGATATGTTAGAATAGGAAAAATATTTGATAGAATTACTGTGAGGGGTGAAGTAGAAAGTTAGGAAAGGAAGAAAGTCCGGTAGGAAAAAATATTAGGACGGCATCACAGTGGAGGAAATAGTCAAGGTTACAATAGTTACAATAGTCAAAGTTACAGATGAGTTTCCAAATAAAGCCTGGAAATATGGGGGGATAGAATTGAGGGAATGGGCATGGATAGTGTACTATAAAGCATGGAGAGAAGAGGGGTGTTCAGAGTTATGGAAGCAAGAATTAGTGGAACCCATGGTGAAGAAAGGCGAAAGGGAGGTGATTAAAAATGATATAGAATTAAAACTAATGCTAAAAATGTACCAAGTATATGTAACTGTTTTGTGCGATAGGTTAAAGAAAAAACTTGAGAAAAAAAAGGATAGTCCCTCGAATCAGACAGGGTTTAGGAAAGGGGTGGGGGTAATGGACAACATATATGTTCTGAACTATCTGGTAAATTAGAGGTTTAAAGTTCAGTGAGACGGTTAAGGCATTTTGATTTAAATTTTCTCAAAATGAGAACTTAAAAAAAAGTTAACAAATGTCTTTATAAACACCTAGGGTCAGCGTTGGAAAAATTATTCACATATGTAGCATATTTTGATTATTTAATAATCGAAATTTAAAATTAAAAAAAAAAACCTTAACCGTCCCCGTTTGTACGAAACTCTTTAAGATGGGCGCTTGTCGTCCGCGTCACGAACTGATTTTTTATATTAGAAAATAAGTGTGAGACGCCAATGAGGTGCATTTGTGGCTGGGATTTTTCTCCAATTTCCCCAAAATATATTAAAGGAGTACGCAACTGTACAAAGGATCAGCGAAGGTCATATTGGTTTAAATTTAATGATGTACAACAATTGGACCTTTAAAATGGCAATTCATTTATTAAGCTACTATTTTTGCTTGATTTACTCTTTTAACGTCAAAAGTGAAAGGATTCGAATTTTATCGCCGATAGCACGTTAAAACATACCTATATACTGTCACCTAAATGTTGCAATGTTTTTCCAGGAAAAAGTTGAAGATGATGTCCTATGTTTATATAAGCTAAATACAAAGCCTATTTTGAATAGATGCGAACACGTTAGATTTTTGAAGAACTCTTTGACTCATCTAAGTGGATCCTATGAGGTACCTAATTACTTTATATTTAGTTTGTCATTCTTACTTTTCCTGTGTTTCTTTTATTTTCGAAGGGCTTAGATTGCAGCAGGCCATGGTTATGTTATTGGATCCTTCATTCTCTCCAAATCTTAGACGAACGATTGGACGACCAGAGTTACGTGAACATTATCAAATTTTTGGCTAAATGTCAAGCGCCACATGGAGGATTTGGAGGCGGACAGCATCAGTTTCCTCATCTCGCTTCGACGTACGCAGCTGTAAACGCACTCTGCATAATTGGGACGAAGGAAGCTTATCGAGTCATACATAGGTATACATGACAATCCATATTGTGCTACTGAGATTTCATTTTTCATATTTTTGATTTCGAATAAGATTATTTTTTGAAAAATTCTCATATATGCCGTCTATGTCTGTATTAGTTGTGTACTTCATGTTATTAAGGATGTAATGCCGAGGGGGAAAATAGGGAAATGGAATGCCGTGAATTAGGTAGAGACCTTAGGTGGGTGGAAGATCCCTTTTCAAAGAGTGGTCCGAAAGGATCTTGGAAGTGTGATGGGAAGGCGCAAGCTAGCACAGACTGGCGACAGGACTTTCCGTTGCCCCTAACTTTGGTACCCATCGAGGGGTTCTGGCTCATCTCGGATGCGGCCTAGCAACCCTTTCGTACAGGACCGTGCCGAACTATATTCTGTGGTAACAGATCTGTTACAATTTCTAAAAACATGGACGCATCTAGGAAGAGAACGATACGTGTCTCGCTTCTTATAATGTTCCAAATCGAAATGGTGATTTGAGTGGAGGAGAAAAATGTAACCTTAACATGCAGTATATTCCTGTTATCTGGTACTTCTACCCGGTAATTTTTGGTGTATAAAAATTTAAAAAATAAAACGAAATTTTTTTTCCAAAAATGAATTGATGTTTTAGTTCTTGTGTTATAAAATATTTAAGCTGAACTAATGAGGCGCGTGGTATAAATAATTGTGCGTTTATGAGCGGGAGTCCCACTTAGTGTCGTGATTGCTGTTCTACCGTAGTTAACTCCACCTCGGCGCTTATTTAAAAACACTGCCTAGATATTTTATTACTCAAAAGATAAAACTTCAACTGATTTTTGGTAAAGGAATTTTCGATTTATTTATTTAAAAAAATGTTTATACAGCTATATAAGTCTTGGACACTCTATGTA
>NC_046660.1:146186752-146190736 GCF_010883055.1 Belonocnema kinseyi
ACACACTTAACAAGTCAAAGCTGCTGACCATCAGACAGCATATTGTTGAGAGAATACGGATACTATCTGACGCTAAGAGAAGTCTAGAGCGGAGGGAGAGGTTTGTCAGAGAAAATCAACAGTTTCTCTCCGACCCATCTCGACGCTTCCAAGACCCTCCAGTTACTGTCCAACACCCACCAGAACCAGAGGAGGTCGAAGTATTTTGGAGAGAAGTCTACGAAGTTCAGCATAGACTGGACGAAGACTCAGAACATATAAATAGCTTCAAGGAGTTATGTGTTGTCCTCATAACGTCTGATAAAGAATGCCCACCCATCACTACCGAGGAGGTGAAAACAGTATTAAGAGGGATGAAGAACTATTCCGCACCGGGACCAGATTGTATCAAAACCTTCTGGTGGAAGAAGTTTTCTTCAACCCATCAGAATTTGGCCCGTATTTTCACCTCATATTTGAAGTCGGAAGAGCCGATTCCAGAGTGGATGGTGGAAGGGCGCACAATACTTCTGCCGAAAATAGGCATCTTAACTGACCCGAAGAATTACAGGCCAATAACTTGTCTGAACACCCTTTATAAGATATTCACAGCTATCCTAAATGATAGGATTGTTCGGGCAATTGAACCTGTGAGGCAAGAAATGTATGAACAACGAGGCTCAAAGAAAGGCGTAGCCGGATGTCGGGAGAACCTGCTCATCGATAGATGATAGATGTGTCTACTCTATTCATTTGGAGTAGTTCCATGGACGAAGAACGAGCTCAGATCTCTTGATATCTGGACAAGAAAGGTTATGCACATGAACAAAAGCATGCATCTTAAGTCTTCTGTTCCGCGACTGTACATCTCACGCCATCAAGAGGGTCGTGGAATATTGTGTCTTGAATGTCTTCACAACAGGATTATTTTGGGTACAGCACATAGAGTTGCAAATGGAAGAGACCCTCTTCTTAAAATGGTCAGGAATCACGAAGAAGTGGGCAAAGGAGCATTTCTGTACAAAGCAGTGGAGGAGGCTGCTGAAACACTCGGACTTGACTTCAGTATTAGGAGTAAGCAAAATGCATCAAATCTTATCTATCTCGAGTACTCACTCCTGAAAGCACGGATTAAGAAAGTCCAAGAGAAAAACTTTCGTGAACAGCTCCTCGATAAGAGGATGCACGGTCTTTTCCACAGAAATGTGAAGGATCAGTCAATGTCTTGTGAGCTAACGTTTGCTTTCCTTAAATCGCCCGGATTGAAGTCTGGTACAGAGGGTTTCATTTTTGCATGCTAAGACGTTGTCATTTCCACCTTAACATACCTTCGCCACATTTTGAGCCAAGGCATTCCCGATGATAGCTGCTGGGCGTGCCATGCCCACCCCGAGCATTTAACTCACATATTATCTAATTGTCCAACTCACGCGGGAACGACCTACATTCAAAGGCACAATGTGGCCCTAAGAGTACTTTATTCCCATCTCTGTCACTCCTACGGCATTCACCTTAATATCGCTCCTCTAAATGCTTATAGGGAAATTGAGTCAATTGTCGAGAATGGGAAGTGCCGCATATACTGGAACTTTATATTCTCGACAATTGTTTCTGTTGCTCACTCGAAGCCTGACATGGTTTTTCTTGACTTCGAGAAGCGAATCATGTTCGTTATCGAATTTTCGGCACCAGCTGACAAAAACATCATAGCCAAGGAGAATGAAAAGACAGAGAGGTATCGAGACCTTATAAGGGAGTTGCAACGATTGTATCCGGAATATTCTGTTAAACTGATCGTCCTTATCATCGGCGCTCTTGGAGGTGCCAAGCTTTCACTTACTAATGGCCTAAAAAACATCCTTACGTGTCAACAGTATGCTAGAACACTTGCGGGAAAAATGCAGAAGGCGGTTGTCCTTGGGTCGCTCCGTGTTCTTAGGGTCCACGAGGCTTTTGCTGGATCTTCGTATTGATTCCTTTACAGACTGTAACCACCTATCTCACGGTTGTGAGACGTGGTTATGGCTGAAATTTTACCGCGATTTCGCTGGGAGCGTGCGCAATTTTTCAGATTAGCACCCGCTCCCGGCGAAATTCTGCGGTTGTCCTTATGACAAATTTTTGATTATATATATATGTACATGTATATATTCGTTCTAGCTGAAATGTTGATTTTTTAAACGAAACCTGTTGCACTCTCATGGTTCGAAACACTTGTTCGGACGTCATATGTCCTTAAATAAAAAAAAATAAATGTATCAGTTTTATACAAATAATCAAAATAATTAACCAGCAAAGTTCTGTGGCTAAACGGATTTATTTCATAGAGCATCAGTATATCTGAATATATTACTGCCAGTTCGGATAATTTACCAAAAGTCAACACAATAATGATCATATACTTTTTCGCAAAGGACTCCAATTTCCATATTGCTTTTAGTTCTAAGAAATGTCAAATAAATATTCCAGTGCATTTTAACCTCAAACATCTGAAATTAATATTCTTTTGGTACCTACCTCGCAGAAAGTATTTCAAATTAGAAATTTTTCTATTTTGCAGTGACTGTTTTAAAGCAGAAGTTCGTCTGCAGTGTAAGAAATCGAAGTTAAATATATTTACGCTATAATAAAAAATTGAATTTTGAGCTTCGAGCTTTCACGTACGTGGGAAAACATCGCATATTTAATCTATTGTTTCATTACGCGATGAAGGATTATAAATTATAATTATTGCATAAAACCCCCTAAATACTTAAGTAGGTTTAAAATAATCAAATTATTTGAAAAAATAGCTGAAACGTATGATGTAACATCTAGATGGCGGCTACTGTAAAGTGGCGGCTACTGTAATGATACTGTAAAGTGGACCTTTATTCTATTCAGTTACTAAAACGCACCGTGGAATGAAACTGCGCTCATTTTTTTAACATTTCTTTACTATATAAGTGGCTTGATTGATTAAAAATGAATATTAGTCATTTTTTATCAGTTGTTATTAAATATGCTTATTATTATGAAAATACAAGAAGGCGAGCTGAACTCGAATAAACAGTAATTATATTCACTGATTATAATAGAAAATTAGAATATCTTGCTGCAGCTAGGCTTCACTCAAATACACTACCAAACGCTCTCGGAACACAAACACTTATTATTCACACAGATACTACAGCGCATTCGTAAGTTCTATAAGGTTTTACAATTTGAAAAAAGACCACGATAAATTATTTCCAATATTCGCCCAAGCTAATACCACGCATCCTCGAGGATATATTCTTTTGCGATTTTTCATTTTCCGAAAATGATTAATTTTGTCTAGAATTTCTTATTAATTATGTAAAAAATTTGAATGGCTACTCCATCGTTGGAGCCTCTTTTAATTGCAAAAATTCTTTTCACTTTAAATGTTGGATCTAATGTCGATACGATCGCATATATCGCAAAAGCTTTTAAAAATGTTTTTTTCTCAATGCTTCTAATGCACGATGATTTAGGTTACGTTGTTTTAAAGTTACCCTAGAGCAAAGTCTGATGTATTATGACAATCCGGCAGTTCCAAAAAATGATTGGATATAATTTTTAATTACGGTAGTCGGATCATCATAACATTTTTCTATGATATTTAATGTGACTGTATAGTTTGCGTCAGTCGTTTGAATAAATTTGATTTTATGTCGATAAATCCTTATCAAGTACGTTCACGTTTGGTTTCTGGACCCTGATAGTCGCAGTTACTGCATTATTGGCATGCAACTCATTTCCTACGTTATTTAACGAAGGTGGTACCGTAGACAGTAAGTTTACTCAAAAAGTTTTCTCAAGGTTTTCTAAAGTTATTGATGTGTTTTGGATTTTACCCTTTAATTCTACAATACGAGGGTAATTCAATAAGTCCTTAGAATAACCAACAGATGGCGCGCTAATCGCTCCAAATCATCTGTTTTCAGTCAGCACCACTCCCGACTAGATATATGGTGCAGTCACAGTCCACATCTTCTGAGTTTA
>NC_046660.1:146190836-146200471 GCF_010883055.1 Belonocnema kinseyi
TAGAGCTCCAAGGAGATTATGTTGAAAAATAAAAAAAAATTTACCCAAAAAAAAAATTGTTTTTATACTTCATTCTAAGGACTTATTGAACTACCCTCGTACCTATATGCCAAATAGGTTTCTTGAGAAATTTGTCGAGAATTGTGGCTTTAGTTTTCAAGGAAAAAATACAGAAAATATGAGTAGATTATTAGAAGATTTGTTCGTGTTCTCGTTGTGGATTGGAAGATTTTTTCTCAAACTTTTCTCTTGTTCTTCGTGGGTAGATTAGAAGATCTTTGCCCATTCTCGTTAACGTTCTGTAGATTGGAAGATTTTAGCTCGTCAAAATCCTCGCTGGTTTTTGCTTTTTTTCTCTAAATTAGAAGATTTTTTCTCGTTAAATCGTCGCTCGATCTTGTTCACATTTTATAGACAAGAAGATTTTGTAAGTTAAAATCTACGTTTGTTCTCGTTCACGTTCAGTAGCTTAGAAGATTTTGTCACGTTCAAATCGTCGCTCATTTACGTTCTCGTTCTGAGTTTTTAGCAATGGAATGGCAGGGTTGTCACTCAACAACTGGATAGATAAGATATTTATCCAAAGAAAATTGGATTGACGCTCGAAGGATCAAAATTTTGACGGTGATAACCGAATTTCAATCTAATTTTTTATCGGTAATCTAAAGAACCAATCATGTGTCTCTATGGGTGAAATCAAGAGACTCAAATTTTTTAGTTACTGAGTATGATTTGATAATAGTCAGAATATATTTGATTAGATAAAATCGTGATATATTCAATGAAGTTAATACGGAGCGTGATTATTATAGAATTTAGGGTGAAGGATTTTTTTCGCTTAAGATAGTTCTTGCTCATTTTCAAGATCGATTTGTAATGATGTCTGGTCGTTCACACCAAAATTTGAGAGTAGGAGAGAGATTTACAAATTTAAGGTTGTGGGCGAAAACCCAAAACCTGAAGGCGTGTTTGAATTCGAGCGAGCATACCTGTCATTGTTCAGAAATTAGGATAATAATAATCTAAATGGATTCAACTAAAGCATGTTTTAAGCAGATCTCTAAAATCGCAAATAACTGAGGTCTCAACGCGGAACAATCACGAACTTATATCTACTTCTCGGATCAAATTTCTCCTTATGCTGCTGCAGGAAGGTGTACACACACTAGAGAGACCATTTATCGGGTTTTTTTGCATTCAAACTGTTGAGCCCGTTTATAGGGTTCCAACTTCAACACCTTCCTTGCATTCGTCATTACCCATATTGCCTACTAACAGGGACCAAGACGAGCGATTTGATACAAAAATAATACAAATGACGGACGTGATATACAACTTCACGCATGTGCATGGGCATACATAGATGGCTTATATTGTGAACAACAACCAGCCCCTATCGTTGTTAACGTCCAGAAAACTCCGCACGATGCGGATGGATTGTGACTTTCTTCACCCTCCACTTGGTCATGTTAAACATGCGGACATGTTCATCACGCTTGTTTCACTAGAGGATGTCCAGTCGATTGTATCTCATTAGTTAGTGTGTGAGGATAGTCCTGTCCCAGGAGAGGAGATGATGTTTAATTCCCAATACTTTTTCAGAGAAGTATTTGTACTAGGGCTGATGCTCTTCTAGCAAGGCCAAATTCAATTTAAATGTTGCAAGATATCACAAAGAGCAAAATTTGTTTGTTATAGAACTTTTTAAAAATTTCAAACTTTTTAGAGAGCTTGCCTTTCTTCAACTAACGAGTAAATCTAATCTGAGACTGCGTATCTACTTGCGTTGTCTATTTTCTGAATCGTAACCCAATTACCAACGTATGGCGATATATTGACTTCATTAAACATAAAATCATGTCCAAAATAAGAAACTAAGTGCGCAGTCTGTGCGTTCGCCTTATTGATCAAAATTATTTAACCATTCTACTTATCTTCCTCCATGGGACTCCACTGTAAATCGTCAACAGGTGGAGTATCCAATTATAACTGCAGTCCCAACAGAATATAGTCACTGAAGAAAAAGTATAGGGGTGAAGCCAAAACCCAAAAAGTCATTATCGGTTTTCGTTGTATTCCTGTGAGAGTACTAGCAGCCTGCAGATTAATTATTAAGACGGAAAAGTTTATTGATTGTTATAAATTCCTTAACCCGAAATATCCAGAAATGTCAAATTGTTACGTGTTAGCCTACACAAAATTACAATTTTTTAGCCGCCTGATTTTGGAAAAATTAAAAGATAATTCGAAGGAACATTTACTTGAAATCATAACTACGCAAGATAAAAATATGTACACAGTATAATTTAATTGTTAGGATAGAACAGCGAAATGAGGAACAAGAAAGAGGCAAAGAAAGAGAAGCTAAAACGACGATGGCACATTAACTCAAATTCTCCTTATGTTGCAGAATGCACGTGCTCACTGTCAATTTCAAAATTAAATCTGAATCAGGGACAGATTCTTAAGAAATGTAGAGACACAACCATTTGAATGTGCACATGGCGGCCAGAAGAAGGTTCTAATTACGAAATGTCTTCCTGTAAAATCAATTTCGAAGCTATGTAGAATTTCAAGTTGATCAACAGAATTTCAGAATAAAACAAATTTTCTCATGCCTCGCTGGCAAAATATTGACAAATAACCAAGAATGCCCTCATGCTTAGCAAATTCTTAATATTTCTGCATAGGCATGGAGCGTCTGTTTCACAATCAAGATAGTTATCGATCAACAATTCAATTTTATTTTCCAATAAAGCTCCCATGGTCGCTCTAGGTTCAAAATCCTTACTAAGTGAAATCACGCCGAAGAGAACCTTTCTTCTAATTGATTCGCGATGAATGGCACCCGTCCGTGGTCTTGACGTTGTTTTTTAAATCGTTTTGTTTGTTCGGACATTAAACTGCTCAATAAATTCTCACCTCCAGGGGTTAACTTTTCAAATTTGATATCAGGAGCTAGGGAATTACAAAGTCATTTTCTAATGAGGAATATAATTTTGAAATCGGTTGTAGGCACATCCAGATACGCGTTTATAACGTGGTTCAAAACACACGACTAGCAGTCTGCTAAATCCCGCACTATTATCAGAGTGGTGCCAAATAATTTCTCTCTTACCGAATTGCAAAAAGCAAATTAAGTAATTATTGGGCAATATTCTAAATAGTATAAATTATAAGAGAATGAGTACATTTTTGGAGGATTTGAAAGTATCCGCAGCAAATTTTTGTTCAGAGCCCACTCAGAACTTTTGTAAATTTATAATTTTGTAGTAAAAGGTCTACAACGCCAAATTGACAATGTAGTAGTGCTCCCATATAAATGTGACCGGGCATTGTGGTGAAAAATCTCTGGAATATCTAAAGATGTGATGTTAGTCAGCTTCATTTAAGGCCTATTGCTACCTCTTTTCTTCTCTAGTTGGAACCACACAGCGCCTAAATTGCTTCTGTTCGTTTCTCCTCGAAAACCTGACCTATAGATAAATATGTCTTCCAATTGATGGTTTTCGATGTCTTGCAGGCTATGTTGCTTTACACTCAGTTCACGATTGAACCTATAATCTCATCCAATATTGCTGATGTTAATGTCTCGATGTACCGAGGTTAGATGATTTTAGTAACACGGGTTATCAGCTGTCCGGTTGAATTTCCTTTTAATTGAGTAAATCGACCCAATTTGCACCTCACTTTGCTGACATCCATATCTAACCTGAGTTTCCATGCTGGATCTCGATCCCTTCCTAGGGAAAACATGCATTTGTAGGCCTTGTGCTGCGGCCCAACTTTCTAAATGTTGCTACAGCTGCACAGTATACAAGAGTTTCTACCTCTCACGTCGTTTGTATTGCGTTCAAATTGATTGATAAAACCTTGCTGTTCAGGTGTTCTATTCGTGAATCCAGATAATTTGTAATGTTCATCTTGGGTTGAGAATGCCTTTGTGTTGGTTCCGCATGTATGAACTCTAGGATGTGGTTCTAGTGGGTGCACTATTTGAAGCTCATTATCCCTAGCCCCTATGCCTTCAATTTCAATCACATCTTCGTTGTTCACATCTTCCAAGGGGAATTCATCAAGAGGAAGCTGCTGTTCCTCTTTCATTTTAGTGGCAGCTCTTTCAACAACAGAAAGCAATCTGTTTACAGATATTGTGAGTTTTTTATCTGCTAGATTCTGATAAGTTATTCTTGTGGCTAGCTGTGGGGACTTAAGTAAGAAGAGTCGAGGATGTTCACCTTTCACAATTTGCATAATTTTCTCTGTCAAGCAATAAAGAAGCATAACATTTCTTTTCGTATGTTATCTATAAGGCTATCTACCTCTAAAGGATGCGGTGGTTTCAGATCATCAACAGTTTGAGGAAGATAGATCGATCGCTGTTGCGCGATCATGTGGTGCGGTTTCCCATAACTAATGTTCATTGTCGCCGTTTTCCACGTCAAATCATCCTGTAGCTTAATCTCAATAGAGCGGTCGTCTGAGATGTGTAGATTACCCGTGATGTCATTCAAGTTAGCGATAAGGTCTCTTAGTGCGGCTTTTTTATATGAGGATACTTTGCAGCAAATTTGTTCCTAAAATTGTATCCTTTCTTAATTTTGGTTTCAAACTTCGCACTTTCATAGTAGAGATACGCTAATTCTTCTTTTAATGTGGATACTCTCCTACGGTATCTCTGTTGAGATGGTTGGTTGCAAATAGCTAATGCTAGCCAAAGCATCCTCAGCAAACACAGTTGATGTCCTACTGCCCACCGTTTGTCTCAGAAGATCATGCTGGTCAGCTTTTTAGTTAGTGAGATCTGCCTGACCATCCCGCAATTCACCATCAGCACCATCTCGCCTGCTGTAGTCTCAAGCGGAGGCCCAAGGTTTCCCGATGATCGTCGGGATGCGATAAGTGTTTTTTCGCGAGTGAATCCCGTTTTTCATCATAGCTAAGGACTAAGTCAAGTCACTGACGAGACGACCATGTTATAAGTTAATTTAATACGATTTTTGAAATCTTTTGCGATGATGTTGTAGGTATAAAAGTAGAAGCATGGTGTAGTTTGGAGTTCATCTTTTACAGCTGTTATACTTAAATAGCGACGGCAAGCGTTGAAGGTAATAACAGTCGGTGATAACAGATTTCTTAGAGCTAACATCTGTATTATTCATATTATTAATATTATTTATTATTATTAAAGTGGCCCACCTTCGACCCACAGGTACTCATGACCTGGTACTTCGCTATTAAACTAAGTCACGAATTGCGCCAAGGGATTAATAGATGCGTGGGTATTAGTCATTGTTCCTGAACTCTATCTTCTGCTTGTGCATTCGTCATAATTCGCGAGTAAACGCACCGTAGTGTCCGTCGATAGGGAAACGACAATAATACCGGAGTGCCTGTTCATAAGGTTGCAACATTAATACTGGAGAGCCTGTTTATAGAGATCCAAACATTTATCATGGCGAGCCCTATCGAGATCCAACATTCATACTGGAGAGCCCATTTATAAAGGGTCTATCTTTTTTACAAACTCTAGTTCCAATGTCAACGACTGCGACCAATGAAAAATTATTAGATATCAACAAATTTAAAAATCTGATTATCGCAGTCAACTTTCGTGTACGTGGGATGGCCATAGAAGGCTCTTTTAGACTTCACCATTGCTTCTGCCCAGAATACTCCGAACGATGCGGCATGTATTCAGCAATATCGCTTTCTGATTTAGATGTAGCGAATTTTGAGCTCCCAGATTTTCCAAGATTTTTACGCACGTTGCATTAACGTTTTCAGTGAAGGAGTTCACGACGGTGTGGATTTTGATCTTCTTCACCCTTTAAACGCCCAGGATTCTTACTTCAGCTGCGGGTATTTCAATTTCTCAGCATATCGAAGCCTTATGCTATTATTATGGGGAACGCTGATATCTATTATTCTCACGTGTTGATCACGTTTATCTAACCAAAGGACATCTGGGCGATTGTGTTTGACCTGATGGTCAGTCAGAATAGCCCTGTCCCAGTAAAGGAGATGATCTTTGTTTTCTAGTACTTTAACTGGGCTATATTTTTAGTGAGTCGCAAATATTTTTGCTAAACTAGTGTTCAGGGCGTTTTTTTCTTACAATCCCAACAAAATCAATATGTCTTCGCATGTATTATTGCAAGGTAAACATTTTACAGTCATCAATTTTGTTCTCGATGTTCTCATTGCGATCTCCACAAAGGGGGGCATATCTCAATAAATGCCGCCATATTGAGGATATGTTATTAGTAATTCCTCGTTGTGATTATCCTGTCCTGGATGGCAATGACAAATGCTTTCGTTTCTGGAAAGTTGTTTCTCCGCATTAACGAAAGGTTTGAAGCATCCCTATCCACGCAAGGAAGACATAATGTTTGGGGGTGTGGATTTTACAGCCAATCACCTCGCCACTGAGCAGCTAACTGCGCTCAGCATTGAGATGCCGGAGGTTCTGGAAGCCAATAGGTTCTACGAAGATGATGATTTAAAAGACAGCGAAGAAATCAGAGTTCTTATGGCAGAAAAAAGTGAGTTAAGTGGCGGATTTTTTATGTATCAGGAAATATACCTAAAATGTTAATAGTGACCCTAGACGCAACAGAGACAAAATATTTGAATAATGAAATAGGGTGTGAAGACGAGCACCATAACTATAGAAAATCAAACTGATTTTATCAGGATCTGCAAGTATGTTAATAAAACTTTGCAAAATTATAAAGTTATATAAGATATTCCCTGCCGAAAGCATTAATTTTTTTTTAATTACGGGATTTACTCCATATTTAATTTTGGCATCACATTTGTTTGAATTATCGAAATTTCTCAAAGTAGTTATGATACAAAATTGCTTATAGTTTGATCTTTAATTTAAAACGAAATTAATGTTGACTCTTCTAGATCACGAGATATTATCATTTTATTAAGGCCATGGGCTTCAACTGCGCTGCCCTCTTAATGTCGCGGATTGCGGAAGCCGATACTAGGGGGTTCCAGAAATGAAACTTTCTCCTAGTTTTTTTTTGCGAAGATAAATTCCATAATTTTTTAATGTTTACTTGTACGCCCTGGCTTTAGAGATTACTATGAGGTTTTAAATGAGGGGAAATGAGACAAAATCTGCCTCGGTCTGCATTTGAACCGGAAATCGAAACTTTTGACGAGTGTAGCATTCGACCAATTATGCCACAGGGGACACAGCACATCATTTCTCGTTTCTCATATTTCGCAGCATGACGTATACCAGCATTTTAAAATAGTGAACAATTTCTATCGTTTAATTCTAACCAGAGTAATCTTTGTATCCTAATATAATTTAGAGAATTGATGTTAAGTTAAATAATTTGTGGAGAAACGACAAAAAATTGTCTTCGGTCCCGAATTAAACCGGGAATCGCCACTATTCAAGATTAGAGCGCTTAACCAATTAAATTATACGAAAAAGATGAATTTCCAAAGTAATACTTCTTATTTGACATATTTGGACATTTTTTCAACAATTGTAACATATTTAAACCATTTTTTCTCTTAAACACCGTAAAAAGTTGTTATTTGCAGGAATTAATCACACAATTAACGAATGTTGAGATTGAAATATTTTTAAAGGACATTTGGTAATTATATAAACAATTTTAATTTGTTCAAATAATTTTTTTGCTCACATACATGACGTGCCAGATTTCCCTTATTTTTTCTACGTTTCGCGACTAATTTCGTGAAATTTATGTTCACCGTCATCAAATCGTGGGTCTTGCGATCCACAGGGACACCCAAGAATGCATCTAAAATAAATTCACAAACACTTTCCCCGGCACAAAGGTTTGTTTTTCAAAATTGTATCGATCCGAGAATCGCACAACACCCTGGATTTCTGGTAAATATTTTTTTTTCGTTCTTAATTACGTGGAGAAAATGACACCCAAACCCCTTATGAATATTTAGCAAGTCATACCGTCTTTAGTATGAATTTAATAGAAAACTGCTATTTTTTCCCATTCAAAACCGGATCCCACAATTCGCGACACCGAGAGGACAGCGTGGTGGCGGCGCACGGTCTCATTAAAATGACGATATCTCGTGAGCAGAAGAGTCACCATTAATTTTTTCAAGTGGAAGGTGAAATCATAAAGAATTTTTATATTTGAACTAGAACAAAATAATAACTTGCGATTGGGACGAAGAATTGAATCCAAAAATATATATCGCATATATATCCATAAATAATATATCGCACTTTCGGGCACGAATGATTTGGGAAGATTCTGATATTCTTCTGACGTATACTGATCCATAATGAATGCAATTATGAAGAATCGAGATTATAGGGAACTTTGAAGCATCAAACAGCATATATCAACAATAATTTTTTCAATGTAGTAAATGCAATGAAGAAACGAGAATATTCTTTAGTGATAGATGAGGATTATTAGAAATAAATACTGCTATTGAAAAACAGAAAAAGTTAAGCGAGAAATTAGAATGCTTACTCACTGACGGGAAGTATAAACTAATTTACCCTAATATAATATTTGCATAAATATTATTCTTTTGACGAAGAGAGTAAAAACATATTAGTAATTTTGCAGTTCCTCTTGATGAAACATATTTTCCTACGTTACAAGATATTAATGAAATATGAGTCCACTTTCAATCAAAGCAAAGATCCTAACGTTACTAGTAAAATATTATTTCATTAAGTGACTGACACGGTCGATTACAATGCTATATCAAAACGCATGAAGATGACATTGCTTAGCACATGTCCCAATAATACAAGGAATTGATATCATGAAAAGAGGGGAATAAGAGACTTTGTGTAACGCAATGTCGCTTCTCAAATGCTCTGACTTGAAAATTTGATAAAAATACCTTATCAGCAATTTTGCAAGGCAGTATCTGTGTTGAATAAATCTTTTACAATGAGTTGAGGTCTTTACAAAGAAGATCAACAATTTCTTTACTCCAAATAAAAAGATCTAAGAAATTGTTGGCTTGAATTAAAATAAGATAAGGAGACCCCTCCCAAAATAATCAGCAGTTTCTCAAGCAGGCGTATCCGTGAACTTGATTCGCTGTCATCAGTTAGATTACTATCGGACCTTTGGAACGTGGGCGTCTTCCCCCTGGCTGTTGCGTGTCTGGGAAACTCCTGCAGACACGAACTTCCTCTTGCTTCGCAGTGCGCGTGTCGATTACCTCCCACCACCTCCGGCGTGGTTGAAATACCACATCCGGTGCCCGGACAAAACAAGTAAAAAGCAAAAACCGAGTAACGAGCCAGTGTAGGCTAAACCGACCTGGCAGACGCTCCGCCGCTGACGTCCGCAGTTGCGTCTATTTCGTGAGGTCTTACTCTGCTCGTGAAAAACGGTGGCTAGAGTGCATCGCGTGGAGAAAGATGATACACGGCTCCATACTTCCCACGGTGTGAAAATGCTGCGTTGCAAAAAGACCTGCGAGTCTTTGCATCGTATTTGCGACTACCTCTGCTTCTACATAGCATGACATATATGCTCACGATCCAACTCTCCTGTCTATGCATGGGAGAGAGATTCACACATTTATTGTTTTTACTTCCCCTACCTCTATATGGCACGGACGCACTTACATGTTCCATTCAT
>NC_046660.1:146200571-146202168 GCF_010883055.1 Belonocnema kinseyi
ATTAACAATTTGTCATAAGGATAACCGCAGAATTTCGCCGGGAGCGGGTGCTAATCTGAATGATTGCACCCGCTTCCAGCGAAATCGCGGTAAAATTTCAGCCATAACCACGTCTCACAACCGTGAGATAGGTGGTTACAGTCAGTGAAGGAATCAATACGACGATCCAGCAAAAGCCTCGTGCACCCTAAGAACACGGAGTGACCCAAGGACAACCGCCTTCTGCATTTTTCCCGCAAGTGTTCAGCATATTGTTGAAACGCAGGGATGCTTTTTAGGCTATTAGCAAGTGAAAGCTTGGTACCTCCAAGAGCGCCGATGATAAGGACGATCAGTTTAACAGAATATTCCGGGTACAATCGTTGCAACTCCCTTATAAGATCTCGATACCTCTCTCTCTTTTCATTTTCCTTGGCTATGATGTTTTTGTCAGGTGGTGCCGAAAATTCGATAACGAACATGGTTCGCTTCTCGAAGTCAAGAAGAACCATGTCAGGCCTCGAGTGAGCAACAGAAACAATTGTCGAGCATATAAAGTTCCAGTATATGCGGCACTTCCCATTCTCGACAATTGACTCAATTTCCCTATAAGCATTTAGAGGAGCGATATTAAGGTGAATGCCGTAGGAGTGACAGAGATGGGAATAAAGTACTCTTAGTGCCGCATTGTGCCTTTGAATGTAGGTCGTTCCTGCGTGTGTTGGACAACTAGATAGTATGGGAGCTGAATGCTCGGGGTGTGCATGGCACGCCCTGCAGCTATCATCGGGAATGTCTTGGCTCAAAATGTGGCGACGGTATGTTAAGGTGGAAATGACACCGTCTTGGCATGCAAAAATGAAATCCTCTGTACCAGACTTCAATCCGCGCGATTTAAGGAAAGCAAACGTTAGCTCACAAGACATTGACTGATCCTTCACATTTCTGTGGAAGATACCGTGCATCCTCTTATCAAGGAGCTGTTCACGAAAGTCTTTCTATTGTGCTTTCTTAATCCGGGCTTTCAGGAGTGAGTACTCGAGATAGATTAGATTTGATGCATTTTGCTGACCCCTAATACTGAAGTCAAGTCCGAGTATTTCAGTAGCCTCCTCCGCTGCAACTCTATGTGCTGTACTCAGAATAATCCTGTGGTGAAGACATTCAACACTCAATATTCCGCGATCCCCTTGACGGCGTGAGAAGTACAGTCGCGGAACGGAAGACTTAAGATGCATGCTTTTGTTCATGTGCATAACCTTTCTTGTCCCGATATCAAGAGATCTGAGCTCGTTCTTCGTCCAGGGAACTACTCCAAATGAATAGAGTAGTACCGGGACGGCAAACATGTTCGTTGCAGATACTTTGTTTCTCGCCGACAGTTCGGAAGACCAAATCTGTCGGATGATACGTTTGTATCTGCTTCGGATAGTATCCTTTATAGATGTCACATCCTGAATGCGGCTCTGTGGCACTCCCAGGTATGTATAAGCCTCTCCAGCGCAAAGGTGCCGTGTGGCGCTTCTATCAACGAGCTCAGGATCTTCAGGGATGCCATTAAGTTTTCCTCGCTTCCAATAAACCTTGGCGCATTTGTCTAACCCAAATTCCATTCCAA
>NC_046660.1:146202268-146214302 GCF_010883055.1 Belonocnema kinseyi
CCTGGACAATTGTCCGTGACTGCCTATTTATTTTTGTAACCATATTCAGCAGAAACCCTTGGTACAGGGACCCTCTATCCGCAACCCGAGGACGCGTTCGGTAGCTTCGTCATAGGCGTGTAGTCATTCGTGTAGTGCGTAAGATAAACCAAGATGCATGCTGAGGAGTGTCCGGATTTCCACTTTTTCAATATTTTTATTTTGTAGCTTTTCAACCTTTTATTTCGAATTCATCCTTGATATATTGTACAATTCTTAATTTTAAATAACTTAACGAATTTGCTACAAGTGAATATTTATCATGGCTTCAAAATTTTTAGAGTTCTCTGTTATTAACGTAAAGATTTTTATAATGTCATTGACTTTTATACTATTTTTTACTTATCACTTTCAATTACCTCTATACAATGATAATTATGTTGATTTTGTATGGTAACATTAATACACACAAGCATGATGAGTCAATTATTATCTATGTCAACGCTGTTTCTTTATTGTAAATTTTCACTTCGCAAACTAATTTCGATTAAAAATTAAATTAACTTTCTAGGGTAAGCTTTAGAAATTTTGTTTGCTGTTTTCTAAACTTAAGAACATTCACATATTCTCAATTTATCATTCTTATTATTTTTATTGACGAAACCGGTCTTTTTTACATATAATTTTTAGGTCAAGAAACCATTAGTAAAGTTTTGATAACTCAAAATACGCACATTGCCAGATGTTATGAATTGCCCAAATTCAGAAAATGAAATATATCCTCTAAGACTAGGAGTATCTTGTATCAACACATTCACTTATTTTTCAGACAATACATTAAATAAAATTGTTTTAGATTTGTTCTAGTTTCTCTTGATGTCTTATCACTATTTTCAAATATTCCTTTAAAGTTTGTTTTTAAAGGTGCTAAAAAGTAATGGGGCACTGTTAAAAATAACACACGAATTCCATTGGATGGATTTAAGAAGGGCATTACATTTTTAATGGATTTAACCATCCTTATGTTTGACAACTCTTTTTATAAAGAAATATATGGAATTCCCATGGGCTCCCCAATTTCAGTGATATGGGCCAACATTTTGGTGCAGAATTCAGAGATTGTTGTCTTAAACAAATTAGATTTAAAATACCTGTTTATTACAAATACGAGTGAATTGGTTTCGAAAAAGTAAATGTTTAGGTAGACTCATAAATTTGTATTCTAACCATCCGTTATAACATAAAATAGGGAGAATAAGAAACATTAAGATGCCACAATTACACTATCAAACAAAACCTTGAATAATAAAGAGTTAAACATTGTAGCGATACTTCTTCATCATACGTTATCCTAAAGAATTTGTTCGAAAATAGATTATAAAAAGGATAATAGAAAATAACTACGACAAGAAGGGATAGAGAGAGAGAAAACCATGGTAAAAGGGCGAGGTAGTGCCTTGGAGATAGTATCTACGCAAGTTACGTAAAGCGAGACGCGCATAGGTTGCTTGGAATCGTTCTGATAGATTCAGACAAGGAAGTTTTCTATACGCTAAACAGTGAGATAAACCGAAGGGAGAAATATAGAAAAAGGTGAGAAAGGAAGAGCTTAAGGGCGGATAGTTTTGGCTCAATTGAACCGTTGATAAATAGGAAGAGGGATAGAGACAGAGCGGAAAGATGAAGTAGTGAAGATAAGATAGAAGTAAAAACCACCATAAAAAACACGACATTTTTCAGAAGAGCATCGAGAAAATATCGAAATGGAAGGTAGTTGGGGAGATCCTCTATAGAAGTTTAAAAGATTTTGTTAGAAGGATTGTGGGAAATGATTCTATGGGTAATACTGATGAACGAAAAAAGACAGGAAAAAAAGGAGATTAAGGTAATAAAGAAATAAAAGAAAAAGAAGCAAAGTAATAAAGGGTCTGCGATTAGAGGGGAAGAAGTAGAAGATGCGATAAAAAGGATAGAAGATAAAGTAGAGATAGAGAAAATTTGAATTGTAGGCAAAGAAACGCGAGGAGGGTAGAAAATGGTACTAGTGAAACTAAATAAATGGGAACATACTATGGAAGTGATGACAAAGTAAAGGTTGTTATGTGGAAGCTCGGGGAGAATAAAGGATGATTTGACATGGATAGAAAGGAATATGCAGTATAAGTTAAGATAAGTAGTGGAATATGAAGGAAGTAAGGGAAAAAGAACATGGGTGAAGCATGACAGAATACAGATAGATGGTGTATGGTTAGATTAAGGCGAAAAAAGGGAAGAGTTAGTACGAAATCTGGTTCTGGGATACTAGGAGTGTAAGGAACTGGAGATAGAAGAATAAGAAATAGTAAGAAACAGCAGAGACGAGAAACGAAAGGAAGGAAAAATTGAGGATATATTACTGGAATATATTAAGAGTGGAAAGAAAGGCTGTCAAGCAAGACGTTACAAATGGCAAGTTTAAAATGCAAAGACGAAGGATAAAAAAAGGTAGAGCGATGGAAGAAATGGTGATAGGAGTAAGAAATGAATGTATAACAGGGAAGGATAAGAAAGAGATAATACTACAAAAAGAAAGATTAATAGTAAGCGAAGTAAAGATGGCAAAAAATAAGTGGAAGATAGTTAGGTGTTTTTTGTGAACGGTAATATGCAGAAGAAATCAAAGAAGATGAAAGAACTGATGGAAGAAAATAAAGAACAGACTGGGTTTATAATAGGTGAAGATTTCAATGCGAGAACAGGGGATAGATGAGAAAGAGAATAGTAGGGAGGAGAGCAAGGAAGAAAATGCAAGGACAAGATACTGAACGTGGAGAGAAAAAGAATGTTAAAGAGCTTGGAGTAGTTGGGTTCGGTTATCTTAAACAGAAATATAGAGGGAGATGAGGAAGGGGCATATGCACGCTCATGAGCAGAAAGGGAAACGGTATTTTATTATGTGATAGTGGAAGATGAGGTTAGGAAGAAGTTCAAGCAATTAGAGGTAGGTGAATATATAGATTCGGATCACTTTCAAATGATATTGACATTAGAGGGAGAAAAAAGTAATCTCAAGAAGGATAAAAAAGAAAGCAAATGTAAAAAATAGGAAAAATGGATTATCAAAGGAAGAAAAAGAACAGATTGAATGAAGGTCAGCTATATCAAAATGGAAGAGTGAAATGTAGCTAAGAAGTTGGAAATAATTATAAGAGAAATAAAAATAGGGTTGAATTGCACAAACAAAATAGAAGCTAATAAAGGTGGAAATAGAAATGGGTGGTATAAGAAATATAAGCAGAAAAAGAAGGAGGTCTGAAAACAATGATGAAAATGGAGAAAAGAAAAAAGTATTATAGTAGAATATGCGCGATAAAAGAAGGGATATACTGAGTTGTGCAAATGAACGAGATCATAGAGCACTCATAAGAAAAAGTATAAAAAGGACAGG
The DNA here is from genome assembly GCF_010883055.1 of Belonocnema kinseyi. Taxonomy (NCBI): domain Eukaryota; kingdom Metazoa; phylum Arthropoda; class Insecta; order Hymenoptera; family Cynipidae; genus Belonocnema; species Belonocnema kinseyi. The sequence goes on from NC_046660.1 coordinate 146,205,675, forward strand.
GGTAATGCAACAGATATAAGGAATAGGAAAAAATAAGGTTAATACAGATTGGAGAAAGAGAATATGGTTATTTGATACACTGTTATTGCCGGCATTAGGTTATGAGGCGGAAATATGAAAATAGAAGGACTGTAAAGGGATTGAGTGCTTACAAGAAGGTATATAAGATGGACGCTAGGGGTAGACTAAAGGACGCCAGGAAATATGGGGAGAGAACAAGCGCAAAGGAATAAATTAAGTACTACAGCGGGAAAGAGGGCATGGCAGATTCATGCAAAGTTAAGGTTAGGAAAGTAAGGGGTGTTAGCGAAAAAGTGTTTGAGGGGAGTTGAAGAAAGGAAATGAAAGGCGGTATAAGTAAGCTATAAGTTCGCTAGGGGCTAATGTGAAAGAATGGATTTGTAAAAATGGAAAAATGAGAATGAGATAAAATAGAATCGAAAGTGAAAGAAAAAGGAAACGGAAGTCGCTGAGATTAGAAGCCTAAAGATCTGCAAGTAGTGATTATGTAGTATAAGTAGATTCTGTTGCGTATGCGCTCGCTCTCACGTGCTCGCTATCTCTTTTTACAATAAAATTACGATATATTAATGTAGAAACAAGGACCTAGATATAAGAATTTATGTAAATAGTTGTAATATTTGTAAGTAGTAGTAAGTAGTAGTTAGGATAAGATAACATAAAGTTTGTAGATGTTCTTGTACGAAACGGATGTCCCTTAGGGGACGCATTATGAACAAAGAAGAAGATTACAAGACATAAAATGTAAATAAAGTAGAGTTCAATTAGCAGTTAAAAAACAATGTTCTTTATCAATTTCAGTGGTGACATCTCCGAAAATATAAATAGTTTAGTGAATGAATACAATGTGAAAACAGTCTTTCGTGTTGATTCTAAACATGATAAATATATCACACTTGGTAAAGAACATTTAGGAATTCTAGGCCAGTGCAATGTTCTATATAGATTGAGATGCCAATGTGGAAAACACAGTTGATACAAACGAATCTTCCTTTAAGATTTGGAAAAGATGATCACCTTTCTGAGATTACATCCGATTTTTTGCTAGAATTTGGGTTATAAATGAAAATAAAATTTTAAGAAAAAATGCTGGTAACTCAATTTATAATTTATTTACAATCTATGTAAATTAAGTTGAATTTTTCTTGAGAAACGTATCTGAGACATAAGCATTAAAGCGTTATGTAAATATACCATATCGGTACAAAAGGACTAAACAATCTCTAAAGAATCTCATGGTTAGTCACTTTTCTTACCTTTCTATTTCTAGATATAAGTACGATTTTTTTGTAGGATTGTAGGAAAGAATTGATTTGATTCTTATGAAATCTACTTATTTATTTTTAGATACTCAGAAAGTAGATTTAGAAGAACCAGGTGTTGTTTAACGAAGCCTACAAACCATATTACCTGTTAAAAAATATATTTGTATATTTCCAATTAGCGATTTGAAAATAGGATATTTGCAATCTATATATTTTTGCGATCCCAGCCCAATCTAGTGTATTCAACGAATTTTTAAATATCAATAAGTTTATCAAATGGAACAATTTATTTTTCAATTTATTTCTCATAAACTTTTCAACTTTTTTAGAAAAATCACATATACCTGGAATCGCAAAAATGTGTACATTTCAAATATGCTATTTTCATGTCGCTAATTGCGAAATGATCTCTTTTCTCGATATTCCGACGTGCTTACGGACAAAGGACCTTTTGCTAAGATGCTCTGTATTTTTATGATTTAGTTCTTTCTATTTTAGCCAATGATCCAGGTAGATAGAGTTCCTATAGAAAGTTTTAAAGGCTAAGTTGCGGGGTAATAAAGGAAGCCACATTTAAAAGCTTGAAATATAAAATTAACTTTTGTTTGTAATTTTGAAATAAGAGATTTGAAATTTACAAAATCAGAATATACAGAATCTACAAATCTGCGAAAATAAAAATATATAAAATTTCCCTTGATGAGTTTAAAATACATCAGGTTTCGTAAGCATCTCGTACACTATACGAGACGCGTTAAAAAAAGCATTTTCAGATTTGTCGTCAGGACATTACTGTACAAATATAAATAAATAAATTGTTGAAAATAAATATATGTATGTAAATAAATAAACGAAAAGTTTCAGTTTTAAAAGAGATAAGCTTTATGAAGACTTTATGATGTGTAAAAAGAAGAAGCAGGAAAACGAAAAAGAGCTGAAAAAGGAGTTGAGAAGTCCCAAGATAGAAGGGACCGTGTGCAAGATAATTAATTAATAGCTTTATGAAACGTAGGGTGGGGATAAGTGAGAAGATAGGGAGCGAAGATTGGAGGAAATATTTTAAGGATGCATTTCAGGGGTCAGATACGCGGAAGAGAGATGAGGGGAGTAGAAGAACGAGGGAGGTAGATGAAGAGGAGCTGAATGACGAGGAGATAGAGAAACAGATAAGGAAGTTTAAAAAATCTAAGGCAGCAGGGATAAACAGAGTAGAGAGTGAAGCATTGCTGTTTGGCACACAAGAGGTAAGGCAGAGACTGAAGGGGGTAGTGAAAAAAGTATGGAGGGGAAGGAATTCCCAAGAGGGTGGAGGGAGGGGTTGATCGTGCCACTGTATAAGAAAGGGGATAGGGAGAGGCAGGAAAATTATAGAGGAATTACGCTAATAAATACTACGTATAGAACATACGCGATGGTGTTGGCAGATAGGCTGCGCAAGGATTTGGAGAGGAAAGGAATATTTCCGGAGACGCAGGCGGGCTTTAGGGAGGGAAGGAGTACTATTGACAATATTTACGTCTTGCAGCACGTGGTGGATAGAGAACTAATAAAAAAGAGTGCCAAAGTGTACCCGTTTTTGTAGATCTGAAGGGCGCGTTGTGGGAGGCAGTGGTAGAGAGGGGAATGAAGTGGGACCTGATGGAGAGGGTAAGTGAGGTATACGAGGAGACGAAAGATGGGTGAGAGGAGAGGAGGGAATCTCTGAGGGATTCTGGATGGATAGGGGATTAAGGCAAGGGTGCCCGCTTAGACCAACAATTTTCGCAATTTTGATCACGGATATGGAAAGTAAGCTAGCGTCCGATGTGGTAGGAGGAGTCAGGGTGGGAGGAGTCAGGATATGGCCACTCGCATATGCAGATGACATAGTGCTGCTAGCAAAGAGCAAGGAGGCTTTAAAGGAGATGATGAAAAGGTTGAGAAGATACTTGGACAAAAATAGGTCAATTGTCCAAACAAAATAGAAGCTAGTAAAGGTGGAAACAGAAATGGGTGGTATAAGAAATGTAAGCAGAAAAAGAAGGAGGTCTGAAAACAATGATGAAAATGGAGAGAAGAAAAAAGTATTATAGTAGAATATACATGATAAAAGAAGGGATATACTGAGTTGTGTAAATGAATGAGATCATAGAGCACTCATAAGAAAATGGTGATGAGGCAGGTGCGGGGGCTAGGGAAGAGGTTGTTCGCAGATTATTTTGTAAGGAGGATGAAATTGTTTGATTCGCTAGTGATAAGAGTGCTATTTTACGGAGTGGTGGTGTGGGGGTGGAAAGTAAGTAAGGAGGTGAATAGGATACAGGAGAGGTATGTAAAGTGAACACTGGGGTTGGCAAGGAATACACCGAACTATATTGTCAGGAAGGACACAGGAAGAACGAGTTTAGGATTTATAACAGGGAGTCGAGCGTGTAAACATGAGGAGAAATTTTTGGAAGCGGGGGAAAATAAGCTGGTTAAGGATTGTTGATGAGAGAAAGAGAACAGACGTAGTGGTGCAAAGATGGAGGTGGATAGGGAAAGGTATTTTAGAACGAATGCATTGCAGATGGATAAGGTGAGAAGAATGCACGAGGAAGGAAGGAAGGTATATGAGTTGGTTCAAAAGAATGGCATGGAGAAAGAGAAGGCAGAAGGAGAGGAGAGAATAAGAGAGTCAAGGTATAACGGCAACTATGTGTGACTTTGTCAAGGGAGAGAGCGCAATATTTGTGTCAGAAAGGAGAGCAAGGATGTCAGGAACTTATAGCGAGAATGATGTGTGGTTGCATGGCGAATTATAATAGGTTCTGACTTTCTAGAGAGAAGAGAATGTGTGAATTGTGCGGGAGGGGAGATGCAAAAATTGAGCAATGGTTGGAGAAATGTGAAGAGATGGTAAGGAGTGGGATAAGCATGGAGGTATGGCTGCATAAAAGGGGAGACAAAAGAGCAGTATCATGGGTGAAGGGGGTGTTGGGTAAGATGGAGAAGAAGCGAAGGAAGGAGGAAGAGGAATGGAGAAGAAGGATTGTAAATAGGAGAGGAAGTAGATGTAAGGAAACTGAGAATTTTGTAAATAGTAGTTAAGTATTAGGCGTTAGCCGCGGAGACAGAGGCTGGCAATGCGAGTCATAGGGAGGAAAGAGAGACATGCGTGCGAGGCGAGGCGCAGCGAGGAAGGTTAGAATATAGACGCGAGCGGATTAGTTATAAGGTGTGGATGGATGTTGATTTGTAATGGTCAGCTGTTAGAAAATTCTGTAAAAAAACTGGAAGCTTAAGCAAGTCAATTTTTTAAAGCCAGCAGGCCGAAAAATAAACGTTTATCTATCTTATCTATACGAGACGCGTTAAAAAAAAGCATTTTCAGATTTATCGTTAGGAAATTTATGTAAACATATAAATAAATGATTTGTTGGAAATAAATATTTGCGTGTAAATAAATTGAAAAAAATTTTCAGTTTAAAAACGGATAAGCTTTATGAAGACTTGATGACAGCCAAACCTTTCTTAACTGCTTTTCATGTTTCGAAATCCTCAACGTTGGGCCGCCATAGATTAAAAAAGATTAAAAAGGAACCAAATATTTCTGACAATCTTCAGGCATGAAATCATTTAAATAAAGACTGATAATTTACTAAAATTTGTATGACGCGGACTGAAATTTACGCCTGAGATGTTCCTGAGATTTCCTTTTGATATGTTATACAAATATAGAACTTTTTACTCAAAATACTCCTGTTGCCATGAGTAGAGCAAAAATTACTATGTCTACCCACTTAATATTTTGCTTGAAGATGTACTTCACGAACCTAGTGCGAGGAACGATTATCGGAACCCTGAAAAAAATAATTATAATGAGATTATTATGCAAAAACATGAGAAAGTTTTTTTACCCAGAATTACACAAATTTAGCTCAAAACCACCATACGGGATCGGACATTTTCTGGAAAAGCAATTTTTATTTATAAACTCCTAGAGGGAACATTTTAAAAATTATTCAGAAGTTTAGCTAAATAGGAAATTAACGAGTAAATAATTACACAGGCCAACAAAATTCGACTGATTGTTAGTAACAGAAACTGTGTTATACTTTTTCGTAGGATTTTGGTGCGCTGAATCCGAATCTGCTTTCAGAATTGCTCCATAACGTCAGGTTTTTGAGATATTCTAAGTTGAATGTGTAAAAAAAACACTGTTTTGACATATTTGAGGTTATTTAAAATCATAAGGTGTTCTTTTCCACAAAACTAGTAGAAGCAGCTTAAAATGTAAGTCTTCCTCTTTCAAAAGCCGTTGAGTTTCCTCGAATATCTTTTTTTTTCATCCAGATATCATAATTTGAAATTTGTGTCTTACCTATCTACTTCAAATTCAAGCCAAAAATAGGCCTCAAGCTATCTCTTTCAGCGTACTTTCCTAAAGTCAGTTAATAAAATTACTATACAAGGATTTTAGGGGTCGCTGAACGTCGGATTTAGACAATTCAAAATAGCGAATCCAATATGGTGCAAAACAAATTCAGACTATAGCCTAAAATTCCGCCATTTTAAATTTTCTAAATTTGACGGTCCACGACCCCTAAAATGCTTGCATAGTAATTTTTATTAAAATAACTGAATTTAGGAAAGTATGTTGCAAAAGATAGCTTGTAGCCTGTTTTAGGCTTACGTTTGAAGTAGATACCTAAGATACAAAGTTCAAATTGTCATATCTCGTTAAAAAAAGACATTCAAGCAAACTCAACGGAATTTGAAAAAGGAACACTTATACTTTAAGTTGCTCCTACTAGTTTTGTTAACAGCAATTACCTGATGATTTTACAAAAACCTCAAATATGTCGAAAAACAGTGTTTTTTACACTTTTAGGTTAGAATATCGCGAAAACCTGACGGGAGATTGGCCTTTGTTATATATTAATAGTGTTAGAATCATACGAATTCCTTAAGTAAGGGCGCTTACCGCCCGCTTGACAAACTGACTACTTAAATTTTACTCAAAATCTAATGTTCTGCGATGCCTCCGCTTGCTGTACTTTTAGGGTCATTTTTAGTAGCATTTGAATAATAACGCATACGTGAAATAAAAAGAACGCCAGGAAATAAAGGGCGTGGTACTAGGGCTGTGGGTGCAACAGCTTAAGCAGTGTGCTGCGTAGTTAGAAAAAACGGCAAGTATTAGCGAGAATGAATCTTCATTGCTTGTTCGTAAGAACCTCGAGAATTTACTTCAAAAGTAATTGAAAACAAAGTGCAAGTATTAAAGTGATTCCGCTTCGTGAAATTTATTTTAACGCGATCCTCTGCTTCTCGGCTACAACATGCCCTCAGAGCCTTTTCGGTACCTTTTCGGTAACATTTTGACTGTAACTACGTCTCACGGCTGTGAGATAGGTGGTTACCACATTTTTATCTTGAGACATCCAAATATCTCAATAAATACGCATCTACCGAAAAAAACGCCCCTAATAAAAACTTTTTATTTTAGAGGGGAAAAAGAGACCTCGTAAAAATTTGGCACACAACCCGTCCCTGGGCGCGGGAGGGGGGGGGCTGAAAAATTTCAAATGGAAACATATTTTTTTATTACAGATTCAGATTCTTCAGAAAAAAATACGTAAGTTTTATTTGAAAAGTTTTTTTCGATTCGCGCCAGATGACGTTGCATTGGCGAAAAATGACATTGTGGACTGGTCAAGAAATGCGCTTCCAAACAAAAAATGAAAAATATGTGTGAATTGCTTTCAGGACAGCTATTAATTTGTAATCAATTTAATTTTTAACACCCCTTCCAGCCACATAGGAAAGGGGGTTAAAAGTTGAGTAAAAAATGAAAAAGCTCAATTGTATTCTTAAGAAGCTTCTTATTTTGTCTCCAAGTATCTAAGCAGTTAATTGATGAACTATTTTTAGCGCTACCCAGGAACAACGGCGTGGACGTAGTAGTTGTCTGTTCCCTTTAGGATGATTTTTCGATTTGTCCCTCTGTCTCTCGCAATCGGGGTGTATGTTTCCGGTGAGTTCACATGCTTCTCACAATCGAAGTGCTTGTTTTCGATAATCATTCTAGATTAAGTGCTCAAATTGGTCTCCTCCAACTGCAAGGCACTTTTGGTTCATGCTCCGAAAGTTTGCACACAACTGCGCAGTGTGCCTAGTGTTATTTGGTCACAAGCAGTCTTCATTGGATGTTTCATGTTCTACAGAGTTTTTGGCACTTCTTGATAAACCAGATTATTTAAATAATTCATTTCATTCTTTAATCATTAAATACATAAAGCGCGATTGCCGAAAAATGCGCTGGACAACCGTTATGTTGAAATTTAATTTTCGGTCGCATTTGCGAGATTAAGTCTTGAAGCTATGTTGGAAGTTCATTTTTTTTAAGTTACTGTATTTATCACCATTTAAAGTACCATTAATAAAATACGGATGGATAAGTTGTTCTCTAATTACGTCACACCAAACGTTCCCGCACCAAGGACGATGACGCTGAACCTCGCGCAACCAGTGTGGGTATCCCACACTCAAATAATGCATGTTATGTCGATTAACCGTATCTGTTGAAGCGCCCATTGACAAAGTTTCACTCGGTTCTGAAAATCATTGCCATGAAGTTCTTCATGGAGTTAAATATGAAAATGATGATATTAATTACACAGGCCCACAAAAAAAAACAAAAGTGTCTGTGCAATTGACCAGACCTATATATTCTTATGTATTTTTCGACGCTGAATCCGAATTTGCAATAAAAAAGTAGGGTCCAGCTACTTTTTATGGCATTTTGCTCGAAAAACCTCATTTTTTACGGTTTTTTCATGGTTTTTTTTTAAATAAAAAAAAATAAATAAAGGAAAATTTTATTTTTTTGACTTCAGAATCGAATTCTACGGGAAAAAATACATCGAAAACCATGTTTTGATTATTTTTTTTACAAAAATTTCAACTCACTATACGGCGATGAAAAGGCAGAAAATCGCGAAAAGTGAAAATTTGCTTCAAATTTGATTAAAATGACATTAAAATCAAGTTTTACGATTTTAAACCGATTTATAAAGGATTTGTAAAGGATTTCTGACACGCTTTTGACCTCTTTCTGAAGATGTTTCTCTCTTCATCATCCATCAGTAATCTGCCAACATATTTATACCCCATCGTCCTTGAAATCTGCGTTCAAATTCCTTCAGGTCTTGGTGAAACCTTTCTCCTTGCTCTTCACTAAAGTCCCCGTTGTTCTCAGGAAATTGATGAATATGTCAATCAAGGAAATGAAGCTTCAAGTTCATTAGGCAGCCCAGTTTTTCAAAGTTGCGTACCATTTTTTTTACAATAGTTTTGTAATTTACGTCTTTAGTGTTAC
>NC_046660.1:146214402-146228321 GCF_010883055.1 Belonocnema kinseyi
ATTTTAATGTCATTTTAATCAAATTTGAAGCAAATTTTCACTTTTCGCGATTTTCTGCCTTTTCATGGCCGTATGGTGGGTTGAAATTTTTGTAAAAAAAAATCAAAACATGGTTTTCGATGTATTTTTTCTCGTAGGATTCGATTCTGAAGTCAAAAAAATAAAATTTTTATTTATTTTTTTTTTTATTTAAAAAAAAACCATAAAAAACCGTAAAAAATGAGGTTTTTCGAGCAAAACCCCCTAAAAAAGTAGCTGCACCCTACTTTTTTATTGCAAATTCGGATTCAGCGTCGAAAAATACATAAGAATATATAGGTCTGGTCAATTGCACAGACACTTTTGTTTTTTTTTTGGGCCTGTGTTATGTTTTAATACCCTCAAGACACTGTTTTGAGACATTCCGGTGTCACGGCTTAGCTGTCAAGTACTAACATGGGGGCCATGATCGGTTGCGGCTAATATCGCAATTTCATTATTAACTCCATTAACAATTTTTCGACGATTCCTTTCTTTCAGTTGTAGACTTCCGTCAGTGATGAATTTGTTGACCGCCCGGTAAAAAGAAGCGGAAAATGTTGAGCATAAGCAGTGACTGCATGCTCGATATTCCTGCCACTTTCTCCATGAATGAGAATCATTTCAATTTTCTCTTGTACAGATAAAACCTCAGTTGTAAAAGTATTGAGGTCAAGTAAGGAGGGAATACAACGACAACCAATCAAAGGCAAAAGAACGTAAACAGTAAATCAAAACAACCAAAATCAAAGAATGTGAGAAATTATCTATGTTATGGGTCTCAGGCCAGGTTAGTCTAAGATGCATCGTAAGTTCTGGTCCAGTATTATTTGTTTCGAGGCAAGGGAAAGACGTATTGTGCCCAAATGACCCAAAAAGACTTTCACAGCGGCTGCGCGTTATGAGAAAGTTAAAGGATTTTGTAAGGAAGTGGATGAAGCAGTATAAGCCCCACCTATAATTTGCGGCGAGCTCAAAAAGTTTTGTCAATAAAGCTGAAGACGATTCAACGCCGTTTGAGATCTGTCATCTACGGATAGAGGAGCACAGATGTGATATCGTTTTAGGTATGGGTTCGTACACCACGTAAGTGATCTGTAAACGGTCTACCATTCGTCTAACGTAGGGTTATGCATCCGTTCAAGTCTACAGAGAAATGGTTTGGACAAAGAAATAGAGAATGGATACTTCAGGAAGACAGTGGCACCTCAGCCGCCTTGTGAAGTCTTGAACTGGCTATCAAAATCCCCAGATGCAAATCACATAGAAAATGTGTGGTGTACATTGTACAATGAAGCGTAAGCGTCGCGGAAAGCATGTCTTCAACATCAAACAGCTGGCTCGACACGTGCGTGACGTTTGGACATCCTTACTCTGCACTATGGCCGAAAGTTTAGTGGAAAGTATGCCCAGACGCTGTTAAGCTATAAACGACAGTCCTGAATAGCCAGATACATCGTAGCGCAGGAGAAAGCTCCTTTTTTCATTCAGCAAAACCTACAGCCTTCAATTCGGTCGCGATTTTCAATTTTTTAAATTAAAGTGTGCGGAGGTCTAAGACGCACTTAGGTATAATCTATTTACATTTTAATTGATTTTTTTATAACATCTTTACTCAAAGTATGAAAAAATCGAATTTCTTTACCACCACATTATTAATTCTATAATAACGGTTCGCATATTATTAAAATCATCCTAAATGAACGCAGGAGTACTCCCACAATTCAAATAATTTGATTGTTTGAATGTTTTCATTAAAATACAGATGTTACGTTAACAAATACCCCACATTATAATTTATGTTGAAACATATGTGTTCTTCCATGAAAATGCTTTAAATTATTGTAAGCGTAAATAAGTAAGTAAGTAAGTGAGATTAAGTAAGTTCTGCTTTGTGACATAGTAACAAAAGCATAGTTTTCGTTCAGAATTAATTTGTTATGATACAAAAACAAGCATATTACTTTTTTTTATCTTGAGTGATAATTGTCGAATGAAAAATTTGTCGGCCGCGTCAAATTGAATACGAAGGTATGTTTTATTTTACGTTTTGGCCAGCTTTTTTTATCGATATATTGCCCCGAGTGGACTATACTTTAACGTGGTTTTGAGCGCTTAACGAGTTGTTACATCCGTCACCTTAATTGCTTTAACCAAAGATTTGAATTAATTTATTTAATATTTAATTAATGGACAGATGTTAAATCTAGGCTTTTTTACGTCCGGGAATAATGATTAAGAACTTTCTTGAATATAATTAAGGAATCTAATTTCAGAAAAAAAACCTAAAAAATATTGTCATTGATTTTGAAAAATCAAGATTATAAAAATATAAAATTAATTAAACATAGAATAGATAATAATATGCATAATAATGTGATTGACACTGATCCTTCGCTAACAAATCTTTAAGATACTACAATTTATCATTCAGTCATTGATACTCTTAGATTAGGCGCAAAATTTAGCCACGAATTACTTACCAGGAAAACATGTAGAAATTTTTAAAATCGTTAAGTACATAAAAGCACTTACATAAAATTTCCGATGAATCAGATGAAGAATTCAGGCATAACAAACTTTCAATCACGAAAAATTATTTATAAAAAATCAAAAATATTGCAGTTGATAGGACGATAGCTGCAGGGTTAAAAAATACCAAAGTATTGTTACAAATAATAAAGAGCTATTGGTAAACGTGCCAATAAAGCCCATGTCACAGTAGTGATAGTAATTCAATATTACAAAAACGAGGTGAATTTTATGCTCAATGATAACAAAGACTTATGAAAAAATGATACGGTTCAATTATAAGAATTACAAAAAGAAACATTGAAGTTAATCCATGAGCGGAGAACAAAAGGTAATCATGGAGAAAAAATTATTCGAGCAGATTTAATAACTGAAAATACAAACATTGTTAGAATTTATGGGCTGCGAAAAATTCACAAAATAAATTATCCACTAGTACTTGTAGTTTCATGCATGAACGCTCCTACTTATTTTTTGGCCATGACACGAAACAGAATTCTTTCTAAATCCTCACTTAAACCGACATGTTTTATCAAAAATGCAATATACTTCAAATAATCAGTAATTAAAAACAAAATTCTGAATATCATGTTTTTTTCAACTGATGATTCATCAAATATCACTAACATTTCTTTAGATTTGGTTCTTAAAGGAATTGAAAAAAGATGGAACAATATAAAAAAAAACACAGAAATCCCATTAAACAAATTTAAAGTTGGTATACAATTTTTACTGGAGGTAAGATTTTTCTAGATTGAAAACTCTTTTTATAAACAAACATATTGAACCCCGATGGGTTCTCCAATTTCAGGGATATTGGCTGATATCGTAATGCAGGATTTAAAAGTAAAAATTTTAAACAAATTAAAATTCAAAATGCCAATTTATTACAGATACGTAGACGATTCTTTTTTGATCATCGCAAGTTATAAAATTGATCAAACTATTCAAAAATTTAATTCATCTCACACCCGACTCTAATGTACACATGAACTTGACAAGAACAATAAAATTAATTTTTTGAATGTTGAAATTTTAGAGATGATAATGGCAATTTAAAAATAAATTGGTATTGAAAAAGCACATATTAAGATGGACTCTTATATTTTTATTCTAACCATCCGATAGAACATAAAATAGGAATAATAAAAAACGTGGTAGTATATTCTGCAATTACACTATGAGAAAAAAATTCTTCATGATAAAAATCTAAACATTTTACGAGAACTCTTTTACTATAATGTTTATCTCAAAGAATTTGTTGAAAACCATATTACAAAGATATACAAAATATGTTAGCAAAGTAGAATGCAAACAAACCCAGATAATAATAATTAACAGATAAGAGCGAATAAAAAGAAAATTAATTATATAAATTTCAATGGAGACATTTTAGAAAATATAAAACGGTTCTTAAATTATTACAACATTAAAGCAGTATTCCGGATTGGCTTTAAATATTGAAAATTTTGAAAAAAAAAACATTTAAAGCCAATGTAACGTAGTATACATAGACTGAGATGCCAATGTGGTAAATCCTATGTTGAACAAATCAAACAACCTATAAGAATGAGAAGAATAGAGCATCATAATTATATGAACCTCAAATACCATACAGTCATTTGCAACCAATTAAATACGACAATGTTGGTAGTAATTTTACCGATTGAGATAACTTTGAAGTATTGCGTCAAGAACCGAATTATTTAAAAAATTTTTTTTGTAGAAATGGTTTTTATTTTTAAAAAACGTGACAAAAGTATAAACAAAATTACTGACTGCGATCCTTACAACCCCGCATAGTTATGATTTTAGACTTTCTATCACAGCCTTTATGTCTTATGTAAAAAGTGAAAAATTATGAAAAAACAAATATTTTTAAATTGTAAAACAACAATTATAACCTTTCATGCTCTAATACAATGATATTACTGCCAAATATCATAAATAAATTAGTAAATTTATTTTAAGATACTGTCAACGTGTCTGTTGAATACTAGCATTGCTACATGCTTGTAATCACGTTGCGAATATGTATTCAGTGTTAGAAAACTTTTCGGGAACGTAAGTTTACGGACTTGCGCTCTAAATATGAGAAATATCTATTATATAAGTTATAGCTTATAATAATTATCATGCCCTTTTATATCCATATGTTGTACGCCTGATGAGGGTAATGGTACGTTACCAGAAGGCTGCAACTTAGCATTTTCTAGAAAATTGTTTATAACCGTTATAATTGTTAAAATTTCATACAAATTGTCACAGGCGATAACCCTCACAAAAATTGACAGTATTTCTAGGTAAGAACAAATTTTGTTCAATACAAAATTAGAATATTTTTTAAATATATGGGGATTCCGTGATACTTGGAATTGAATAATAACAATTGTTCATTCATAATTTTATGTTTAAATAGTGACTGCAAATCTCTCACAAATTTTGAAGCAGATGCAGTGCAAACTAATTATTTTCCAAGCCAACGTTTTATATTTACTTCTTTCATTTATTATACAACAATTGATACTATCAAATCCTTTGCAAACTTCACTTCGAATATCATACCTTTGATGGAACACTGTCTCAATAATACTTACTTGCATTTCGATATCTAATTCTTCGATAAAACCTCAGAAGCAGCAATGGGATCTCCAATTTTACCTGTAATAGCCAAAATCATTACAAACATCTATAAACTGAAATCTTTAGCCAATCCAAGCTTAAAACGGAATTTTGGTTCCGTTACGCTAACGACGCTTTTGCACATTTGGAAACAATTACTAGATGAACTACACAAACTTTCCGATTTCATCCATCTATTACACCCTAATATCCAGTTCACCATGGAAATTGAACAAAATGGAAAACTGTCTTTCTTGGACGTACTAGTTTACAAAAGGTCTGATAACACATTAGGGCATGAAGTTTACAGAAAGCACAGCCATACAAAATTATACCTACATACCTCCTCCCAGCACGACTCATCTCTAAAACAATCGGTATGAACTCCTTTGTACAAGGTTGGCCATATTCGACGAAAAGATTTGGCAACACTGTAACTTTTGACAGAGATGACAGATTGAGTAATGACGTGGCGCCTTTGAAGCATCAGTCTAAGTAGATTTTTGCCATGGAGCAGTACACTCCACGCGAACGCTCTCAGATTGTAGAAATTTACATTCAACAAAACAAGTCAATTGTGAAAACTCAACGTGCATGGAGAAAAATAAATAAAGTGAAAACTGCGCCTTCTGCGATTATATTGTATCGTTTGTATGAAAAATTTTCATCATGTGAGGCACTTACTAATCTCAAGCGTCCAAATAAAAAGCGACCAAGGCGATCGGATGAAAATATTGCGCTCGTACGGGCCAGTTTTCTGAACACTCCATGCACGTTGAGTTTTCACAATTAACTTGTTTTGTTGAATGTAAATTTCAACAATCTGAGAGCGTTCGCGTGGAGTGTACTGCTCCATGGCAAAAATCTCCTTAGACTGATGCTTCAAACGCGCTACGTCATTACTTGATCTGTCATCTCTGTCAAAAGTTACAGTGTTGCGAAATCTTTTCGTCGAATATGGCCAACCCTGTATACAGAGCTGACTTCTTAACAGATAAACAAAACTTAAAGAAGGAATTGCAGAACGTTAAACAAATACAAATACAGAACGATAACACAAACAAAGAAAGCGATAAAGCAATGAGAAAATATACTTTAAAAAATGACAAGTCAACACAACCTACGAAAAAAAGAGAGAGAGAAACGACCACCACCCTACCCTAAATCCAAGGTGTCACAGAACAAGTAGGAATAATTGCCGACAAACACAACATCCAAATTATGTTTAAACTACCTGTGAAAATAGGAGAGCTTCTAAACAGCCTTAAAGAAAAAAATTGAACTTGCAGTGATCCGAGAGTATATAAAATCCCTTGCTCGTTTGGCAAACTTTATATTGGAGAACCCGGGAGAGAGCTGAGCCAACGTATAAAGGAACAGAACATAGCATTTCATTTGACAAAACAGCCGTCATCGTAAAATCACAATATTTTTCCAGGAAAAAATAAAGAAGGAATTAAGAACTTAGAACGCCCTAATAACATCAATGGGGGCAATGGATATAATACTAAACCGATTTGGCTTTCCTTCTCCCCGGTTTTTTTTTTCAAAATACCTGATTGGCCAATCAGGACAACATAACCTTAAGATTCTTAGTTTTGCACAAGATTGAAGCCGAAACACCTCCTTTTTATTATCCTTTTACTTGGTTGCAAAAATTACGGCGAAAAATTAGGATTTAAAGTTAACGGATTTAAATAAATAACTTATGATATTTGATCTTTTGTTCCAACATGTTTTTATATTTTCCAAGTTGTATGTTAACATAATACTAAACTAGACCGTCACGCCGCACAGTAGGATGAAATCAAAAAATGAGATTCAAAATAACATTCGTTTTTTTCGCAACCAGCCTCAAAGTATGTTGCCAGTAATGTTATTATATGGTATGTAATGGTATTGTATGTAAGGATCTCGAGAACTTCAGGATCTAGAATACTATCAAAATGCTTCCAGTCTTTTTTTATATATGCTAAGTAAGCGTTAGAGGAGGTCAATAATTTGTGAATCAGATCCATACTCGTTGCTAGTCGGCTGTATTTCCGGGTAGAAAACTAAAGAAATCGTTTGAAATCCTTATGCCGTGCCTCTTGGCCTTCTTCCAATAATAAACTAATAGGAATTAGAAACCATTCGATGATCTTTGCACCATGCAAGAGAATCTTATGTACAGATGATGGCATATAAAACTGCCTGTAGAGCTCCAATAGCGTACGATTCATATTTCACAACATTGATTTTACGGCCACAAGAAAGAACTTGAAAATTAATTATTAGTCTTTGTCTTATACGAGCATCAACGCCTGTAATCTTTGATGTTAGTTTATGATCCCGGAAAAATCGTCGAGCTGTATTTTCAATCGTTAGAAGTTCCTCCACCATGCTTAGTTTCGTTTATTGTCAAACGCATTTCTCTCCAGAAACCTTCCTGGATCCTCTTTTTTGCAGCTTTTATGATGGTGTTTCGTTCTACTGTTTTTTCTTCTCTATTTAAAAAATTGAAGTCATAAGCTTAATTTTAAATAAGACTCACTCATAAACATAACTGGCGACATCATTTATTAAAAATTAGGGCAAAAATGTATTTTTGCGATCGTTAAATGCCTAAGTTGTGATTTTTTGTATAATTTATTCATAAATTTAATAAAAAATATCGAATAATAATTTTCCCTCATTACACATCGGTGGTGACAAAATTTGTTTAAAATGAGAAGAAAAAACGATTTCTTTCTGACTTTAAATGTTCACACTTCTTTTATATTTCTTTTTATATAATTTCTTTATACAATTAATAAAAAATATCGTATTATAATTTCCCATCATTAAACATCACTGGCGATATAATTTGAGGAAAATTAAGAGAAAAAACGATTTCTTTCTGCCTTTAAATGTCCACACTAGACATTTGTTTATATAATATACATAGGTGTAGACTATTTGTTAATTTAATATGTTTATAAAAATTAACTTAACAATGTCATAATTTTTTCTTTCAACTGCCCCCATACTGGCAATGAAGCTCATGGAAAATATGTTTTAACGATGATAAACAAGAAATACGAAAAAATCTACTTTTTCTTAACTCTTTGCATTAACATACAAGTTTAAACCAAAAAAATAAATAAATAAATATCAAACCACATCAATCTCTTTAAAATTTAATGCTGAATTTTTCTAAAAAAAATTGTTAATCGGTTGAGAACTTCCAGGTTTAAGTTATTTTGAACCTAATTTTTTTATTTCATTTCAGTGCGCGCCGCCCCGGTGCCTCCGAGAAGTACAGAAGGCGGCGCACCGCTCGCCACCGATCAGAATTGCTCAAATCTCCGCCGCCGGTCAAAATTTTGTCGTCGCAAACCTCTAGTTAATGTACAAGAATGTTATCTTTAACTCAACATTTTGCGGTTTTTTCTCGTCCAGTAGTTAAGTTTCAAAGGCAGGTAAAAGGACTTTCGACCCAGAACATATTTGTCCACCTCGTGTGATAGCGACGTACATCCAAAGGCACAATGCGACACTATTTAAATAAAGTAGATTTCAATTAACAGATAAAAAAAAATATGCGCTAAAAACTCTCCGCCAAAGGCTCTTTGGGAAATAAAGTGAATTGTCGAAAACGAGAAGTGTCGCATATACTGGTATTTTACGTCCTTGACAAATGTTTCTGTCAAGCACTCTAGGCCTGGCACAGTTCTCCTTGACTTCGAGAAACGAACGTTGTTCGTTATCGAATAGCCTTGACGCCAATAACCTGAAAAGCAACTCCGTCTGTCAACAACATTTTAAGACACTTCAGCGAAAAATTCAGGAGAAGGTATGCATTGGGTTGCTCCGTGTCCTCAGGGTGCACGATACTTTTCCCGGATCATCTTATTGACACACAATGAGAGGTCTACGAAACCCTCGTGTATCTTGAAGACAGGGAGCAACCCAAGACTGATAGATATATGCATCCATCTCGCAAGTGCCTTAGCATATTTTTGACACGTGATTTAACTTTGAGGTTACGAATCAGTAATAGTTTCGCATCACCGAGAGCACTGATTTTAACTCAAACAAACGTGTAACAGGCTGCTGAGAAAACCTGCTAATGGACATGTGCGTCTGCAAAGACGCTCTTGGAGGTGCGTAACTATCACTGATTTATAACCTCAAAACCATGCGTACGTGACAAAAACATGCCAAGGAACTTGCGAGGTAGATGCAGAAATCTATCATTCTTGGGTCGCTTCGTTTCCTCCAGGCACACGTGAATATCGTAAGCCCTTCTTTGTGATTTCATTTTGCCTTGTGGTCACCCATCTCATCGTCATCAGACGTGATCATAGGTGCGATCCCGTGGTTCTACTGGGGTCAGGGTTATTGTCATAGATAACATTTATTAGGGCTCTTTTTACGAATGTAATATTGCTCTATAACATTTACTCAAGCACTTTAGTGTCCTGTAGGGTGGAGCGAAAAATTAAAATTTTGTGATAGGCTTTGTGGTGGGTGGGGGGAGGCTAAAAACTTTCCATTGCCCTCCAATAAGAAGCCCTCAAAAGGTTTTTGCCATCAACCAATATCTTCTTGCAGTCGGATGCCAACGAAAATTTGGACTTTATGCGTAATAAAAGTGGCATTGAAATATATTTTTTTGCTTAGTTCAGATTATTAAAAAATCATTGGAAATAGTAAATAAAGGTGCTAAAAGTTGAAATATGGTTTTATCTTGGTAAAATGACCAAGCTATGTAGGGGCAGGGGATAGAGCTTATTTTTCAATGATTTTATTATTATTTAGAAGAGTTGGGACAAATGATAATGATATTCTTCCAACCATAGCTTTAGGGGAAAATATGACAATAAAGTTGATGGTGGCAGTATAAGGAAATGCGCAATATTAAAATTATTTTGCATAGTAGAACGGGATAAATCTTGTGCTCTATGTATTTACAGCTATTTTTTTCCTACGTGTGTAAATGAATTTGCATTTTTTATTCTACTTACCACTTCTATTTAAAATTGAAAATAGTTTTTAGCATAATAATATAAAAATCATGCATTCATAGCCTCAGGTGTCTTTTGATTTGTACTGCTTTTTCGTGTGGAAAAAATAAATTTGATTTCTATCCCCACAGCAAGATGCGAATGTATTCATTCCTCTTCTCAGGACCACACACTTGTTAAGAAATTGCGGTCTCTAGTTTGACACAGCGTTCAACCGCGGGTGTATGGCAAAGATAGCTGAAAAGATATTCGTCTCCTAGTTAATAATCCTTTACAAAAGTTTGAAGATCTTTAGAAGGGATTCCCATCAGCAGTGATGGTTCTGTCTTTTTCCATTCATCCCAATTAATCATTTCGGTATAGTTGTTGGCTTCGAAGTTTATTTTATAGATTTTAAATTTGCGACGTGATCCTTGCAATGTTTCCCTTACTTTTAGAATACAGGTATCAGCTAGTTCACGCGCACACCTTTCAAGGCAATGAAGCATTTAGACTAGAATGTTTTCTCGAGGGGCAAAATAAGCGTTTTGTTGGGTTACTTTTTTCACAATAGCTTTTGGTTTTTCGAAAACCAGAATCTGACGTCCAAGAGGTCCAGTTGGTGTCTCTGCATTAGATGTGGAAGCATCCAGAGTTTCAATGAGTTAGGCACACAAGCCACTGAAGTGTTCTTTACAATTTCATATCGAAGCGCCAAATAATCCCATTGTGTTTTTCTGTGTTTGTCCCATCGCAACCTATCGCAACTAATTGATCCAGTTTTATTTTATTGGTATCCAGGTGTTAAAAAATTGTATTGTAAATGTTTAATGTTGTCTTAGGTTTTTCGACAGTTTCATGATCCACATGTTCATTATCGTGCTCTTGAATAAGAAATACATGCTCTTTCCTGATAGTTCTTTAACTTTTGATATTTTTCTCATCAACTTCTATCAACAAGGTCTTATATTCTCTTCCAAAGGAAAATAAGCTTTTCAAAGTCTCAAAATTTGAACTATCCTCATCTTGTATTATTTGACTCAACTTTTCTTTCTGTCTTCTTACTTTGTTCCTTTCAATTACTTAAAACATAACTTCAGATGCTATAAATTCGATATCTTATAATAAAAGGTTTGCAAAGGCAGCAGCTCCTATATCGGAAACATTATATCTGGAATAAGCGCCCTCAACTTTATGTAGAGACATTTTATTTTAATTCGACGATGATTCTGGATCTGGAATTCTCCAACTAGACAGAGAAACGTCTAGATCATGAACTTCATCAATAGAGCCATTAACTCTCTCGTCAGCTGTCTTTTCATCTATATTATCACTAACCTTACCTTCACTTTGGATGACAAAAATACGCTTTTTAAACCTCTCAGCCCTCACCAATTTTTTTAGTTTTCTTGATCTCAGCGTTTCTTTAGTTTTGATCTCGGTCTCTCCAATAGTTATCTTCTGCATAGTCCTTTGATCATTCAGAAATTTTCTTTCAAATACAGGAACTTTCATCAAATTTTTCGTAACGAAGTTTTGCAATATCCTTAAATTAGCAGTCAGCAATCTCAAATAATACATTAATATTTACATCTTTGAACATCGTATAAATTACTTTTACTTCCTATTTGTCAATAT
Source organism: Belonocnema kinseyi (assembly GCF_010883055.1). Taxonomy (NCBI): domain Eukaryota; kingdom Metazoa; phylum Arthropoda; class Insecta; order Hymenoptera; family Cynipidae; genus Belonocnema; species Belonocnema kinseyi. Next base: position 146,226,180 of record NC_046660.1, read on the forward strand.
AGAACTTACGCTTTAACACTTTCGTGTACTTATCATCAAGAAGATCAATTAATTCACGAATTCTTTATTTACTTGCTACTGGTATAACAGCAGCCTCCCACATTTCAATCATTTTACTTACCACTTTATCTCCAATATTTGCATTCGATGGATTATAAACATTAAATGTTTCACTATGACAATCCAAATAATATTCAGTAATACCTCTTGCTTATTAGGTAGTTTCTCGCCGGATAAGGTATTTGAAAAATGTCACAATTCTCCGTAAATTGGACAAAAGTGGCTCATTTTCTTATCCTTTCATTGGGCGCGACCTGTAATTTCCCTCGAGTGAGCGCTTGTTGTAAATTTTACGTCATTCGGATTTATCCAAGTTAACGAAACAATTCCAAAGTGCTTCCATGTGAAACAACCACAAAATTCCAAAATTCCAAAGTGTGTTGATGTGAAACAGACATAAAATTGTTTATTTGAAAATAGTCGCACAAGTCACCTTCAAAAGACCATGTTTTGTTCCCAAACCATCAATAATATTCGACCATTCCTTGACATTTAACTGTATCACTTTTAACGAAACAATTCCAAAATTTCGTCATGTACAACATCCGCAAAATTTTCAAATGAAAAATAGTCAAAAGCCCCACCTTTAAAAAAATCCCATATTATGTTTCCAACCCCACAATAATATTCCACAACCCTCCAAAACAACCCCTAATTTATTTAGCATACGCTTCTGCCATATTGGATCCGCCATTTTGTTTTATAAATTTTTTAAATCAGATTCGTATTCAGTGACCCCCAAAACCACCGATTAACATAATTTGGCCCTTTTTATACTTTCGGCCAGCCTTTCGTGATTCGGTCGCTATGTGGATCAATATAGATGTGGAAAAATCAGATAAAATAGTATAGGATACGTAATATACTTACACATAAAGACGCTTATAACAAACAATTTTTTGCAAAATCGTCTGTCTAGAATTCACAAAGAGACTGAAAAAATGTCATTCATTTCTCACAACGCTTCTAAATTCCAATAAAATGATTGAAGAATAAGCTTCCCCCCCCCCCCCCCCCCCCCCCCCCCCCCGTCCAACTGAAACGTAGCCAATTCAATAAAAATTTACAATATTTTAACTCTTAGTACCTTCATTTAATATTTTCGAAGATTTTTGATCCATTTGAAATAAGCAGAACATATATTTAAATTCTACGTTTATGCCGCGTAAAGTGCAAATACTGCATTATAATGAAGATATTGGGTCATAAAAAAAACCTTTTGAGGAGTTCCTTTTGGAGGGCAATGACAATATTTGAGCCCTCTCTCCGCAAAGCCTATTTAAACATTTTCCTTTTTCGCTTCACCCTAGTGTCGTATGACTACAAACGTATGGCGGTTGTGGGTATCATTTTTTATAAGTATACTTTTACAGGAGAGAACTTGCTCGTTTCCTTACATCCTTGCTTCGCAAAGATGGCAGTTTCAGTATGCATTCTGGCGGTGAAGCAGACATAAGAGGAGTATACTGTGCTGTAGCGGTTGCAAAACTAACAAATATCTTTACACCTGAAATGTTTGGCGAGACAGAAAAATGGATACAGAAATGCCAAACGTGGGAAGGTGGATTTGGTGGATGTCCTGGCATGGAGGCACATGGAGGATATGCGTTTTGCGGATTAGCTTCACTGGTTTTATTAGGAAAAACTGATGCTTGTGATTTGCCCTCGTTACTTGTAAGTATACTTACTCAAAATTGTTACACACTGTACAGCGCTTCATTTTTTTCCAGCGATTTTCTCTGAATAATTCCGACTGCTAAAATAATGGCTAATACAAACCAGAACCTCAAGCACTAAAATATTGTTTGCAATTTACTTAAAGTAAAGTTTTGTACATTTTTGTTAAACCTAAATCCAAATGAAAGCCAAAGTGGCTCCGAAATGGAATTTACTGTTCACAACAGTCTATAATATTTTGTTTTCATCCGATTTACAATATTCTTATTTCAAATCGAATTAGTTTCATTTCTGTTTATTTATTTAATTAACGCGAAGTGTAAATTAAAACAAATTTTGCACATTTTATTCTTTTACTCTTTAGGGCCCCATAAGAGGCAGAAAGTCACAAGCGATCTGTTGGGG
>NC_046660.1:146228331-146233843 GCF_010883055.1 Belonocnema kinseyi
CACGTAATATTTCAAAAAAATAAGTTATTTTGTTTTCAATTACTGAATCTACTAGCGTTTGTTATGGTGACAATGCCTTATAAATATTGCTGTGCAAATTTTGATCTAAGTTTAATTATTTATAGCTTAGCATTATAAATAACATTTTATTCCAAATTAAATTAGAATTGAAATTACGTTCATGGATTGATTTTTTAATTTCGGTTGCGGTTTCTCTGGGATCGAACCAAAGGGCCTATGCTAAAGCCAACGGACGCGTCCTCAGATTCTGTATAGAGGGTCCCTGCTCCAAAGGTTTCTGCTGAATATGATCACAATTATTGACAAGAAGTCACGGGAAATTGTCCACGGATGGTCCCGAAGGAACAACCCCCAAGCGGAGGCATAAAAACCGTGCCGAAAGTTGAACGGCACCTGGGTGAGGTGTCTTAAACGGTGGCACTGGGATATCGGGCGACCTTTCAGAGTATGCAGTCTTATTCTTGCATGCGGGACTCTTCAAGGATGTATAAACTCTTTTTCCAAGTTGCTCTTGGTGCCAACTGTGACACCACCAAACTACCAGAGAGTTATAGATGCGGCTCCAAAAGATCGAACGCAGAGAGCCCCCGACAATAGGTCGATAAGCTGTTTCGATCACCTTAGACCATAAAAATTTTAATACTTTTGAATGGGCATGCTATTTTGAGTGGGCATGCTCCTTGGTGCGAGAAACATACACAGCTCTCGCACTTTTCGCACGAACTTCAGCGGAATATTCCTGATGACCTCCAGAAAAGAGGTTATATCGTCGTGTGCAAAAAGACTATGCCCTCATTTGCTTTTAACATTTAAAAGACATAAAAAGACATTAAAAAGAGAAAAGGAAAAAGAAAAGGGAAAACATAAAAAAGAGAAAAACATAAAAAGACATTAAAAAGAGACAAAAAGTAGATCTTCTACCTTACGGCAGTCATAACAAGCCAGCAACAGAAGAAGGGGCGCGACACTGAGAGCAACCGTTGGAAGGCATCCAATAGACGAAAAGCGATGCTTCAGGACCCAAAGAAACAATATCTAGGTTTTTTTCAAGCCTGAAGATCTGGCTGAACTGGACGAACCAAAAGGCGAATGTGTCAACTCAGGACAAAGATGGGCTGAGCAAAACAGCACGCGTCTCGCATGCATTGTGTCGTTAACTACATAACATCTGGCAGAAATTTTACCGCCAAGGTTCGACAGTTCGCGCGCGAACTTTGAATCCTTCATCACACACTCAACAAGTTAAAGCTCTCTGAACTGGAGGACCATCAATTTTAGTGTGTATAAAGTGTGCATCTGTGTATGCAGCTATAACCTTGGCGGATTTAGAACGTTAAAAAACTACTAATCGCTACCAATGGTTGTTGTAGGGATGTACAGTAGAGGGGGTCAGAAAAGTAGCTTTTTTCAAAAATGTGTTTGGTTTTTGAATGATTGAAATGTACCGTAATTTACCTACGTATCTCCTATCATCGTATATGTTCTGTTTGCAGGCATAATGAGTATAGAAATGATGAAGTTTATTCAGTTTACAGCTTGTTTAATAAAAAAACGTCCAAAAGCCAATAAAGTCACAACCTTAAAATAAATTTAGGCCGAAAAGAGGTGCCACATGCAAAGGAAAAAAAAGAAATGCATGGGATTTGGTTCATTTTTGCCCTTTTTGCTAATATCTTCTTTTAAGCTTTAACCGAAGTGAAGTTAGCTGATAGTTGAAGTGAAAATACTTAATATAATGTTTAAGCGATTGTTATTTTTTAACTTCCGTAACATATCTTAAAATCGTAGAGTCAAATTCCAAAAAAATTCTTACCACTCAGGCCACCGCAAAATCTTGTTTGCTTTTAAAGCCAATTATCAGTTGAAGGAAGCGCAGTTTTCCGAAGATGGCTTTGTGGCAGACTGCTTCACCAACGTCACTCCCTGAAGCCCCCGCTACTGCCTTCCCGAGGCTCTCTATGGCCTATAAATGACAGGGCAGGTCACTGAGAACTAGTGGTGAAGTCCCTCTAACGGCTAATTGGTGCAGGTTTTCTTCCGCTTCATGTGATTGATGTTCAGTCCCTTTTTTCCCCTCCACGAAAACATCTACGTGTATTCTTTGGTATTGAATTGAATTTTCGGCCCGATGAAGCGATGAAACTCCAGACCCTTTTCCTTGCGTGGAAGGGCTGTAGAAATCATCCTTCAGGCACGCAAGGAAAAGGGTTAATCATTTTATTTTTTTAAATTCATTATTATTTATTATTATTTTTATTAATCATTGTATTATTTCATTAAATAGTAAATAAAAATGGAAACTACTTTCCCAATACAGTTATATAGAAAAAATTTGTTTTTATGATGATATTAGCAAAAGAGGGCAAAAATGGACCGAATCCCTTGTTTTCTCCTGAGCAGTTAACGAAGTGAAGTTAGCCAGTGGCTGAAGTGCAAATACCTAATATCTAACTTCCGTTTTAGATTGGGACCTTTACCTTTATTTCTATACCCCTTATTGCTGCAAACAGAACATACACGATTATAGGAGATACGTAGCTAATTCACGGTACATATTAATAATTTTAAAATGTAGGGCTTGCCCTAAATATTAATATTTTTTAACCGAGCTTGGTATTCAACTGTTTCAGACCGAAAGACATCGGAAAATGTGTGGGCCGCCAACATTTTCGAAAAAAAAACACTTTTCTACTCCTCCTAACGTACAGTGCCCCTCCAGAAGATAGGCACTTGTCTGACCCTAAGAATTACAGTTCAATAATGTGAACAATTCCTGAAAATAAAACCAAAAATCTAACGACCAAATTTTGACAAACACCCTAAAATGAGGTTATGATATCATCTACATAACGGAAATAGAATGGAAGTTCGAATGAAAAATTGCAAAACTTCCATTTGAACTTCCATTCTATTTCCATTTTCATTCCTATTTCGTACGACAATTTTACCAGATCATCGTATTGAGCTTTTCGTAGACTGTGGCCACATATCTCTTGGTCATGAAACATGCTTATGCCTAAAATTATACCGCGCTTCCGCTTGCAGCGGGTGCAATTTTGTAAAATGCTACTTGCTGCCAGTAAAATCCTGCGGTTGTTCTTATGCGAAAAGTGTAACAATATATGTGTGTGCGTGAAAGTGCGTGTGTAATTCAGCATTTCCTTATCTATGTTCCTAACCTATGTCCCTTTATCTGTTTTCGAGAATGGATACCGATTACACGATTTTGTGCTATTTCTCTTTTGGCTCTACGCACCTCTCTGTTCCAAATTCTTCCGCTCACAACTTACCTACGTTTTGTACCCAATTCGTTTGCCTTGCTCACGACTGTTTCTCACGCCACACACACTACTTAACCTTCATGAAAAGGAAAACCGATCTCCTGGAACCGTCATCCTCATCTTACAACTCTTCTTGCCTCACAATTATTGTGTACAGTACTTTCCCTATTCTCTTTCCCTAAATTCTTATGTATCAGCCTTCCGATTGACATTCCACTCGACTCATCTTTCGCACAACCTCCAATTGTATGTTCCAGTCTGGCTTCTCCTCTGTTGCACAACTTGCATGATTTTTTCCCTCATCCAACCAGTATCTGTTCCGCCCCTCCATGTTCCCACATCTAGTACTCGCTATTACATTTTGGCTTCCCTTTTCTCCTTTTTTCTGAAATATTTTGCCCTCCCTTCCACTCTCAACCACTAATCTCTAGCATTGTATTTTGACTGCATTATCCTTTCATATAACTACGGTAATTCCGTTGGGTTGTCCTTCTCTCTCCGAAGTAACCGCAGTTTTTGTTCCCTCTTATGCCTTCTCTTGACTCCCGCCCCTGCCAGCCCATTTATTCTAAAGTATCTCTTCCCTTCCACCGCCCTTGCCCTTAACCCCTGTCATTTTCCTTTGCTAATACACATTCTTTCACCAGCACTCGATTCTCACTTTCCCTCGCTTTGTCTTCAAACGTACATGCTCTTTCTATCGGACTTTCCCTTATTTTAAATCCATCCACTTTTTCTCTGAATAAGTATCATGGATTGTATTTTCCCAACGCCAAGAACCACCTCAAGTATTTCTCCTTCACTATCTCCAACCCTTCATACTCTCTCTCTCTCTCTCTATCCCCAGATCTTCACAAAATAAAACATTACACTTGCTACCAGTGAATCAAACATCCTTACTCTCCTTCTAAAATCATGCTTCAACACTTTTTTACAATTGCGTCATACTTTTTTCATAACCGCTGACGCCCTTTTTTATTCTCTCTTTTACATGCGCGCCCTTTCTTTATGTTTCTTAACAAGAAAACTTTTTCTCTTATCAGTTTCCATACTTATTCCATATCCTTTCTACCTCATTTTCTGAATCTTAAGATCTTGGACTTTCACACATTTAGGATAAGCTTCTTACCCTACAAGTACCTTTCGAGCCTTCTCATCATTCCCTTTAGCGCTTCTTCCTTTTCCACTAATAGAACAATATATTCAGCATATGCTAGCGTTCTAAACCTCTTTCCACCGACTACTGCTCGCTTTTTTATATCTTTTTGTTATTTTTCCTCTATATCTGAAATCAATACTGCGAATAGCATCAGGTTTAGTGGGCACTTTGCTGCAGTCCCCTATCTGACAGAATACCTCCGCCTGTTTCATGCCCTTTTACACCCTGTTTTTCGTTTCACAATAAATCTCTTTTATCCTCTCGATTAGACCTTTCTCTACTGCCTTTTTTTTTGTAACTACCATAGTGATTTTCTGTCTACTGACAGAAAAGCTCCCTTCAGATCTGTGAAAAAAGCGCAGATTTTTCCTTTCTCCTTTGAGAACTCTGTATCTACTACATGTTGTAATACATAAATTTTATCTGTGTTGCTACCTTTACGAAAACCTGCCTTCGTGCTTCCAAGAAGCCCTCTACTCTCAACATCTTTGTTCTTTCTCTCTGCCAAGATCATCGCGTAAACCTTTTATCTCGTATTGAGAAGCATACTCCCATTCTATTTTTCTACATTATCCTTATCTCCCTTCTTGTGCACTGCTGCAATAAAACCTTCTCTCTATTCTTCCGAAAAGCCCTTTCCTTTCCAAACCTTCTTGATAGTCCTTTTTAATTTAACCTTTGCCGCTTCCCCTCCAAATGTCCACGCTTCGTTCACTATTCCATCTTTCTGTGCTGTTTTCCCTTTCTTCAACTTTTGAATTTGGCACTTTATTACTCTATCACTCAACTCCTTGTCTACTTTGTCCTCTTTCTCCCTCTTACGGTTTAAAAGTAGTTCAAAATTTCTTCCCCCATTTTATTGCTGATTTCTTCTCTTCTTTTCCAGAACTTATTTATGAATTTCTATACCTCTGCCTCTGATTTTATGTCTTTTATTTCGTCATCTAACTCTATTTATTTGCTTTTTCATCTTGCATAACTGTATGAACCGCTTCTTATCCTGTACTTACTGTGCGATACCAACTTTCTCTCTTTTTCACTCCTTCTATAT
>NC_046660.1:146233943-146272601 GCF_010883055.1 Belonocnema kinseyi
CCCCCCTCGCTGTATTTATGTGCACTTTCAAGTCTATATAAATAAGGTAATGGTCTGGTGCCACCCTATCCCCGACTTCTATATTTTTCACTTTTGGCCAGCCTTTATTATCGGAGGCAAATTTAGACCAGTTTGATGGGCTAGAACACAATAACTTCTCCCAACACAGTTTGGTTTCAGGAAATGTCGATCCTGCGCGGATAGCTTTGCTATTTTATCCACAGAGCTTCATACAACCATGGAAATTGATGCCTATTCTGCTTGTATCTTTCTAGACATCAAAGGAACTTTCAACGATGTTGTTCCAGAAATTTTGGTTAAAGACATGATTCAGCTAGGAGTTCCCAGGAAAATCTGTAAATTTATTCACAACCTTACAACAAATAAATAAGTGTCCTTTAGGATTAATGGTAACAATAGAGGACCATTTCCTTTAAAAAAAGGCTTGGCCCAAGGTTGTATTACAAGTCCTTCTTTATACACAATTTACAATATAGGAATACATAAGGTCTTACATAATTTATGTAAAATCCTCGAATACGCGGACGATATTGAATTTACGTTACTTTGAACTCGTTAGGGGTATGCATTGAGGTTCTTCAATAGCCTAAATTGCATAAATAACTATCTAAGGAACAGGGTTCTCTGAATCTCACGGACGAAGTCAAAATTTATAATTTTTTTTAATTCAAAGATAATTCCGGATAACACGTGCTTAGTTCTCGACAACCATCAGCTTCTTCCTAAACTAAAGGCTCTGTTCTTGGTAATCATGTTTAACAGCAATCTTTCGTAGGAAGCTCATTAAAATCGTTTACTGGAAAGAGGTAATAAAGTTCTAAATATTTAAAAATGTTTAAGAGACACTTGGTGGGGTTGCGATCCTAAAACCTTACGGATTCTTTTCATTTCTCTCACACGTAGCGCTTTAGAATACGGGTTTCACGCTCTGTCTATCTACGTCGATGGCTCGTATAAAAAATTTAATATTCTACAGAACAAATTGTTTATGTTAATTCTGGGTTATCGCATTTCTTTGCCTATTAACGTTATGCAAGCCGAACTAAAAGAATTTTCACTCTTCAACAGATTTCGGCTAATAACAAACAGATTCCTTCTCAAATAATTCTCTGTTGTTGAACATCCGGTGTACTATGTACTGAGAAGCCTATTCTCTTACGTTTCAGAAAATGTTTGGTCCCAATTAACATTAAAAAAAGTTTTCTTCTTCTACTGTCGTATGCTACTTTCAAACATAACCCACAATTTAAAGACTATCAATCTCTTATTTATCGCTCCGCGACCCGTTTAAATATTCTTGTTTGATTACAATATACAGTTCTCACGACCGTCCATAGACATACATACGGGCAGAATCTTACAGAACAGTATATCTCCGAACGATGTTTTCCAGCGGCTGTTCTCCAAAACCATGGATCACAGAATTTTCTTCTTTACTGATGGATATCAATTTGAGGAAAAACCGGTTGGTCTATCTGTATTTTCTTTACAACGTAATTTACAAAAAAGTTATCAAATTATACCAGAGGCTTCCATTTTCACCGCAGAAGCTATTTCACTTTGTGAGACCATAGAATATATCTTGAACAATCTTATAGAGAAAGCTACAATATTTACAGAATCAAGGAGCCTATTAGAGGTATACCAAGGCTTTAATGTCCTGGGTTCCGCATCGTATCTAATATACAAAATATATAAACTTTTGTATTTAAAAAAAAAGACAAGATAGATATTAAACTAGTCTTGGTTCCTGGACATAAGGGGATTACTGGGAATGAGATAGCTGATAGTTTAGCCTAAAGGGCAATAGAGGATGGCTTGCAACTAAATTATCTAATTCCATATTCTGATCTATACTATTTAGCTTATAATAGTGCTTTTAAACGTTCGAATCACACTTGGAGGAAGAAAAGTGAAAGCATGGGAAAACACTATTTTGATTATTACTTTCTAGAAACTAGTTAGTTAGTTAGTTGTATTACGGTGAGGGTGCAGTTTTTCAGATTAGCACCTGCTGCCGGCGAAATCCTGCGGTTGTCCTCATGACAAACTTTTAATTATATATGCAACTAAGCTATTGCCACTTGATTACAGTATTTTTATACCAACTTTTTCACCACATAGTTTATTTATTTAAACTCAACAATAATTTTCGTGCAATATAAGACAATCTGCTGATGTTCGCGCAGGGAAATTTTCTTTTGCTTCAAATTTCAAGCGAATATCTACCGGTCCAAATTTTAATGCTTCGTTTTGTCTCGGACAGTCAATTACCGTCAATGGAGCATACTGCACAAACTTTTTCTTTGATATTAAAGCCTGAAGCTGTTTACCATAGTATGTTGGTTGAAAATTCGCAAACATTTTATATAATAAAGCATACTGATTTTAATCAAAATCCAACTTTAAATTGCCGTATGGATAGCATCGAGAATGTATGAATAATTAGACATAAGATATTTTGCAATGATTAAAATAACCATAATTTTTAGCATTAACATTTCTTTTATGTGTTTGAGATACTAATATAATAAATCTAGGGTTTTCCGACTGAGTAGAAGCTTTTATGGTCCAGATATGTTTAGATGTGGTCGGCAGAACTAGATATTCATATAATTTTCAGGAACGGGAACTCATTTGAATTAGTAGATCTTTTTCAATATTCTTCAGTAACTTGAATTTCCGTTGATTTGACAATCTTACGTATGGTAATAAACACTGTACCTTAATAATTGAAATTTTAAAAGCTTCAACTGCATTCCCTGCTGTTGTTTGTATAATAGCTTTTGTATTGTCTTTTGATTCAAATTGATTAATGTTTGTTTATTGGTAAAGTCAAACCATCCAGCGTTTTAAAAAACTTCACTCCTACTAGAATTCATGGAAACGTAATTTTTCATTCAACTTGCAAGGGCCACATTTTTGTTTTTATCAATCTCAACGGTATTGCTGATGTGCATCCCCAGGAAGCAAAAATCAATTCACTTGTGTTGATTGAGTTTCGAAGGTTTCTGAATTGCGTATCTTCCTTGCAAATGATTTCTTCTAATCTTTCGATAATTTTGTAAATGTAAAATATCGTGTCAAATATGGCAGCTAACCTCAAAATATTTCAGTACATGGCAGATTCGAAGCTGATTGAGAAAATGACCGATTCACATAGTCGAAAACCGATTCAGTTTTAAGTTTCTGAATCTGCAAATGACAGATACGCAATTCACAGAAACGTCCTTTTAATTGGTTCTTTTTTCCTGGGTGCACTTCAATATAAGGAATAGACTCATCAAAAATGATGGGCGATTCAATATGTGAAGTTTCCCCCTCCATGAGATACAATTAAACGTCGATATACAAAAATACAGATGCAAGCATAAAAATCTTGAATCTTTTTAGTCTCTTCTTTTTGCGAGTGGCGTGACCTCGAAACCCAGCGTTGTCAGCAGCAGCACGTTTTCAGGTGTTGTCTCTTTGACAGCTTGTTGTCGATTGATGTGCTTGCTCCATGGTACTAAAGTATTATAGCCGAATCCAACCTTTCTATTAAAAACAATACCCAGTATCGTAAAGACTTGAGGTGCAGTCTGAGTGTTATAATTTAATCACGAAATTTAACCAGATGTCCGTCTTGATCAACCATACGAAGTTGTATATGATCTATTGTCTTGATGGCGATCGGCAAGTGAATTATGTGCGATGGGACCTCCACTAGCTTATATCCTGGTGGTACAACGGGAAAAAATTCATGAATAGTATGCATTTTTGGACAATTAATTTACGCACCTGTAGTTATGTTACATTCAACTCTGAGAACATTTATTTTAATTATGGATACTGGTTGGTTATATTCATGATGTTTATTAGGTTCCAATATTCTTGGTGTAAATCCCAATAATCGCGCAATTGAATCTGATTTCTCAAAATCTATACCTTGATTGCAATATATTTCACTTCGTAATGTATTATAAGGCCTAATATGAATTTCAATACCCTTTTTCACTAAAAAAGTCTGTAGATAGCGCTGTATATCACTTATTTCATAACTTCCTGTAGGTATTTCAATTATTTCTTTACGTTCGTAGAATTTATTTTGACCAATGTCTACATTCGGAATTGAGTTGAAGGTAGCAGACCTTTTATTTTTGAGATCCAAAACGAATTTTGATTTTATTTTAATTGAATTAGTTATTCCTCAAGCAGCTGCCTTTTCACCCAACCCTGCATCCTGAGCAAAGACACGTTTTCAAGCTTTTTCAGTTAGTACACAATCAGCTGAGTTTGTAGCCTTTATATTTTCTATATTTTATCAGTAGGCTATATCGTGCTTCTTACAAGAAGCGTCAAGAGAATTGATTCCAGGATCACCTCAAGTAATTGGTTTTGCCAATTTCGTGCCTAGTCCATAGTACTAGTATCCAGGAAGATGCAACTTTACAGGAAGATTACACAGGTATATGAAAAAAAGTTTTCTCCACCAGACGAGATAAACATTTCTATACGTTTTTGGCGCCGCTGAATCTGAATCCGGGGTTGGTTCGACTCGGTCAGGTCGCCTTTCGTTCCTGACCTCAAAAAAAAAGATGAAAGTTGGAACATTCATGGAAACGCCCAGAAAGCCAAGCGGTTAGATGTTTTCAGGGACGCCGAGTTCAAATTTAGAGGTCATTTGTCTAGGCGAAGTAGCATTCCATTCATAACCTTGAAAACAAATGAATTTATACACCGGAACACCCTCACGCCCACCTGCAAGGCAGCGCGCCTTCGCTGGCTTCGTTACCTCAACAAATATGAGAACGGATCATTCTACACATCCCCTTCCGAGGCAGTTATCATCGTCACAGTATCTGTCAAGATAGCAGGATTTTGTGCCTTAGACTGATAGCCATGCTCAAAGAAAGAATAACAAGCTCTATGTACCGGACGCTGAATAAAAACAATTTATGTTGTGAACAGTTTTCAGTGTTTTAATGTATTTTCGGTTATAAATGGAGTTCGACCTCGCCGAATTAAATGTCCTTTAAATTTAGACTCAGCGACCCTGAAAACATATAAACGCTTTTCGCTCTAGGTTTTCCCATGAATGTTCCAACTTTGATCATTTTTTTGAGGTTAGAAATGAAATGCGACCAGACCGAGTCAAAATAACCCCGGATTCGGATTCACCGACCTCAAAAACGTATAGAAATGTTTATCTTGTGTGGTGCACAAGATCTTTTTTTCGTGTGCCTATGTTATTAATGATTTTTTTCCGCAGACCTCTGCCACGTCTTGCCTCTTTCGAGAATTACTTACGACTGACTGTAGGTTTGTCTCCGTGAACGATCATATCTGTTTGAGAGATACTTTCAGACTAAAGAGTGAACGTACATAAACGTTACATTTATAGTTTTTCATTCAGTCATAGTCAAAATGCAGTTTGAAGCACAACCTATAAAGTTACATATCGATAATTTCGATTTGCTTCTTCAAAATGATAAAAAAGGCAAGGACATTTATTATCAAACAGTGTACCAGAAATATTTTCTGGACCTTCTGACTGTGCAAACACAAATGCTATGTTGGCTCTATAAATACGCCCAAATGTATTTAGATTTCAAAATGTTTATGTTTACTCTAAATTTTTAAATCCACCAAACTACAAATTTTTAGACAAAGTTCTTCACTCAGTGGCTGGCGTTGAAAACTATCTTTTCAATGAGTATGATGATGTTGTAATACCAAGTGAATTAAAATCAAATTTAGTGTTTGTATTTGATGACGCAGCCTGTGAAAAGCAAGGTAATATAAAAGCATTTTTTCGATGGGTAGAAACAAGAACGTTGACTGCTTCTATTCAAGCCAGACATATGCTTGTATTCCGAAACGTGATAATGTTAATTTGCTTGTATTGTTCAAACTCGACGAGGTGAATCTAAAGCATATATATGATGATTATGTGAATAGTGACATGCCTTAGTCATAATTTAAGAAGGTGTGTTTCGCTTGCTGGTATGATGATAAGAATGGATTTGTTGTAATTAATAAGGATAGAAATCTGAATCAAGGTAGATATAGGTTAGTAGTTGACCCCAGACCTCTTGATGAAGCCTAGTAAGTCAATCATTGACAGCCTTGTAGCTTCCTCAGGTTCCATAAGGTGGGATCCAGGCGTTTGTTGTCTGAGTCTATCCAACGCCGGGCACTGGTATAGTACATGCAAGGATGTTTCATCATCCCTGATACATCTCCTGCACTCTGTAGAGAGGGTAGACTCCATTTTGTGCATATGGTAGTTCATGTGGTTATGCCCAGTAAGCATCTGAACCAGTGAGCACTGTCTTTACGTTTTTCTTTGGCAAACCCAGGATTTTCCTGGCTCTGTCCATTCTGCACGTATAGCCCAGGATGGACATCGCATGTCGGCAACCCTAGGCCTGCTCCCAGTATTCTCGGTGCTTAGTGCGGATCCAGCTTTTGATGGCAAGACCGATGCAGCAAGACGCTAGTCCCAGTACCGGTTCCGGCTCTATGTATCTACTTGCCGCATCGTTTCTTTTCAGCAGGTCCGCTTTTTCGTTGTCCTTGATCCCTGTGTAGCCAGAGACCCATATGAGAGTCACTTTATTTTTTCTGCAAGTTGGTTCAATGCCTTTTGGCATTCCCAAACCAGTTCTGATGTTATATCTGGTTTTCCCACTACAGTTAGTGTTGCTTGGCTGTCCGAACAGATCGTAATCTGTCTTCCAGCAGCGATCTCCTCTAATAGTATCTCAGCACATCGAAGAACGGCAAGGACCTCCGTCTGAAAGACAGTAGCATGTCTCCCAAGCGGGACCACCACTTCCCTCCTCCTCGCATTGGCATAAATTCCTGCCTATCGCTGCTGTAGGGGTAGTCCTCATTGCTCCTGTGAGACCCCTAAATAGTCCGGGGAAATTAACTTAAAAAAGGTCGATTTCCAGAAAAAAAAGATAAATTTTTTTTCTTCACAATTATGTCCCTGAAAGCATTAAAAATAAATACCAAAAAAGTTCCTTATCAGATCGGCACTGCATACACCCCTAGCCTTGAAAAAAATCCCTTAAACAGGTAGTAGCGCTGGTTTTTCGCTATTATATACGAAACGGTGCATCGGAGGATAAAAATGAATAGAAGTAAGAATATTTTGAATATAATTTGCGATAAAAAAGGTCCCATACACTTTTGCTGTATAGGTCATAGGTGATGCGTAAACAGCTCTAGGAGTGGGGAGGATAATTTGGCGAGTAGCGCGGAATATCCTCGCGCGCTTAGTTTTCGGTCCATAATTCATATACGGGCAGTTCTTGGACAAAAATATGTAGAAGAAAATTTGTAGAGCTGAAAATTTCCTTTTCGGACCGATACATTATTTTGGAATTTCATCACTTTGGAAAATCATAATTAATTTTTTAAAGTGTATGTACAAGCGCTCGGATCTTCTGTCCACACTACCTGTAAGGTAGAGTTTTTTGTGCGTTTTTATATATTGTGGTTTACAAACGAAGGATAAAATTCTTTGAAAAATGTAATATAAAATTCTGTAGTTGAATATATAACAATTCGAAAATCGCTTTTTTAAATTTTCTTATCAAACCCATTATTTCTGTTAGAGATTGCTTTACTCAAACCTTGAACTCTTATCTGTAAGAATTCCGTTAAAGTGGCTTATACGTGGTTGACTAGTTTTTAAGGGTCACAAGCATCCTTAACTGACGGGATAAACAATTCGGCGCATGCGGAACCACATAAATACTACACCCCCTAGATTTAAGAAAAGGACCTTCTATATCCACTCGTTTTACAGAAGAGTAAGCAGTAAAGGTGCTGAGGTACTATGAGGCGGTTGTGTTTTGAAATTCACCATGGCTTCAGCAAGTAAATGTTTTATATGCGAAAAAAGTTTAAGTTTAGGTTAGAAAGTCGAAGTAAAAAGTGGGATTGACAATCTTAGACGGGTGAGTGAAATTCGCAAAGATGGATACGTGAACTTATTACAGACAGTTGACTCGATAGAAGTACATAAAATATGTCTATAATTATTCAGACTGCTATAACACAGTCTGATTGTAGTCCGAAAAGATTTCGACCTTCTTTTTTTAATAACTGCTTTCTCTCCAGCAAAAAAGGTATATTATTTTTAAAGGAAGGGCAAGGAAATGTTAAATCTCGAATTTATTGTTCACAACGCTTGTAAAACAGTGGCTTCTTGAAAAATATCAAGGAATCAGTTCTATTTCCTTTTGCATTCAGCCGGTGTGATACTACATTCTCTTTCTTTGGGCACGGAAAACTAAAAACGACTACTTTGCTCAGGAAGGATATGCTCTTGGCAAAACTTGAAGATATTGTGACGATTTTAAATAACCCTGTTTCTACACATGATGAAGTTGCAGCGGCGGGGGAACGATTTATCTTGGCATTATATGAGAACTCATTCTCTGAAATCAGTATGAATAATTATAGATTTGTTTCTTTACACTAATCTTTGAGTCAGTCCAGTCATGCTGTCCTTTTGCCTGGACTTCCGCGTACTTCTGCCGCTGTAGGGTGTAGAAAGCGATGTACATGCGCAAAAGCTTGTCCACGATGTCCAGTCATGTGCCTCAATTTCCAAGGTCAAGGTTGTCTTAATGCAGAAGAAGATGGTGATAAAGACGATATAATTGAAGATAAGGCACACTATTATGAGCGCAATATTCATTCGCAAAGTAAAAACTTAAAATAAGCCCATGATACAGTATAAAACTGACACTGACGCTGTCTACAATTTTATACGCAAAAGAAGATTATTTTTATTCCAAGTGATATTATCAACCGAAGATGAGTGGAATAGATCTACAGGAGAAACCACAGTAAAAAAACGCAACAAAAACTTTACCTCAGGGTGGTGTGGAAATGAGGTCCCAGTGCTTGTACGTGCACAAAAAAAAATAATGACCACTTTCCAAATTGATGTAATGCCAAAAATTGTATTAGTCCGGAAAGGAAATTTTCTGCTCTACAATTCTTCTTCTATGCATTTTTGTCCAAACACTACCTGTTTATTAGTTAAGGGCCAAAATCTAATCGCACGAGTACGTTTTGCGCCACACGCCAAAACACCCCCCCACTCCTAGCGCTGATTACACATCACTTATGACCTGTACTGCAAAAATGTATAGGACTTTTTTCATTGCCATTTCGATTCTTAATATTTTCACTTCTATTCATTTTTGTCCTCCAAAACACACTTTCGTAATAATAGCCAAAAACCAGAGCTACTAACCGTTTAAGGGATGTTTTTCGAGGCTAGGGGTGTATGCAGCGCCGATCCGATGGGTAAAATTTTTGGTATTAATTTCTAATGCCATAAGGGATATAATCCTGAAGAATGAAAATCTTTATCTTTTTCTCTGGAAAAAGTCTAACTTCCCCGTACTAAAACGCCTAGCGTTTGAAATCGTCGCAGACTGTTCTGCATCGTTTTAAATTCTGCCCGTGGTCACCAGACCACAGCCGCATGAAAGAGCCTCGGTTTGAGGATGGCAGAGTAGAGCCTTGCGAGAATTTCAGGCCCTATTCCCCACGTCAACCCAAAATCTCTTCTACACATCCAGAAAGTCATGACGAATATCCTCTATTGGGTCTCCAGGTGTTTTGCTCAGTTCAGTTTGCTATCTAGGACTTCTCCCAGATATTTAACCGTGTATGAAAACGTCAGCCTCCCGCCACAAAAAACAGGAGCGTCAACTTTCGGTATCTTGTAATTCTTCGTGAAAATGACCATACTGGTCTTTTCCGGATTCGCCGAGAGCACTGAGCTATCGCATCAGAGCTCTAGGATGCGTATCGCCGACCTTTAAAGGCCCATCAACGTTTCCAGATGAGCCCCCCTAATTAGGATTACAAAGTCATCCGCATATCCCTGAGTATAATACCCCTCTTTTTTAAGCCTACGAAGGAGGCCATCCACTACCATGCACTACAGGAGGGCGACAGAAAATCCCCCTGCGGACACCCTCTTGGCGCTACTCCTTTAACTAGGCCTTCACCCCATCTGGTATCGAATCTTCTTCAACGTAGCATGCTTGCTATCGAGCTTACCACCTGGTTTGGTACTCCACAATAGCATGAAGTGCCGTCTCCACCGAGCAGCCTGCCTAATACATATGCTGCCCTCTGTACAGCGGTGAGGCCAAAAGTACCTCATTCCTGATATATTTCTCAACCAGGTTCTCCAGCGTCTTTAGAATAAAGGACGTTAGGCTGATCGTTCTGAAATGTTTTGCAGCAGTGTAGCCCTCCCTCCCGGGTTAAGCAATAAAGGCCACTCTACCGTCCTTCCAGGACGATGGCACATGTTTTAGAGCAAAGCTTGCACTAAATAACTTCGTCAGAGGAGGGATGACAAATTCCCATTATACCTTTTTGCTGTCTACGACCATTGATGCGAAACTCCAATCGGGCCTCCTCAACTCTTGGCCCCAGTCTTCCTCCTCTAGGTCGGTTTGACTTCACTGAAAACCCAGAAAGTGAATCTCCATCAGGCAGTTCAGCGTTGCTTCTTCGTCTTCGGCAAACTCGCCATTTTCGAGCCTCATAAGCTCGAGGCGAGATTCCGGGTTTTCCGCTTGGATTTTGTGGAGCCTTGCTGTATTTTCCCTATTGCACAGCGCTTTTGTCTCATTGGGGAGTTTCTCCAGGTACATATTCCACCATACTGCTTCTTTCCTAAACTTAACTGTGCTTGTAGGTCAATTGTTTTCATACAATGTAGTCAGAGCTCTTCGCAGAAAATCCGCGGCTTGCTCTAACTCATCAATGCTGCCATAGTTTGTGGCTAGTTCCATCAGCCTGCCTCTGAGTACCTCTCTATATGAGTCCCAGAGTGTATTTCTAGGGTTTCTGATTTTTAAAACCCCTGCTTTACCTAGGTTTAGCTGAAACAAGATATATTTGTGGTCCGAGAGAGCCTCCTCATCAGAGACCCCAGTCCACTACCCTACGCAGCCGCTCCGAGCATAGAGTCGGATCGAGAACCTAACTCCTATTTTTAATCTGGAATTTGGGAGTATCACCTCGATTCAGAATCTCCATGTCAGTGCCCGCTAATTATACGATTTAATCTTTTCCTCTGTCATTGATGTTTGTGCTCCCCAAACCGTTTGGTGAGAATTCGCATCAAATCCCAACAGCAGAGGAATCCTGTTCTCCTGACAGTGCTTAATTAGAATCTCAACCTCTCTGGGAGGTGGGGATCCATCCGCATCGCCAGGGAAATACGCCGAGGCAATTACAACCTCTAGTCTTTCCCCGCTTCCACCCCTGAGTCTTACTTTAATAACACTGAGATCCCTGGAGAAAAGCTTAGGCACCGAAATCAAAACAATACCCTTAACAACTATACATGCCCTTTGCGCTTTTTCGAGTGACCTTTTATAAATGGTGCCACAGCCTGTCCAGCCGCTAATCTTTTCCCTGTATAACCAGGGTTCTTGGATTAGGGCGAGTCCTGCCTGCATGACTGACATGCGTCTGGCTAAAACCGCCGAGGCGCCTTTGCTGTGGTGCAAATTAATCTGCATGTAGATTCCCGTCTCAGCCATTATTTCACACCGCTTCTAGTAGATGGCCCCCTACGGAGTCTTCCGCTTTCTGCGGTGTGTTGAAGGAGGGTCCCGGAACGAGCTCCTCAGTGTTTCTTGTTTTTGTTTTCGAGACTTTGTGGCATGAAAGTCCCACGAAAAGCAAGGAAATTAGAAAATACCCCCTTTCAGAGCCCCGCATGTAGAGGGCAGGTCTAAATACTATGCGATTTGACCTGGTGTCCCAAAGTCCCCGTTAAGACACGTCCTTTATGATCCCCACTTGCCCGCCTCTACTGAGGGGGGGGGGGCAGGCTGGGGTGTTCCAGGATTTGTTGACCCTGGGTCCATGCAGCCCTCGATACGGCGATCACTTCTTGGCTTGGGGAGCATGAGAACTCGCGCCCTCGTTCTAATAGAGGGTCTTGCTAGTACCCCCTAGAAGGACCGCACCTTAGTTTAGATCCCACTGATCGGAGTCCGTCAGATGCCCAAAGCAGCTGCACCTCGCGACGCAGCTTCTCTGGTTCACCCATTCCGGTTATTAATTGCAAGGCTAAAAGAAGGCTTAAATCGTAACTATTTCCAGAATCAGATCAAATTATTATTTATTAACCTACAGTTTATCTAGGAAGAAATTTATATATTTCAGCGAGTGTCTGCATTGCATTGGTGTCGACGAGGACATAAATCACGTAGTGTGGGCCCGACCACGTTATCCGGAAGAAAAATCACGCCTAGAGAAATCGCTTAATATGAGGAAAAAATTCCCTATCCATAATATCAATTCCTTAATTTATAACCCTTCCAGTATGATAACAGCTCTAATAGCACGTTTTCTGAGAAAGTGCAATATCTCAATATAGTACCATGTAACTATAAACAAAACGAAAAGGTAAATCACTAACGTGTAAATATCAAAAGAGAGTCTTAATTATATTGTCTGATTTATATTTATTTAAACCAAATTCCATTTTTGTGCGCGTTGCCGCGGCTTGCGCAGTTAAGTGAGGGCCGACATTGGGTTTCTGAAGCTGTGCATCGACTCCCGCTGCGTTCTCATGTACGCCAAAGAAGAGGAAGAAGCTCAGTGCAATTTATTTTCGAAATTTGGAATATTTGGATGTGATCATGTGCAGCAATAATGTACGTGTGGTAAATTCGGAAAGTTTTATGGGTCAGCTTGAAGTTCGGAAAGAAATCGGATGCAAAGTTCGCATACAATTTGGAAAGGATCGAAACGGAACCTCTTTCCGAACCCTTTCCGAAATCTATCCGACGCGGTCTTTCCGAAACTTTTCATTCCTTCCGCTAGGGAACATGATTAATAGTTTTATCGTAAACGGTTAAACGGATTTTGATGATTCTCACGTTGAAATTTTTGTTCCAAAACTTACTTTCCAGAAATCTTCCTTCCTTATATAAGAACATTGAATTTGTTTCAGAAGTATCAATTGTTTATGAACAAATTGAACATTTTTGTTTAAAAATTTGTGTTTAAAAGGTAAGTTCCAGAAATCTTCCTTGCGAACATAAAAAATTGAATTTGTCTTGTTGAAAATTATAAACTAGTTAGTGTTTATTTTCGTATTTCTCTCTACTGAAAATGTAGAATAACGTGTAATTTTTTTTCTTTTAAGAGAACAAAAGTAAAATTTCTGTGTAAATAATTGGTAATATTTTGAACAATTTCAATGTTTTTGTATTCAAAAGGAAGTATTCTGGAATGTACGTTTTTGCCAAAACAAAGTCTTTCACCAGTGGATTAGATTCAACTGGGGATTTCAAATAGTATTTTTACTACCGAAATTTTCACGTCTAGAATCCAGATAAGCCAATTAAAGAAGTCAAAGAATTTTTCTAATTAGATGCCGAAAATGTTTCATAATTTCACCTCACTTAGATAATTACAATAGATTTGAAAAGCTTAGATTCTATGATCTATCAGAGTTATAATTAATAGCCTACACTATTTGTCATGCCCACTAAAATTCACGTTCTTTAAAGATAATATAGATTTTTGAATATCTGTTTTTATGCCAAAAATTGCTTGTATTTTATATCTCGATATATTTGTTATCTATATATAACTATATTGATTAAACTTGTATTTAAGTTTTTAAAACAAAAATGGGGTTTTACAATCAATTTTAATTTTTGACAGGTTTTTGTAAAGAGACCATATGAGCTCCGAAACCTTCCCGATTATATATTTTTACATTCTCATCCGTAATAAGAAGTTATTAGTTTTATGCGAAAAATGACTTTCGCGAATTTGATTAAATGTCAACGTTTTAAGGCCCCTTGAGTGCGAAACACAAGTTTTTACGTCGGTGCCTGTCTGTCTGTCCGGCGTTGTTGTCGGCGTTGATGTTGTTGTCTGTATACCGGATAATTTTCGAAAGAATATTTGGATTTGATTATGCTTTGGGACACAGCTAGATACACAAATAGGAACAATTTATCCTAATGACTGTTTTTGATGAAATACACAAAAAATAATGAATTATTACATTGTCATCCATAATGAGAAGATATAAGTTTTATGCGAAAAATGGCTTTCTTGAATTTCATTAAATGTCGACGGTTTGAGACCCCTGAGTCAGAGAAACAAGTTTTTAATGCAGTTACAACATACACACACAGGGCATGTCGATTTTATGCCCAGTTTTCTCCAATTCATCAAGTATTTAGCAAAATTTAGGGTCACGATCATTAAGCTGTAGCCCTTTGAAAAGATGTTATCTTTTTTGAATTCTTCTATGATGTCAGAATTGTGAGTAAACAAATACATTTGCAAATGATTCTAACCGTTCAAATGCTGTTGTCCACTACCCGCTGATTTCTATCTGTCGCAAAATTCATATTTCTCGTGAAAATAATGATATCCTCAACAAAAGGTTTGATTTTTCAACATTTTATGGATCCGAGGATCTCGCAAAATCCGGGATATTCGAAAATTTTACTTTCTTCCGTTCGAAAATCCTTCGGAAAACATATATAGAGTAAGTGCCGTACCTATAAGAAAATTCAAAGTTTACAGTAACCAACACCCTTAATACCGGAAACTTTTTACTACATTAACCAAAGGCTTACACTGAAGAAATGATGCACTATTACCAAAACGGATTTCCTCCGTAACCAATTGGAGGTGATTATTAGTGTTGTAACGGAATCGTTACCATTTATTGGGACTCGGCACGACTCTAGACGGGGGGTTGCCGGGTTGCTCGTCCGCCTAGCTAGTGCTTGATTTCAAGTGGTACCTATAGCGTGCTCTCACTTCCCGCCGGCCGAACCGCTTCCTGGGGAAGACCGACGCCGATCACCTTGTCCAACCCTGTTAGTATTTTCGACGGCCACCTCGTCATGCATCAGACACCGAAACGACCACTAGCCCCTCGCCACGAACTGGCGGTCTGCGACCACGATTGTAAGTGGCAATAAATGCCTTATTTTTTCATTGATTCGTTGTATTTCATTTGTATTCTCACCTCTTTCTCGGCTTTCCATATCTCAAAATCCCCCCTCGGCATTACTCCCGTAATACCTAACGCCCAACCCAAAATCCCACAATTTTACTTTAGAACTTTGAAACTTGTTACTTGATCTATTGCCTTGCCTTCTCATATTAATAACACTTTATTAGGGTAGTTCACACACATCAAACAGACGTTATAGAATACATAGTAATAACTCATACTCAAACAACGAATTAGAAAATTACACAAATAATCAAACAATTCAAGCAACTTATTTTTCTTTCGGCATGATACAAACGCCGTTTCCAATTATGAGCAATTGGCCAATTCAATTTCGAAATAATAAAGACGACAGGCCCGCGCATTTTCTTGAAGAATTAAAAAGATTGAAAAGGGGTTATAAAATAAATGATCGCGATATTCTAGAAAATTTAGACGCGTTATTAATAGAAGATGCTAAAGATTGGTGCGAAATAAGTACAAATTCCTGGAGATACTTATCGGATTTTACCGAAGATTTTAAAAACGCTTATATAGATAAAAGGTTCTCGGAAGAAATAAAACAAAAAATTAAATTTTGGAATAAAAAAAGAAAACAACACATCCATTCGCACTTAACGGAAATTAGAAAACTCTTTAATAAACTTTATCCGAGAAAAAATCGTAAATGGGAATTACGTAAAACCTATGAAAACCTTCGCGTAAAACACAAAATGTACATTAAAAAGAATGATTTTGATACTTTTGAACAATTAGAAGATTTAGGCAAAGAATGGAAAACTGAGCTAGCCAAGTCGAAAGTGAGAGGGCAAGTTTTACAAATAACAGAATCAAAAATTAAGGATAAAAACGAACAAAAGCGTAACAATAGTAACGGGGAGAAAAATAATTTGGATAATAATAAAGATCCAAAGGAAAATGAAAATTTTCAGATGAATTTTCAAATGAAAATCAGAGTAAAAAATCATATAGAAATAGATTTCCATTTACACCATTCGGATTTCCGTTTATTCCTTTCCCAAACCAATATGAACACCATGATCGGATTACCAACAGAAAATTCTGAACATAATTAAGAAAATTATAATAAACAAAATTCCGATAAACCAAACTGCGGAAATAAAAACCAAAAGCCGGTTAATAATTCTAACAATGGCTTAGAAGGGCGAAGGAAAATACAAGTACTTCAAATTGTTATCATTGCGGTATCGAAGGTTATTTTAAACGAGAATGTCCATACTGCAATTACAACCAGGGAAACTGGAAGGGCGAGTATTAGAACAAAAAACAATACAACTTAATACCGAAACGCCAGAAACATTAAATTCGAACAAAGAGGAAACGACGGAGACACGTTTACATTTCATGACAAAATTCAAAAGTAAATTATTTCAAATTTTAGTTTATATACGTGTCACACATTCGTACGCTGGCAAGGAGTTGCTGGAAAAAATTCAGAATTCCAGTTATTCAATTTTAAAACCCGTTTCCCGAAAATTAATGGTTGCGAACGGTGAAACGGTTGACATAATTGGGCAAGTGATAATCCCAATTAAAATCGGTAAATATACAAAACTCGTTATGTTCAGGTTAGTCCTAAAGTTAAACTCCGTAGGCATCTCAGGTACGGATATGCTGAAAACCCTACGGATAACCCTCGATTATGACTCAGAAACTTGGTGGCTACAAGGGACTCCCCCCACCCGCTACCATATGGAAGCGTACCCAAATGCACTACCAACCTTCATAATCGAAATTAAAACGGAAACTAAACCTGGCACCATATTAGAAAAAGACAATAGAGAAGTTATAAAGATGAAAACTAGGAATAAAGAACAAATTAAAAATGAAGAAAATAATAATAAAGATAGGAAACCGAAATCCAGAGGTAGTATTAACCTAATAAGTACCAGGGAACTTAACAAAATTATCCCAAACGTCAAAGGTAGAGGAATCCCCCTAGTATCTATCAACTCCAACCGATACCAAAAAAAACCAAAAATGCCAAAAATCCATTAACAAATCCTATAAAAGATATCCCTAGCCTAATAAAAATTCCCACAAGCAACAAATTCTACCCCCTCGAGAGCACCTACGACCCTAGCGAGAACTCAAGCACAAAAGACTCACTTAATTTCGCTAAACCTAGAACAAGGAAAAAGGGTACGAAAAATAATTCAGGAGAAATTTATTATAATAGCAAATACGAGAAGGAACATAAAAATAGCGATTTTAGTCTTTAAAAAAATAACAAAGTTACAAATCGGAATGAATCAAAAACTGAATCTCAAAAAGCCAATGAGATGTTAGAAAGCCATAATAGAAATAAATGGGTTAATTTGAAAAATAAGGCAATTGTACTGAATAATATTTCAGATAGTTTAGGCAGAATAGAAGAACAAAATAATTGTTCTCGGAAAGGAAAATAGGGTAACCCATTTAACGCAATATAAAACAGACGTACAGAGCCACGACCCAATTAAATCTCTACCGCCCAGAGTGACATATATGTAACGTTTGGAAGACTTGAGTTTTTTTTTAAATATGACTTTGAGACGAACAGCCATTTTTAACGCAAGGATATACATGAAAGTGAGGACGGTAATGAGCTAGAATTTTAGTTTTGTATACACTCCACCATGGGAATAATATGCCTAAATATCTCAAAATTCAGAAAAAAAGAAAGTCTTAAGGGCGTTAGGGGGTTAAACAGCGATATTGCCTCATAAGCCCAAAAATGAAAGAAATAATTTTGCAAACAGTAGATAAATTATTAGAACAAGATATAATAGAACCCTCTTGTTCAGACTGGTCAAACCCTATTGTTATGATAAAAGCACCTGGGAAAGATTATAGATTCTGTTTAGATTTCAGAAATGTTAATAATATTACAAAAAATACCCCTATTCAATCCCACTCACGACAGAAATACTGGATACCCTAAGATCGGCAAGTAGATAAGGAAAAAATTCAACCAATATTATAATTCCCTAAACCTAAAAACATTAAACAATCACAGTGCATAAAAGGGATGGCAAGTTGGTATAGAAAATTTATACTACATTTCGCCGAAATAATGGAACCAATGAATAGATTGCTTAAAAAAGATAAACAATAGGATTGGGGGGGGGGGCGGGGGACAAGATGAGGCTTTCCAATAAATTAAAGACCTTTTAACATCAGCACCTATATTAACATGCTCAGATTTCACACAACCCTTTCAACTCGAAACCGATGCGAGTAACACAGGGTTGATAGCCGTATTTACGCAGACAATCATTGGCGTAAATTACGTTATCGCTTACGCGAGCAGAAGCCTAAACGGGACAGAATTTCGATACTCGGCATCCGAAAAAGAATGCCTAGCGGTAGTTTGGGCCATCATAAAATTTAGGCCATATCTAGAAGATTATAGTTTTAAAGTAATCACGGACCGCGTTAAAGTGGCTCCATAACTTAAAAGACCCCACTGGTTGATTAGCCAGATGGGCACTGGAACTTCTTGAATAGTACTATGAAGTCATATACCGGAGAGGTAGTTCAACCCTCGTTCCAGGTGCGTTTGCGTCAGCTTGTAGCGTAGAAACCCCGAAAGCGAAAATAGCTGACATAACAGACAACTGGTACTCAACAAAAATCAGACAAGTTAAAAAAAGACCGAAAGAACACGAACAATGGCGAATCCAAGATTCGCAGCTCTATTTTTATAGAACTGACCCATTAAAATCTATTCTTTTACCAGACTCGAACTCATGGAAACTCGTCGTACCCAAAAAATTACGAACATAGGCTTTGAAGGAAAATCACGATGACTTATTAGCAGGACATTTAGGTTCCGGAAAAAACGCACGCGAGAATCTCCGAGTTCTATTTCTGGACAGGGATGTATTCGGAAATAATCAAATACGTTAAAAATGGTAAAACATGCGAAAGAACCAAACCGAGTAACCAACCGAAATAAGGGCTGATGGGAAAAAGAATCGTTGAAGAACCGTGGACCATAATTGCTGCAGGTATCATGGGCCCATTGCCGATTTCAAAAAAGAGAAAAAACCAATATTTACTAGTTTTTGTAGATCTTTTTACAAAATGGGTTGAAATAATTTTGATAAGAAAAGCTAATGGGACAACAATAGAGTCAGAATTACATAAACGTGTCATTTCCCGATGAAGAACTCCTAAGATTCTACACACTGATAATGGCACGTAATTTGTCAACAAAACTTTGAGAGAACTAACTGAAAGATTCGGTATCAGGCATAATAAAACACCTAAATATTACCCCCAAGTCAACCTAACCGAGCGTTACAATAGGACAATCAAACAAATCATTAAAATATAACTAGATAGCGACCATTCCACTGGTGTGGACATATAGACGACTTGCAGTTCGTGATAAATACTAGCAAAAACTCGTCGACACAACTTACCCCAGCATTTTTAAATCTAGGTCGCGTATTAGACCCACTACAGTCCCTAAGAAAAAATTACGAAAACGATAGCGAAATAGAATTCCATATCGTAGATAAATGGACTGAGAGACTAAGAAAACTACAAATAATAAAAGAAGAAGTTCAGAAAAATTTAGACAAAGCAAACTAAAGACAAGCTAATAGTTACAATTTAAGAAGAAGACCGATAGAATTTAAAATTTCCCACTATATATGAATTTCCCCAATATGAAATTCCCCAACTATATATGAATTAAAGAACCTTTTAAAGGAAAAAGTATTGGAGAATGGAATATAAATAATTTCAAACTAGAAAATGAAAAGACAGATAATGGCACTAAGATGTAGTAAAAATTAACAATTTTAAGTTAGAATACTTAGACTTTACATTATGGCAAAAAGGCAATAGATCAATAGTATTAACTATGCGATACGACTCGAAACTCAAACAAAACAACTAAAATTACTGAAACTCTAAAAAACCGACTCCAAGGGGAAAAGCGAAAAGTGAGAAGCTTTTCTTTTCCTCCTTTTTACGAAATGGAATCAGCAGTAAAATGTTACCTGTGCCAGGTCAGGATCCAGGTGCCCAAATATGAGGACCACCTAAAGACATGCAGAGCATGGGATTGGCAGTGGGAGGCATCTTGGAGCAGAAAGCTGAACCGCCCCAACATTCAAAAGTTCAAGCGGCAAACGACTTAAAGTTTCAAGCAACACTACAGCACTAAAACAAACGAAACAAGTGACATGGGAAAAATACACAAAGACGAAAGAAGCGGAAAGAAACCGGAGGATAAGGAAAGAACGGGAGGAAACCTTAAGGAAAAATAAAGAAGAGGAGAGGATCGAAAGGGCAAGGAGAATCCCATGGGAAAGAGGCTTAGAGCAACAGGAGCGAGTACAGCGGACAAGAAGAGAAGAAGAAGAAAGAGAACAGGCCGAAAGGGAAGAAATTAGCATGGAGTGAAGGAATCTTAGGGAGCAACGAACCAAAGAGGTCCAAGAATGGATAAAAGAAAGAAATTAAACCATCGAAGCAACATTAACAAATAATAACAACATCAAAACTCCAACCAATTTTCTCATTAAAAAAAAAGATAAATACTACTACTGATTACTGACTACTACAACTGTACATTGTTACGACCATAAACAAATACAAACTCTCCATGTAAACCCACACAGTTTTGACTCCAAACATTTTTTTTTGTTCCCTAGTTTTATTTATTTTTCAGGAAAAGAACCACCATGGAAGACAAGTGTAAAAGAAACATCAAGGAAAGCACTACAATAATGAAACTTAAAAGTAGAGAAAACACCGAAGGATTCCAGTGTCAATTTTGTAACAAACTGTTTCCGAAATAAATTTACTTAATACACGACGCCTTTTGTAAAAAAAGACCCTACTGGTACAAAAAGAATTTTACTACTCCAGACACAAACAAACAAACTTACACACATGGGGACTAGGACACAATAAACAAAGAAATACAAAACTTATTAGAAATCGAACTAGAAGAATACGAAATTGAAATAAATATTGTTGATAAAACGGCAACAGACTTAAGCAAAGAACTTAGAAATTACACAAGAATTCAGGTATATACTCAAACCACCGCGGGGGAGGGGGGTGTAACGGAACCGTTATCATTTATTGGAACTCGGCACGGTCCAGGACGGGGGAGTTGCCGGGTCGTGTCAGTGATTAAGCGGAACCCCTGAGGGGTCCCGAGGTACCGCGCGATCGCACCTCCCGTCGTCAGTCGTTGCTCGTCCGCTTAGCTAGTGCTTGATTCCAAGTGGTGTCTATATTGTGCTCTCACTTCCCGCCGGCCGGACCGCTTCCTGGGGAAGGCCGTCGCCAATCACCTCGTCCAACCCCGTTGGTATCTTTGATGGCCACCTCGTCGTGCATCAGACACCGAAACGACCACCAGCCCCTCGCCACGGATTGGCGGTCTGCGACTACGATTTTAAGTGACAATATATGCCGTAATTTTTTCATTGGGTCGTTGTATTTCATTTGTATTCTCACCCCTTTCTCGGCTTGCCATATCCCAAAATCCCTCCTCGGCATTACCTCCGTAATAGTGTATTAGATTCTCTTGAGAATTCTAAACACTATTTTTACTACAGAAATTCTCGCGTCTATTATCCAGATTCGCCTATTTAAGAAATCAAAGAATTGTTCTAATTACATGTCGAAAATGGTGCATAATTCCACCTTACTATTTCATATCTCGATATTTTTAGTCTACTTTTATCATGTACCATATACAGTACTATATTTATTAACTTTGTAAAAAAGTTTTTTCGAACAAAAATGTGCTTTTAAATTAAATTATTATTTTTGGCAGGCTTAAAAAGGATCATATGTGGTCCAAAACGTTGGTTTAAAACCATTTAAGCCTAAAAGTTTACACTTTTTTCGGAGAAAAACTTAAATTCTCGGGAAAAAAACGTTTCAGAACTTTCCTCTAACTTACTGGTAAGTTCTCGGCATTACAGGCGTAATTTATCGCCGTTCGAACTCTGTATGTGACTTCCTTCTACATAAGATTATGTGAAAGTCAAGTGCCACCCCAAGTTTGTGACAATTCGGCTTACGACTTCCTAGTCTACTGAGTTCTGCTTTGCTGTAAGTGTTAACAAGTCCAGGCGGTCCTGGAATTATATAGTGCGAAAAACAGACCAAAGACATTCGACGAACATTAATTTTGTGTTTTATTTCATTATTGATCCCCCAGCCAGGCTGTGAGTCGGAGAGAAGGATTCGCTTACATGATTCCTAGACTGCAAGGCGATTTTCTTCTTGAAAATACGCCCTCTACTCGCAGCTTCTGTCAAATAAAAGTTCTGAGGTTGATTCCATGCTCCACCAGGTATTCGTTAATGAATCTTATTTTAACTTTTCGACGTTAAAGGGGGGGGGGGGGGGGGGTAAATTTACTTATTTTGGGCCTGGAATTAAAACCCATGTTACAATATATACACATCTGGCGTGCCAAGAGGAAAGGGACCTTCAAATTAGAAGATGAATTTTTTAGAAGAAGCAGTTAAAAATGCGTTCAAAGTCAGACACTCAGCGAGTGGGCACAATCTTCGGAATCCACCACATCCACTTACGACTACATCTTCTCCCTTCGAGTTCAGCGAGTCAGACGAGCTTTTGAATCACACAGGCACAGAACGGAATAAAGGTTTCTGGAAATTGGTGGGACTGGATTCCTCGGGTCGTCTGCACTCGTCGAAGTAGGCAATTCGTGCCATACTTTGCAGCTTAATAACAATTCGAATTTCGCAGATAAAAAACTCATTATAAATTCTCATCATTTAGATGAAATATCTTAGATTTATGTGATTTTGAACATGCGCAGTTTCCGTCATTTCTCGACGTTATAAGCCACCCTGAGCCAGAAAAGAAGTATTTACGAAAATGTCTCTTAGTCTGACTATCTGTTGTCTGACGGCGCTATAACTTTCAAAGGAATTTTACAATCTTAATTACTTTTGGCACACTGGTCGACGGTCCGAAAACACAGGTCAAGTTCCTTTACCAGCCTTCTACTGCCAATATTCACGGGTTTACCCATGAAAAATCAAACTGAAAGCATAAAAATTCAACGTTCCCGTGACACTATTCTATCACTATTCTTCAATACCTGTAACCAGAGATCGGAATATCTAATTTTTAAAGTGTCCAGGGACCTAAATGGTCCAGCAAGTGTCCGGTTCGGACTTAAAACCGTAAGAACTTAAAGTGTACGGATTCGGACCCGGATCCTTAAGGAACCTTTTAATGCTGGGCCCAACCTTAAAGGTTCCTAGCATTACATTACAAAAATTTACGAATTGGTGGACGACCAAATGAGAGAGAATAAAGAGAAACACAAATTTAGGGTAAAAATATAAAATTCTCAAATTCTCTACTTTCATAAAAATCTACCAGTTTAGTGCAAATTTCTAAATTTTAAGTTAAATTTCGAATTTTTTAATTTTTACTACTAGACCCCTAACTTGTATTGTAAGGTTAAAAAAACGCCTCGTTATGAATTTAATGAGAACCAATCATTTCGAGTTAAATTTTTTTATTTAGCTTTTGGCCTTAAACTAATTATTCTTCTATTAAAAATAAAAACCTCGTACTGAATTTCATAAAAATCGACTAGGTCAACAAATTTTTCAAATTGTGTCGCAACCTTCTAACTTTTTAAATTCTGCACTCATAATCCCATTGAAAAAAATATCAATTCATTAAGAAATCCTAAAGTAATTTAAAATTGCAATGCTCGTGTAAATGTATAGTAAAGTGTACATATATAGTTAGGTTTGGAACCGTTGCAGATATGCTTCGGTTTCGTTACCATCTAGGAACGTTCCGAATTGAAACCGTCCCGACCCGAAACTTGAACATATATCTTGTTTCTGTTTCCGGAACGTTCCGGCGAATTAGGTTCAACATTTAGAACACTAAAAGGGCATAAGCGCCAAAGATTAGATATTTTTATGCGACTTGACAACAAGCCCTAATAGCACAGAACGTTTCGCGGGAACCCTTCGCAACGTGTAAAATATCCGCCGCTTAGGACGCTCGAGGAACGTTCCACTGGGACCTGAGGGGAACTTTCCGTTATTGCTATTCTTCACAACCATTATCTCGTTAACCGTAAGCGATCGGCAAAAATAGATGTCAATTTTGTGTATCGCGTATACTGCACTATAATACGATGTGCGTATTATACAATGACATAGATTTTGACCTATTATTTATGGTTTACGCGATATTTATTAATAATAACAAAATTAATTCTTATTTCTAACGTTTCTGCAAGAGGCGATCATTTTACATTTTCCGGGAACGGTCCGTGTTATTAGGGAGGACATAATTATGTGTAGTAGATTTCATAAAGCACCTATGGCTGCGCAATAGAGAACCAATGTATTTTAAGATGTGTAGAAGAGTGATATTGCACATGATTATGTGCGACAGTGTTATAAGATACGTATTACTGTACAGTTGAGTACCAATGCACTTGAAAACGCATATAATAGTGTCTGCATATGATTTTGCTCAGCGCCAGGGGGGTGATTCACGCCCCCCAGTTTCAGTAGACAAATTAAAAATGAGACCTAAAGGTTTCGCTAATACTGTGCGACAATCTTTTAATATGAAGCCAGGCACAAGATCAGTTCCCAAGGTTCTCTCTGATGGTAGAGCTTTTATTGTTTTGGTAACCAACTTGTTTTGAAAAATGCTCTAGGTTTTGTTTTATTTTTTAAATCTAATGGCTTTTTGGAATGAATAATTATCTATAGGTTTCCAAATGATAATGAAAATGTGATTTAAGAAACTACTTATGAAATTAAGATTTTTCAAAATTCCTAACAAAAAATTAAAATAAACAAAATTAAAACTATCGTTTTTCGACTTTTAAAAATGCCATCATGTTGGCTCTGTATCTTCCATAACTACCTATACTTTCAACTGAATATCTAATTTCATGTCGACAGGAGTTTAGCAAACAAACAACTCTATAAACTCTACTTCACAGATATAAGTACGTGTCACGTAAATTAATTGCGCCCATAAAAGTACCTTGAAAGTCTATTGCGCATCAATAAGTCGTTTGAAACTCTACTGCGCATATTTAAATACCCTATAACTTCACTGCATATCTATAAGTAAGATTTAGCTATAATACACACCCATAGGTTCCATGGGACTCCACTGCGCAGATGTAAGGAATATACAACTCTGTTGTGGATCTTCACGTGCCCCGGGCAATATTGCGTAGCCATAAGTGCCACATAACTATATTGTGCAAATGTAACTGACATATCATTTTACTGTGCAACCGTAAGTGCTATGCAACACTACTGTGTCTATATAAATGCCCCCTAACTTTACGGCACATCCATAAGTGACGTAAGCCTATACTGCGGATCGGTAAGTTCAATGGAATTTTATTGCACAGATGCAAATTAATTTGAACTCTACAGTGCATACATGAGTGCCCTAAGGTTACTGCACAGTTATTAATACCGTGCGACTATACTGAACAACCATACATGAAATCTAACTTTACTGCGCAGAAGTATGTACCGTGTAACTTTTTTGCAAATCAACATGTGCCGTTAAATTTTACTTCGCATCCGCAAATGCTATGTAACAATACTGCGCATATATAAATACCCCTCCCCCCAACCTTGTCGCGCAACCATCACTAACATATAGTTTCTTACGCAATCTCAAGTAAACTCAATAATTTCAATCCCTCCGCATAAAACAGCTGCTTCTCTTTCAAATCGTGTTTGTAAATTTCTCAAATATATGTATTTCGATGAAACTTTTAGGTTGGATGTTCGGGTTCGAACTCGGACCCTTAAGAACTTAAAGGGTACAGTTCCGGACCCGAACCCTGTAAATTCTAAAGGGTCTGGGTTGGGACCCGCGCCCTAAAGAAATTAAAGAGTATGAGTCCAGACCCGCACCCTTTAGAATTTAAAAGGTTTGGATCTGTACCCTTTAAACTTGGCTCCAAACAAAAAAGTTCCGATCCCTGCTATAATTATTTAAACATTTCTAGAAAAGTTTAATAAATTTTCAATTTTTGTTTGCTTCAGAGTATTAATTATGATATCATCAATGTCTTTTATTCGGGAAAATTTATATTAATCTGTTGGTTTAAATAGATCAATTTTTTACTCTACAAATGGTTCACAATCAGTAATTTTTTCATTTGCCTTATTATCACCTGCAAAACAAATCACTTCAGTAGGTTCAGTCTTTTTTCTTCGTTGATTGTTTTTAGTACTTTGAACAACTTTGCAATTGAGCAAACAAAAGATAATAAATTCATTTTAAAAAATCTGCCCGCATCGGGGGCACAGGCCCATCGCAGGCACAGACTCATCGCGCACCGCGCGCACGGATCGCATGTTTGAGCGCGCCTAGGGCGCGCGAATGTTAGTTCTCGCGCTTTGTGCTCGCTATTGTATTTACCTCGCGCTACACGCTTGCTCTTTGCGTACAGACTTTTTAGAACTAAAGGTCGAAACTTCGACAACAGTAATTTGGTGAATAGAATTATCTTTTGTTAAAGTTCCTTTGGCTTGAACAAACACATTCTTATCACGTATCTCGTGCTTCGCACTCGAGTTTATCCCTGAAATTATATATTATAATATTTCATAACATGCATTGGTATTAAAACTGGCCTAGTTTCATTGTCTCGTTAAAAAAAATGCGCGGTTTCAAACAAAGTTTTGTTATTTAAAATTTTATTGCAACTTTTGTCGTTTTTCCATAAACTGAATTTTCTCATTGCCAATGCTATCTTTATGATTTACACTTTGCACATACGGTCTACTGAGCAGCCATACCGGTTTTTACTTATAAATTATGTCACTAACCTCAGTGGCCCAGACTTTGTCAGTTGAATTTTCCACCCCATCGTGTTCTACATCGCAATTGTGGTGCCCTATTGCTTCATTTCCTAATAATTGACTAAAAGAGTTTCTCAAATCATCTATGGTCGAGATTCTAGTTGCGACTACAGTTATACGAAACTTCGATTAATGAGGGGGAGGGGATTAATTTCAACCGAGAGTCATAGCTGATAGGTGTTTCATGTTGAGAACGTCACCAACCTTCAGCAGCGATGTGTTAGATTGGAGACAAGCGCAGGATTTCGCCGGGAGCGGGTGCCAATTTGAAAAACTGCACCCGATTCCGAAGAAATCACGGTAAAGCTTCAGCTATAACCACGTCTCACGACCGTAGAATAGGTGGTTACAGTCTGTGACGGAATCAATAAGACGATCTGGCAAAAGTCTTGTGCACCCTAAGGACAAAAAGCGACGCAACGTCGATCGCCTTCTACATTTTTCCCGCAAGTGTTTTAGCATATTGTTGATACGCAGGGATACTTTTCAGACTATTACCCAGTGAAAGCTTGGCACCTCCAAAAGCGCCGATGATAAGGACGATTAGTTTAACGTAATAAAACAAAAACAATTTTTGGATTCACAATGTTTGTATCAAACCAAAAAAAAATGCATTATTAAATTTTGTCAAAATTGGGTAAAATTTTAATGTTTAATTTTCCGAAAAAATTTAAACAGTTGTTATGATAATCTTGCAGAGTTATCAAAAATTAACATTTTTTATTTCAAGTAGTATTAACAAGTGTGCAGAGAATTTTTGAATCATGAAAAAATATCGTCTTAAAAATTTTCAAAATGCGCTCACTTTTAGAATCTTTATCCAAAATGGCTGACTAATGAACTTGGCATTTAGCTTAGGTTATTGTGGAAGCAGAAAGACATGCATACATACAGACAAATCTAATACCTTCTCTGATGTAAATGTAAAAATGAATCACACATTGTGTTTCCGAGGAAAAAAGATTTCAAACCAAGCTTGTGCCTTAATCGAGCCACATGTGTGACTGCGTTTGTGTTTCGCGACGATTTGGATGAATCTTCATTTGCAGATGTATATCCACGAAGTTAGAAAAAAGAAAAAGGTGTGCGTTCTGTCCATCTAAGAATGATACAAATTGTTGCATTGTTGCGCGATCTGTGAAAAGGCGGTGTATGAAAAACATCGCATGAACTTCTGTAAAGCTTTCGCTGCTTGAATTATTTACCCTCATATAAATTCGTGAACCAGAAAAAATTACCATATTTTTAAGTGTGAAAATAAACATACTTTTTGCAACTGGAAGACATAGGACTATATTTTTCTGACAGGTAATGATTTGATCTTCAAAAACCTAAAATGCAGTTTCTTAATATTTATTTATTACACAGATATGAATTTGTTAGCTAAATTTCCATTTTCTCAATTTTTCGTTTATATTTAGATTATTATTTCGAAAGAAGTTACATATTTAATTCTAAAACGAATTGGAACATGTAGTAGGATCGCAAAGGAATATACATGAATTTTGCCAGATTTTTTTTAAAGTTTTAAGATAGATAAAAGAAAAATCGCGCATAAGCGACCCACCTGTGTTACGCAAGCAGCAAAGCTTATAGCTTGGTTGCTATGAAAATATCGAAAATATCGAAAATCCAAATTTGTTTATGCAAAATGTTTAATGTGCAGATTTCCTAAAAATAAAACCAAGCATCCAACGACCAAATTTGAACAACTATTTAAAAAAAAATTTCCTAAAAAAAGAAAGAAAAAAATTCCTTTTTTTAACAAAAATAAAAAGAGGAAGGAAAAATGAGAACAGCTTCTTTTTATTTTTTAGGAATTTTTTTAAGCTTTTTTTAAATTTCAATAGGAACATATCATGGTGGATGTCCAAATTTAGTCGTTCGATTATTGTTTTTTTTTTCAGGAATTCTGCACATTAATTTCATTATTGGACATTAAATAGAATTTTTCAATTTGATTTTAACCTCATTTAAACTTCTAAAATTTTTAAATTGTTTTAAGAATTAATAATTCTTGGGAATTGGCAAAAAATTGTTGAAAAGAGTCACCGGAAAGACATTTTTAGTTGATTTCGAAAACAAATTTATTCTATTCGTTGAAAAACAGATAATCCCTGAACTTTTTTATACAAATTGTTTAAATACTTGATAATACTTGTTAATTTGCAAATCATCATATAAAAACATCATAGTATATTTATTTCTAGTTGTTTCCGTAAACAAATTTAGCCTACTTGTTGAAAAATAGCCAAACTCTGAATTTGTTTATGAAAACTCTTTAAATAATGAATAACTCTCGGGACTTTTCAAAAGCATTATATCAAAGAGTCATTGAAAAGATATTATTATTTAATTCTGTGAAAAATTTAGCATAATCTGTGAAAAATAGTAAAACTCTAAATTTCTTTATGAAAATTGTTTAAATCATTGACAATATTTATACAGTTTCAAAGTAATGAAAAAGTCACCGAAAAAAATTGTCAGTAGACTCCGTGGGAAAAATTGAATCTATTTGTTGAAAAATAGCCAAATTCGGAATTTGTTTATGAAAATTGTTGAAATAATTACCAAATGGCATTTATTATAAATAAATAATAATAAAACATTTATTTCTCTTACATTTAATACCAAAACTCTGGATTAAAATAAGCAAAACATTCCTAATCCCGAAAATAACTTTTGTTCATTAGTTTGCTTGTGTCGTAATCAATTTTTTTTTAATTGTCCTCATAGACTGCAAATTATTTCTAGATATTTTCAGCACATATATAAAACTTTCTTTTATAATTCGAAAATTTTTTTGAAAAATAATACTTTTGAAAATTAGAAAAAATTTTAATAAAAAGAAAATGGTACTTCAAGTTTGGAAATTTTTGAACCTTTTGAACCATAAGTGTACTGTGACTAATATTTATATCTAACATCAAATGAAAATTAATTTTTAAAAATATAATTAAAGTTTCAGTGAAAAGCCTTCTTTTTAAAAAAGGGCTACAAAGAATCGCATGTATACCAAAATACTTCTACTTTGCCGGCGTTCGTTATTTAAAGCGATAAGTGCGGGGATTCTTTCGAAATTAATCATCTCGATCTCAAATAATCTTGCCCCTTATACATAAAGTCAAGACAATGGGCTTTTGACCGCATACGGAAAGGCGGTATACGGAATTGCTAAGTAAATCTGTTAGCTTATATTTAATTGGTATATTAAAAATAGTGAGTCAACGAATCAAGTAGTGACTCTAACAGGAAATGAGTCAAGTTGGGAAGAGGAACAGAGAAGAAGGGACAGGTTAAACAGGATCACTGGCTTGCGTTCGGAACGTCACCTAATTAAGTCGTGGGAGGATTTCAAAAGAAGGTTCCAAAGAATTTTTATTTGTGAACATTCGATTTCGGAAATTTGGAGAATGCTGTCCGACATAAAACAGCAACCAAATGAAGATACCATGACGTTTGTGGTAGACAAAATGTATACCTGCAGAAAATTGAATTTAGACTTTACGGAGACCAAAAAGCGAATCCTGTCTGGCATGTCGTCTGGGGGTTTGTACTTACAGTAAAGTGCACGTAGACACGCTTGAAAAGACGAATTTTTCGACTGACATAGGAGGGAGCAATACTATCAGAAAACAACCTACAGGAAAGCCTGAAGAAAAACCTGACAAGCCTCGTGGAGGAGAATCCGGAAAATCAGGTCAATCTGAGAAGAAACAAAATACTGGAAGGAAATCAGGATCCACGAACAAAGATGAGGAAAAAAGATTAAATTTGTGGGGACTTAGGTCATCTATCAAGAGATTACTTATTCAAGAAAAAAAATGATTATGCTATAAGTGCAAAAAGCCGAGACACATCAGTGAAATGTGCCCTGAACATCCAAGGGTTATCGATGTGAAAACAGAAACGAGAACCATGGAGGTGGTAAACACTAGGCCTATTTTAAAAGATGTGATCGTCAATAATAA
This sequence comes from Belonocnema kinseyi, assembly GCF_010883055.1. Classification (NCBI taxonomy): domain Eukaryota; kingdom Metazoa; phylum Arthropoda; class Insecta; order Hymenoptera; family Cynipidae; genus Belonocnema; species Belonocnema kinseyi. The sequence goes on from NC_046660.1 coordinate 146,264,879, forward strand.
GTATCGGATGACAGGATATGTAGACAAGGGCAGTTTTGACTGTATAATCCGAGATACAGTAGCTAAGGAGTGTGTATTTTCCATCCGAAAACCAACCAACAAGGATGACATGCTGTGGGGAGTTGGCGGATTTCAGAAAATCTTTAAGATAGATTTGCGGCAAAGAGCGAACCTTTGACAGGTTTAAATCATATAAGAGTTCCTTTTCAGTGGAAAGAGAAAGAGAAGCAAGCATTCGAGGATCCAAATAAAAATCTGCTGGTAGATCCGCTGGTGGCACTTTATAATCCCACATCTATCACGGTGTTGCAGACTGAGGCAAGTGCGAGTGGTCTTAGCGGTATTATAAAGCAGAAGGGATCAATTGACTTGTTTCATATTGTGTACGTGGTTGAAGTTATTGGCCATAGTGTGGGCCCTTGACCGATTATGATCATTTTTGGGGAACATGTGTTCACACTTGTAACGCCACGAAGAATAAAGAATTTCAAGATGGTCGTTATTAATTCAGGAATATACTTTTACGGTGAGACATAGACCTGGAATGAAAATGGCGCATGCAGATGCGCTCAGTCGAGGTGAAGGAGGATAAAGATAAAGCAAAAGAGGAGAAAGAACGAGTAGACGGATTCAAGATGAAACAGCAGCTGATATACCCAAGAGAGCGTGATATAGAAAGAAAAACTCGACGAAAGAAGATACCTAATAGAGAACCTGAAACAACAAAAACGGAACGATGGCGACTTGTGGTGCCGAAGTCTATGTGTAAATTGATTGTGGTCAGATACCCTGACCTCCGAGGATATTTCTCCGTAAACAGAACAATGTGAGAGATCAAGAAGTATCACTGGTTTCCTAGGTTGAAAAGGTGTATACGTAGACATATTTTCATGTTTCTTGAGTGTGTTTTAACCAAATATCCGGCTCGAAAGAAACCGGATAAGTTTCATCCAATTCCAGCTAGTAATTAGTCCTTTAAAGTAATCCATGTGAATCATTTGGGCCCTCCGTGAAGAGTCGGCGAGGGAGATCGCATTTGTTAGAGGTTACCGATAAAAAGGCGTTGGAATAGTTATTCCGGCAAGGGAGTGTTCCAAAAAGGCTAATATCTGATCGTGGAGCTGCTTTCAGCCTAAGGATTTACAAGACGTCTGCAACAAGTATGGTGTAAGACACACCATAAATTCACCTAGACATCCTCAGGCGAATGGGATGGTCGAAATGTATCAACCGAGTACTGGTACCAATGTTACAATCAACATTTTCCCCAGGACAGGAAGATCGTTAGGACGAACGAATATCCGACGCTGAATGTCATCTCAGTGCGATGATGGAGGACTCAGTAAGCTCGAGTGCGGAAATCGTGACGGATGAAATTGAGACAGTTGAACAGATTCAGAATAAAGTTCGATCTAAAATACAAGCCGAACAGCTGTAAATGTAGAAATGTGAGGGCAAAAAGAGTCGCGATTATGAAGAATACTAGCCTAGAGAAGTTGTAGTTCTGAAGCGAACAGCAGAAAGTACTGGAAACACAACGAAGCTTCAGCTCAAATTTAAAGGTCCAATGATGGTGATGGGGTCTTTGGGACACGATGCGTATAAAATAGTGCAACTCAAGCATATTGACGTCGAAAGAACGTATGCAGCTATGGCTCATGCATCTCTATTGAAACCTTGGTGACCTAAAAAGCAGACTGACGAAGAAGTTGAGAGTAAAGAGGGTGGGGACCTGAAGCAAGAAGATGGCCAGTGAACCAGAGAAGACTTCCACGTGGCCACAAAGAAATCGACGAGAGACCATAAAAAGGATTAGAGGACCACAAGAATATTTGAAAGATTATAAACTGTAGCATTAGGTAGGAAAAAAGCCAGCATTACGTTCAATGTGTATTATATTCAATTTGTCCGCCAAACAATGTGCGCTATTGAAAAATGGAATAGAGCAGTTATTTAGGTTTATTTGATACACGATCTTTTTGTTAGAATCATGTTGCGCTCATAAGTGCTGTTTGGCTGAAAATTTGAATTTGCGATTTTCTTATAGAATTTTCTAAATTTTAAACACAAACAGTTAACGCTATTGAAAAATAGTTCAGAGCAACTTTGTAGAATTTTTAAAAACAAATAATTTTGGTCTCTTGCCTTTTTACTGTACCTTCAATAGTTTCGCGGGAACGTTTGGCTGTAAATTTGAATTTGCGATTTTCTTATAGAATTGTCCATGTTCAAAGCAAAACGGTTACCGGCAGGGATCAGAACCTTTTTGCTTGGACCCGAGATTAAAGGGTTCCTTTAGGGTCCGGGTTCGTACCTGGGCCTTTTAAATCCTTAAAGAATCAGGTCTGAACCCGGGCACCTTAATTTATTAAGGGTACGGGTCCGAACATTTTAAATTCTAAAGGGTTTGAGTCCGGGCTCGTACCCTTGAGTTTCTTAGGAGTACGGGTCCGAACCTAGACCCTTTAGAATTTACAGGGTTCGGGTCCGGAACTGTACCCTTTAAGTTCTTAAGGGTCCGGTTTCGAACCCGAACATCCAACCTAAAAGTTTAATTGAAATACATATATTTGAGAAATTTACAAACACGATTTGAAAGAGAAGCAGCTGTTTTATGCGGAGGGATTGAAATTATTGAGTTTACTTGAGATTCCGTAAGAGACTATATGTTAGTGATGGTTGCGCGATAAGGTTAACGGCACATATTGATTTGCAATAAAGTTACACGGTACATACTTCTGCGCAGTAAAGTTAGATGTCATTTATGGTTGTTCAGTATAGTCTCACGGTATTTATAACTGTACAGTAACGTTAGGGCACTCATTTATGCACTGTAGAGTTCAAATGAAGTTGCATCTATGCAATAGAATTCCATTGAACTTGCGGATCCGCATTCTAGGCTTACGTCACTTATGGATGTGCCGTAAAGTTAGGGGGAATTTGTATAGACACAGTAGTGTTGAATAGAACTTACGGTTGCACTTTAAAATTATATGTCACTTACATATGCGCAATATAGTTATGTGGCACTTATGGCTGCGCAATATTGCCCGCGGCACGTAAAGATGCACAAAAGAGTTCTATAATACTTACTTCTGCGCAGTGGAGTCCCATGGAACCTATGGGTGTGTGTTATAGCTAAATCTTACTTATAGATATGCAGTGAAGTTATAGGGTATTTAAATATGCGTAGTAGAGTTTCAAACGACTTATTGATGCGCAATAGACTTTCAAGGTACTTTTATGGGCGCAAATAATTTACGTGACACGTATATCTGTGAAATAGAGTTTGTAGAGTTGTTTGTTTGCTAAACTCCTGTCTACATGAAATTAGATATTCAATTGAAAGTATAGGTAAAAAATTTACGAAATTTAAATTAGACCAAAATCCAAATTAAAAATCCCAGTTAACGTCCAATAATCAAATTGATGTAAAATCCTTTTAAACAAAACAAGAATCCAACGACCAAATTTGGACCACAACGATTAAACGAAAACCAAAAAACCCTATTATAATCTGAACCCCCCCCCCCCCCAAAAAAAAAGAACAAAAAAATAAAATAAAATTTTCGGAAAAAAATAAAAAAAAGAGGAAAGAAAAATGAGAAGGCAGCCAACCACATCCCCTTCCTTCTGTTTTTTGTCTTTCTTTGGTTGGCTGCCTTCTCATTTTTCTTTCCTCTTTTTTATTTTTTTCCGAAAATTTTATTTTTTTTGTTGTTTTTTGCTTTTTTTGGTGTTTTTTGTTATTTTTTTTTCCAGATTACAATAGGGTTTTTTTGGTTTTCGTTTATTCGTTGTGATCCAAATTTGGTCGCTGGATTCTTGTTTTGTTTAACCAATCCAATGACTTTTTGACAATGAAATATTTTTTCATATTTATAAGAAAATTGTTAGAATTTATTTGCAATTATCCATATTAAATGATAAAAAAAATTTGAGTTTGAAAAATATAATTTTTTTCAGTTGAAATTTTTTTTAAATTAATAAAAATGATATTTTATCAATTTAGTTAACTTTGTTTTAATTTTTTGTTAAGAATTTTGAAAAATCTTAATTTCGTAATTATGTTCTTAAATCACATTTTCATTATCATTTCGAAACCTTTAGATAATTATTTATTCCAAAAAGCCATTGTATTTAAGAACTAAAACAAAACCTAGAGGATTTTTCAAAACAAGTTGGTTACCAAAACAATGAAAGCTCTACCTTCAAAGAGAACCTTGGAAACTGATCGTGTGTCTGGCTTCATATTAAAAGATTGTCGCACAGTATTAGCGAAACCTTATGTCTCATTTTTAATTTATCTATAGAAACTGGGATTTTTCCGCAATTATGGAAAAAGGCCAAGGTTGTTCCTGTTTTAAAAGGTGGTGATAAAGATAATATTTTCAATTATCGTCCAGTTGCAGTTATCACAAATTTCGCAAATTTCTTCGAGAAATCTGTACTGCCGCTAATTACTTACGCTCATACTTCTCAACTTTCTAATTCGCAAAACGGATTTACAACAAAAAGATCTACTATCACTGATTTAATGTGTCTAACACAATTCGTAAGCGAAGCTTTAAAATGTGGGCATCAGGTGGATGTTATCTACACTGATTTCTCGAAGGCCTGTGATAAAATGGACGTTAATACACTGATGCATAAATTAGACGATTTGAATATTGCTCCGAGTCTTTACAGGCTTCTGCGTTCTTATCCCCAAAATTGAGATCATTATGTACAGTATGAGAGCCACACATCTGATGCTTTTCATCCAACCTCTGGAGTCCCGCAGGAGTTGGTCCTAGGTCCTCCCTTCGTCATTTGCGTGAATGATGTTTCTGATTCAATACAGTCCTTTATTCTAATTCATGCAGATGACATTACAATTTTCAGAATTATCAATGTTGAAAAGGATTTTAAACTGCTGCAAGATGATATAGACAGATTACATCTATGGTGAATCATGAATAAACTCCCGCTAAATGGTTCCAAAGGCAGTGTTATATCCTTTTCAAGAAGCTCTAATAATATCAGCTATGACTATCACATAGAAGAAACAATTTTAAATTACTTTAGTATTTCTTCATGAATTAATTAATTGATAAATTTTTTCAATGGGATTATGGATTGAGAATTAAAAAAGGTAGAAAGTTGCCATACAATTTGAAAAATTTGTTGACCTGGTAGATTTTTATGAAATTCAGTTCGAGGGTTTCATTTTGAATAGAAGAATAAGTGTTTCAAGGTCAAAAGCTAAATATCAAAATTTGACTCAAATTTGAAACATTTTATTAATTTTAAGTATTTATATGAAAGTCAGTACAAGGAGGTTTATGAGGCCATAAGAGGAATAAACATTTCGAAAGGCTATATAAGTTTCGTAAATTTGATCAAATTAGTGCGGGTTTGCATGAAAATCAGTACGAGGGGGGTTTTAAGACAAAGAACATGAATTTGGTGATATAACTAAAAAAATCGAAAACTTGTCTAACATGTTGAAGATTCTACTCCAATGATTGGTTCTCGTAAAATTAATAACGAGGCGGTTTTTAAACCTTTCAATACAAGCTAGGGGTCAAAAGTAAAAAATTTCGAAATTTAAGTTAAAATTTAGAAAATTGCAGTAAACTGGTAGATTTTTATGAAAGTAGAGAGAAGGAGGTTTTCGAGTCATAAAAGAAGTCAAATAATTCAAAAATTTATATAACAAAGAAACATTTCCATGTCAAATCACCTGAAGAATTTCAGCTACTGTTAGTAATTAAAAAAATGGATTTGAAAGAAAAAACGTAGGAGATATTGAATATTGAAAATTTTGGTCCTTTGTTTAACTTTCATAACTTTTGTTCTTCTAATCCTATTAACGCATATATCTTTTAAATTTTTCGTCATTTATTTATTGTTTTATTTTTTAATTTATTATTTATAGATTTTTGAAAAACAATTTTAAACTGAATTTCTATAAAAACTCACTTTTTAATTTCTATAATTTTTTATGGGTAGCTTACAAAACTCCAAAAGCTCTGTAAATACCAAAATGGAATCTCCCTTAGATTTCGAGAAATAAGTAAGAACGTACGCCGTGGAATGCTGTATTCTAATAATTTTCAAATTTGAGTCTATGAATCCCGAACCTTTTAATCCTGAAGGTTCCGGGTCCGGACCCGTACCCTTTAAGTTTTTAAATGTCGGGTCCGGATCTGAACCTTTTCAATTAATAAGGGTCCAGGTCCGGACCCGTACCCTTTAAGATCTTACGGGTTCGGGTCCGGACCGGACCCATACCGGACCATTTAGGTCCCTGGACCCTTTAAAAATTAAGGGTTACGATCTCTGAATTATAGCTTATATATAATCGCACAGGCGGTTAAACGTAGACTTATTAGTAAGAAAAGTCGTTGCATTGATATTGCACTATTTATAACACATTACACCTAAACAGAAATGCAAACTATAAAATTTTGGTAATAAGTGCAATTATAAAATGATAAAAACTTTCCTTTTTAACAAATTCAGTCTTTATTCTTCTTGTTAATTGCCTCCAGTACTTTAATCGCCTTTTTAATGTAAGGATATAGTGCTTTTTGAATATGTGCGGCATGGTGTATTAGCACGTAAAACTTTCGAAGTGTTTATATTTTGTAACAGTGACAAGAACAATGTTTTAGGACCTTTTTAGAGACGTGCTCGCTCTCACTCGCTCGCTCTCTCGCTTTGATCGCTCGCTCACTTTTCCGACCGCACAATTGCGCTAGATTAATTTAGAAGTAAGGAAATATATGGTAAGAATTTCTGTAAACAGTTGTAAATATTGTTAATAGTAAGAATAAGAAAATATAAAGTTTGCAGATAGTCATGTAAGAGACGAAGGTCATGTAAACCCTTAGGGAATACATTATGAATAAAGAAGAACCATAGCAATAAATTTTTAGCTGGTACAGTTGAACTTTAAAAAAAGAATTCAATTTTTACTAAAAAAGATACGCATTTTAGGTCATCCCTCAAATTAGAATTTTTAGTTTTTAGTTAGAATCTTTTCGTCAGAATTTAAGGCTTTTCTACGAGAAAGGGGCTTGCCCGTGGATTTCTCTAAATAAATAAATTATCAACCAAACCTTAAATAATTGAGTTTCAAGTTAAGAAAGTCAATGTTAGAGCAAATAGATGAATTTTAAACTAAAAAATATCATTCTTCAACCAAAAATCGAATCATTAATTTGTCAGTCAAAAACTTTATGTTCAAACAACGAAATGAATTTTCAACTGAAATGATAGAATATTCAACTGAAATAGTATCTTGAGGTTAAGAAAAACATTATTTTCAACAACAAAAAACAACAAATTTGTACTAAAATAGTTAAGTTTTCGGTAAAAAATGCCTTTTACCTGATAAGAAAAACATATTTTGAATCAGGTAACTGATTTTTTAACGAAATAAATAAATATTTTATTCAAAAGATGAATCTTCATCCAAGTAAAGTAATTTATAAAAAGAGTTTATTTTTAAACCAAATAAACTTATTTCTAACCTAAAAGATGAATTTTTAATGCGGATGATGAATTTTTAGCTGTAATACATGATTTGACAACCAAAATGAAGAATTTTTAAACGTTTGAATTAAATTTCAAATTTACATTCAAATTTTTATATCTGCAACTAGAAAAGATCAATTTTCAGCTCAATGTGGAACGTTTAAATTTTCAGTTGAAAAATCAATTTTTAACCAAATTG
>NC_046660.1:146272701-146274688 GCF_010883055.1 Belonocnema kinseyi
CATATTGTGGGGCTACCGGGCATTAAAATTGTATGTAGGTACACCCTTAGTTGCAAGGGTTCGTGCGAGCCCAAAAAGAAATTTTCCTACCGCGGTAACTTCACCATGCTTCGAGCGTTCAAAATAAAAAAAGCCATTACGAATGTGTTTCTCTGTTTATATCGGATGGGCTTGAGTTCGATTTTGTAAAGAAAAACAACAACTCTTCTATTTAAAAGTGTTTCAGATAAAATAGCGCCTCACCGAAATTCTGTCCATGAAAAAAATCATGATGTAATCTAGGTTCATCGAAATTTGGTGAGCGTAACATAAATAATTTCAGTGAATCTACTATAGGTTTCAGCAAAGTGAAAAAACTTAGGTCGATTCGTTGATACTTTTTGTAAACGTAGGTGTTATACAAATTAAAAAATTTAATAATTGTAGCTTGCAGAGTTAATTCTAGAGGAGACCTTACCTTAGCTCCAAATTGTGATAGAAAGCTCACCTAAAGCTGGAGATACGTAAAAAATTCTAATAATACAATGACATACGAAATAAAAAATTTAAATTATTTAAATAATTGACTATTAGCGATTATTTTTGCAATGTTTTTCTTTATGTCGCTTGGGGGTGGCGAGTGTAACTGCTCCAGTCAATATAACCAATCATAACTGTCCGCTCCAGGAATCCCATTCATTCCCAATTCAGAAACTCTTCCAGAATTCTGAAAATAAATATGAGCGCATTCCAGTCATCAGGTAGCTAGGGGAAAGTGCCCAATAGTGACCCTCGACTGACACTGAAACTGATGACTCCTTTTATGGAGTCATCAGTCATCATTTGTTACTCTGTTTCTACTGATTTTTCAACAAAATATAAGAAGTCAAAGTTTACTACCATGAAAGTTCTGCGCCGTTGACCGTGTTTTTGTACCTTCACCCAAATTTAACTTTATTGATAATTAATGTATGTCATTGTCATGCATAGAGAATTTGTTCGCAATAAAATTATCGTTGTAGTGAAGTTGGTTACAGTCTTAAGGACATGTGACATTTCGTCGTGTGGTCAATTGGGTATAGTTCCCCCTGGATTTTTTCCTACAAAAATGATAATTTTTTTAAACTGAATTCGGAGATGCTATAAAATATCATGGAGTTCCGGGACTGTTTTTTAGGGATAATAACAAAAAGAAATGTATTGTGCTAAATAAAAATTTTATGCATATACACTATTTTGAGGCTAGAATGATTTTTCAGCTCTCTTTCATTCCGAGAATATAGGTCTCTGTCGTACCGATGCTGTGGGTAGCACTCAAGAATAATTATGGGAGAGAATTATTAGACACATAACTATCATATCCTAGATTTTCTAGACAAAATATTTATTATTTGAGGAAAAAAGCCGGGGGAACCTAAAACTGGTAAAATCGATCATTTTCTAAGTATCACGTACACTTAAGCGATGTTTTTTTTGACTTATTCAAACTTTTGTAGAGAGATGAGCATTTTTTAAATCTATTGTAGGTAATTCCTACATTATTGCAATTAATAAATGACCGTCAAAATAATTAACACTGATTTCTGTAGAATTCAATTAGATGTTTTGAATTTTCTCAAGGAAGTACTCTCGGTACGCAGCATGTCTGTTGAGAGAACGCTTGCGCTTTGTTATTAACTCACACGGTTACAGTCATAAGTTTGGCAACTTCGCTTGTGAGCACGCGTGTTATTCGAAATTCGCGCATAAACTAGAGCACGGTGAATGGATACGATATTGTCATACCTTCAGTTCGCTTATGCCAATCATACATTTAAAGTATAAATAATTATTTTTCTGTTCTTATAGGCTCTGAATGATACTTTTGAAAGCAGCTATGGGTTTCGGATACCATTCTATATATGGCACATTATTCCTCAACTGCCCCAACTCAAAAAGTCATGTTTTTCGATTGTCTCTAAATTCTGGGAATATGTTCGCCTACCCAACAGTAGTTAATCCACAAACT
>NC_046660.1:146274788-146284137 GCF_010883055.1 Belonocnema kinseyi
AAGTTATAGTTTCCAGAGTCTACCACGTGGAGGTGACAGTGCGATTTTAGACTCCTTTTATCTGCAAGATGATTCGGGGTGCTTAATTTTAGTGAGTCCCTTTGCCTCTCACTTTGCTTGCAACGTTCAGCTGAGAATCAGACCTTAACAGCTTACGAGTTATTTGAATGGGACAGAGAAAACTTGAAGGAAACTGTCGTATTTTTCAGTAGCAAAGAAGAGCATGCAGCGATAACAATAAAATTAACAGATCGATTTAATAAGGCTGTGACGATACCAGGTACACTCAAATATCATTCATTCGTTCCGAACGCAAAGGGACAGCTGGATCTGAAACGATTTTCCTATGAGGAGAAAAGTAAGGTTTTCCCGAAGCCTAAACGTAATCGAAAGCAGAATAGTACTCCAAGAAAGTGGAAAGCTGGTACGAAGAAGAGGGGAACAGCATAAAGAGGTTGTGTAGTGAGAGGCAAGGGAACTCACAAAAATCAAGCACCCCAGAAAGTGAGAGGCGAGGGGAGTCACTAAAATTAAGCACCCCGAATCATCTTGCAGATAAAAGGAGTCTAAAATCGCACTGTTACCTCCACGTGGTAGACTCTGGAAACTATAACTTGATAGGATGTAGGCTGACGACAGGCGTTAATTACTAATCCGTTAGTACTTTATTTACTCAAACACTTTATACGTGAGAAGTTGGTTGAATCATGTATTTGTTTTAAAAAATTGCAAGAGCAATAACCAATTATTGTCGGATAGTAAATTATAATAGTGAGGAATCATTTATCTTCAGAAAAATACTGTTCATTTTTAAGAAAGTGCTTTTTACTTAATATTTTTTCATAACAACTTAAAAAATTTTTAGCTCCTTTAAACTTACTGGTTAACATTACTGAATAGTTTTTTCCGATAACTTCATGCAATTTTGGATCAATGTGAGTAATACAAAAAAATGGCATACTTGGAAACTGTTCCGCGGTATGCTGCCGCATAACGCCCCAGTGCGAGCGCGAGGACTCCCTCTACAACCGGCTCTGTAACTCAATGAATTTCAATTTGTCCATTTTCTTATTAGACATTTTTCATAGTAAAAAAGTCAAGCTTTCTTTTAAGACTATTTAAAAAAAAATCGTAGATGCTTAAATTGCGAAAAAAGTTAAATAAACAATTGATTTATTGAAAAAATTGTTTAAACAATTTTTTTTGTTATAAATAATGAAATACGATAAAAGCGTATAAAAAGCACTTTTTAAAACCCTCATACAAATTTTAAATCGCGTAATTAGAAAGGAAGTTACAGGCGTTTGAAACTACTGTTGGGTAGGCGAACATATTCCCAGAATTTAGAGACAATCGAAAAACATGACTTTTTGAGTTGGGGCAGTTGAGGAATAATGCCCCATATGTAAGAATTATTTCAGAATTTTTTCATTTTTCAATATTCTTATAAACTACAAAAAGTACGTCTTCTCGAATGACAACATGTTATTGGTCTCTAGACTATGAAGCTCGGAAAGGTTCCAAAATTTTAACCACAGCTTCAGTGCACTTTAATACAACTGTCATCCAAATATCAAATGATTCTCATATGTAATTCTATTACCGAGGGTACTTCCTTAATTCTTCTAAAAGAAAGTAATTATTTTCAACTAGTTCGAAAGTCATCACTATTGGTCAACGGGTTAACTACTCGTGAATAAGGATTTAGACTTTTTTTTTTAATTCTAAAGAATTCTGTGGAAGTCTTTGAATTCAGTTAAAGCATTTTGAACCCTTTTGAATTTTCTTACAATCAGAATTCTCTCGATTTCTGAGACTGCACGTATAATATTTTGATTTTTTCAATATTAAAAAAAACATTAGATTTTTTTATAATATTTCGAAATTCAGGAACTTTGGTCGACAGATGAACTGATACTAAATTAGAATGCACACGTTTTCGTCTAATGTTTAGAATACACTCTAAATTATTTTGAATTCTGCAGAATTATCTTGATTTCTTAGAATTATTAATTAGGGAAAGACCGGGAAGTGACTAGGAATTTTATTCGCTGAGTAAAAAAACGGGAAAATACCGGAAATTGAATTTAATCTTGTTTACTTTACTACAGGGAGTTTCGATAAAGAAATATAATTTCCCGTGGGACAGGAAATTTTTGACATGGAACGGGAATTTTTTAAAATAATTAAAACTGGAATTTAAAAGAAAAGATTTTAACAAATCTAATGGATGAGAAGTGGATCAAGGAGTTGGAAGGAACTAGAGGAACGAATGCTCGCTTCGATAGCTCGCTCATTTTTCCGACAGTAAAATAGCGCTAGATTAATTTAGAAGTAAGGAGATATAAGAATTGATGTAGATAGTTGTACATTTTATGTTAGCTCTCAAATTAAAACGATTTTCTACCAAATACGCCGATTTTTTAAAGGTTTTAACCATTTTACCGATTGTCAATGAAATAAATGAGTTTTCAATTAAAAAAGACTCCACATTACTATTTGAAAAAAGCTACATAATTTTTACAAATTTAAACAAAATATGAAATACATTTTCGGAAAGGATTTAGCGATTTTCAAAACTTCAAAATTGTTTGAAAGTTTGAAAGGTTGACTAATAAAATAACAAAAGAAATCAACATTTTTGACTATTGGGTAAAAAGTTGTCGAATTTCAGCAAGAAAAAAATTCCTAGTATACTGCAGCTTGAGTGATTCTCAAAACCACTTGCTTTAAAAGTAATGAGTCGCCATTTTCACTTTAGTAAAAATTTCGAGATGTACTTCCAACCATAAACATTGTAACAATATAATTGATTTTTCTTTAAAATTTGAAGTTCTTCGGATGAAAAACACAGAAAGTATGAATTTTTAAGTATTTCATAATATCAATAAAATATAAAAAATTAATTGCATTTGAAATGTTACAGTACTTTTCCCCATGCTAATTGCATGAGAAAGATAGATCTTTGAGGAAAATGGGGAGGTGATACCAAAGAGATTCAATATAAAAAAATCAACAAGAGTAAATAAGGACCACCTTAATGCGCACTCACACCTTACATGCGTGCGAGATATTTTAAACGGCAGAGTTTTAGAGTAAGCTATAGAAGATATTATATTTTTAAACAAATTTCTTTTCAGATAATTTAAAAGAATCAAAAAATAATTATATCTCAAAATGTTGACTTCGTGAAACTGCATCAAAATTAATTAAGTAAGGTATATAATCTTTGAAAGAAAACTTTTAAACAATTATGCTTCTTAAATTTTAATAATTTATTGTATATTCTGACAAAAAGGACCCAACCGTGTAATGGGGTTTTCTATATATTGTATTGATTTTGGAAGTTTTTTACATATTGAAACAAAAAATATATTGATCATACTGATTTTTATATACAAGTGTATATTTTAACGTGATGAATAACGGTTAGGTGTTACTTTCCTCTTACACAATCTTATGAAAGACATAAATGAAAGTTACAGCGTACTCTCGGGTCGTGTAGCCTGCGTGCTGCAGCATGCATTTTTATCTGCGTTGTGGACTATTGTTTGCTTTGAAATCTTTTGAAACCTTTGTTATATATTTTTGAAATATTTCAAATTTTTGTGAAATCTTCGAAATCCTTGTGAAATCTCTGTACTACCCAGTAACGTTTATAAGTGATGTTTGCATATAGATCTGTCTTGAGTTGTAGTTAACGATGCATGTACTGATTTTTAAATCGCCTTTTTCATCAGTTTTTACCTTTCTTTCTTGATTTTAATTCAATAAAATATTATTACTGGATTCGAAAGATAAGTATTTATGTGATTAAATGTATATTTGTAAAAAAAATGTGTACCGAATATTTTGGATATGATGTCACATTCTCTAGATTAAAAAGATCTTACACCAGCGTAGGTGGGAATATAGGTGTTAATATGCGCCATCATTTTAAAATGTTTATCTAAAGTTGCAAATATTTATATTTACAACAATGACTTCATCTGTTTGAGTTTTAGAAGCAAATAGACGTACTGACATTGACACATTTTAAAGAGAGATTCGATTTAAAAATAATATTATGCGTATAATATTAAGGGCCAATTTCACCAACTCTGATTAAATCCATGATTAACTAATCATGCTTCTTTTTTAATCAATGATGAAATCAGCGTTAACCAGCGTTACGTTCTACCAAGCATTTTCAACCTCTGGTTAGCTAATTATATACTTTGTTCGTAATAAGGTCTAGTCTCTAGGTCTTTCTGTTGTAACGGCGACTGATAGGTTAGAACGAAATTCTTCATGAACACTCGGCGTCAAAGTAGCATATGATAAGATTCCCAAAGTTTGAGGTTACGAGTAGCTTCAGTGGCAAGTGTAATAGAAGAGAAGTGGAAATTGTGTTTGAATATTCATGGCCTTCTCTGAACGTGGTTAAGCATTTCATCATCATCAAATGAGGATAAAATATCATTGTAAAAAAGAGCTATATTTCCTTCCTGTATACTCCTCTCACTGCACTTGCACTTCAATTTCGGGGTTATGTTACTTTAATCACTGATTAAACTCTATAACCAGCCATTATTGCTGAGCGGTTAAGTTAACCCGTGATTATCTTCCCCTAATCATGATTAAAAGAATGGTGGAACGCAAAGTATTGATTAAATAAGGTTAATAAATGATTAACGGTTCAATCAGATTTGGTGAAATCGGCCCTTACTGTTAATACTTATTACCGAAAAATTAATATTAATATGTTAGTCATAATTATAAGTCATAATACCTTAAATATGAAGTTCTTATCTCCGATTCAGGTGAATTATTCTAGATCTAAAGTTTAGGGCGTTGTAACTTGATTGGCATCAAGTTTTAGTGGATAGATAAACGTTTATTTTTTGGCCTGCTAGCCTTAAAAAATTGACTTGCTTACACTTACGTTTTTTTACCGAATTTTCTGACAACTACGTCTTACAAAGTACTATCCATCCACACCTTATAACTAATCCGCTCGCTCCTATAGCCTAACTTTCCTCGCTGCGCCTCGCCTCGCCTCGCACACATTTCGCTCTTTTGTCGCAATGCCTCGCATTACCAGCCTCTGTCTCCGCGTCTAAACCTAATACTTAACTACTATTTACAATATTTACATTTCTCTTACATCTACTTCCTCTCCTATTTACAATCTTTCCTTCTCCATTCCTCTTTCTCCTTCCTTCTCTTCTTCTCTATCTTACCCAACACCCCCTTCACCCATGCTACTGCCCTTTAGTCACCCCTTTCATGCAACTATACCTCCATGCTTATCCCCCTCCTTTCCACCTCTTCACATTCCTCCAACCAATGTTCCAATTTCGTATCCCTCTTCCCGCACAATTCACACATTCTCTTCTCTCTCTAGAATATTAATTGTTAATATTAATTGTTAGTTGATATTTATTGAGAGTTATTTTTGCGCATAATTAAAAAAAAATAGAATCTCCTTTTAAAATGTTTCAATTTTAGTACTTTGAAACTTGGATTTACCACTTTCCAATTGAAATACATAATATTACCGTGCACTGTCCCTTTGCCACTACGCTGCTGGTGCTTCACGCTTGGTTGAACAACCTCTCACGACCCCGAGGGTCTCCACTCTCAACACGAAATCGCCACGGCAATAATTTCCGGAAGTAGAGCCTTTCTGAAGCTAAATACTGGCGATATGTCTTTATAATGCAGAAGTCTGTTGCTACGTCTATCTGAATGTTTTAAATGTGAGTCACGTCTTTTCTATCAAGATTTTGTGTTTTACGTCTATTTTTTATATGCTCCAAATGGTGGTATGGTCTTCTTTGCATCGTTTGATAATTATTATTTTTTGTAGGCCTGTACTAAAAACCTATGAGTTTGATTTGGGTGACTGTCTTTTGTCATTTCTCTTCGGAACCGTCCATTCCTCGAACCTCAACTCTCCCGTCAAATGCAACATATACCTCGGAACCCACCCCTGGTCCCACGGCATTTAACTTATGTCATGAGACCGACGATAAATATAGCTTGTTGAGGATTATGAACAGTAAATTTCTGTTTTGACCACTGTGCGTCCCTCTCATTACTATGAGAATTATATAATTTTCGAACCTCCCCCATGGAAAGTGCGATTGCTAGCCCTGCTCATTAAAAAATATATGGCACGACCACCCTCCTAACTAATTTTTTTTTTACTTTTTGAAGCAATGGATTGTGAAGAAGCAAATGCAATTAGAGGGTGGATTTCAAGGTAGGACCAATAAATTAGTGGATGGATGTTACTCTTTTTGGCAAGGAGGTGCCTTTCCATTAATACATGCAATCTTTGCGAAGCAAAACAAAATATGTGAGCCAAAGGTTTGGCTATTTGACCAAGCAGCACTGCAGGAATATTTATTAGTTTGTTGTCAGCATACCCATGGAGGATTTTTAGATAAGCCGGGAAAGTAAGTATAAATGTAACATATATGACTACTACAATTAATAGGCTGGGTTGTGAATAAGTCTACTCTATTGAGATCGTTTTTGTTAATTTTTTACTATACACGCATATAATATGTATTCTGACTTACCTATGAAAGTTGTCCTTAAATTTAATGTAATTTTCACAAAATATATTGCAAATTCAGAATAGAAAAAGTATTATTGAGATTGAAATAAAAGATATTCCTTATTCTGTATTTATACATGTAAATTAAAACTTAAAATATAGGTTAAAATATATTTGTAGACTTGAAAATATTACGTTATAATATTAAAAACCTTTCATGTTTATTTCTTAGGGATGGCACATAAATAACGTAACACTTAAGGTAGGGGGCGGGAGACCGACATTTGTTACAATTTGGTACGGAAGGGGAGCTCATTTTGGTACATAATTTTTGGAAAGTCGCAAATGAAACAAATACTTCAGAGTAATTGTATATAAAGTTAATATAAATTAAGTGACGTGCCAAAGAATCCTCACGAGTAAAAAAACGAACCTATCACCAACAAGAATCTAACTACTATCTTTGTAGGTATCCCGACTGTGAGGGAAAGTTCTCGATTATTTTATGCTCTGAGACCTTGCGCGCACGCTTTGTCGTTCAAAAATTTTATAAGTGGCTATATTTACCTTTTTTTATCACAATGCCGGCCGATATTGGTCGTGTGAATAAAATAATATTTAGCGCAAATAAAAAAAAGTCATCCTAAATTGTCATCTTAGCAGGCATAGGTAAAGCTGACTGACATTTGAAAGAAATCTAAAGATGAAAACAAATCAAAACATGAGCTCGTTGCTGAAAATTTAATTAAAGATTACCTTTCTTCACTGAAAATATGATAAGTTGAGCCAAATAATTAGTTAGTGAAATATGGTACTGCTATGTGTTGAGCTGATACTAATATTAATCAGTACCATATCTTACGAACTGAATAGTTGGCCCAAGCAACTATTTGTAGTGTTCATAAACACAACATAAGTCTCAAAGTATACTTGACAGTATATTCAGAAAAACGTGAAAATCAGGGGAAAGTCAAATCTTTTTGCTCCTTCCAAAGGAGGAGAGGTATTGAGAACTTGGAAGGGAACTGCAACGATTGCTCGAAGGATATTTGGTTAAAGTGATTGTTCTTGGGATTGCTGTTTTTATAGTTGCGAAGTTGTCGCTGCTCTGTAAACCTCGAATCCATATTCGCATGCCAAAAACAAGTCAAAACAGTTGCGAGGTATATGCAGAGAGCTGTCATCGTTGGGCCGCTCTGTGTTCTCAAGAAACAGGGAAAGGAATTTTGTTTCTCTTTTAAATTTCTTTTTTCACAATTTATGAATGTAAATTGAAACCTTTGAATATCTTATAAATATATATCATTTGTGAAGAAATAACTTTACTGGAAAGTTTACATCAACAATAAGATTAATAAAATGCATTCTATTAAAAAAATGATATTGATGTATATATGTAAATTGTTATTATTATTATGACAATTAAAAAAATTATTGAGCATATTTTTCTCTCAAGCTTAAGATGGTTACCGCCCAATATTTCGAAGACATTCTCGGTTGAATTGTACATTTGAATAGTGAGCACGCGGCTCTTTCGGTATATATCATCAGTCATGGACACCTTTTCGTAATATAATTAAGTGATCTGATAATGTGAACTCCGAGCGCCAAACCTCCTGAACACTAAAGCAAATTATTTCTTTTTTAAACATGCTTTCGGGCAAACCCAGTTTTCATGATTTAGTTTTGAGTGCGTCTTTTACTGCTACCATCTTTACATAGTAATCGCGAGCATTAAAGGTGACAATAGTCGCCTCTGGATGCCTTTTCATAGTTAATATCTGCCACTCCATAGCTTTTTAACTACTTGCTTCCTGATGGTCTACAAAGTTTCTTGCAATGCGACAGCAGCTGCTGTCAGTACGTTACTGTATCCTAAATCTTGAAAATGTGCGGTGCATCCTGCCTGATCTTTGCGTGTATCCGAAATCACTATAGGATGAATAGAGGCATTTTTCACATTCCTCTGTATTTTCTTTACTTCATACCTCAGCTCGCTATACTTATAATTGTTAGTTTTACAGGTTGCCTGTAGACACTTCCAACTTTTTTCTCACGCATAATGGTGTCAGGTCGTTTGGCTCGGATAATATGATCCGTCTGGATAGTAACATCCCAATATAAGAGGTAAGCTTTTTATTTCTAAAACAGGCACGGGAATGTCTTTCTAGAAAGGGATCCATTCTGTTGAAAATCCTAGCTGTATGACAAGTTGTCATACGCCGGTCAACCACGTCTTGATTTAACACGTATTTTCGATAATTACTAGTAGTAACAACCCTGTCTTAAATCACAATGACGAATCCTTCCCGTTCTGACAATAGGACGTCCTTTTTGAGTCAAGTATTGGATGCATCACTATGCACCTCATGTTGATCTAACATTTCGGGGTGCTACCGTGAGTGTTTTTTTCCTTCTCCATTACGTTTCTGAGTCCTCTTTGGTTTCTGGCCTGGTATTTAAAGCTTATTCTGATGACAAATTCATTCAAGTGCAATCGAGGTCTGCTTTCCAGATGATGTTGTAAGGCGCAACTTCTCGCTTGCTTTTAAAAAACGTCTTGCAGCTTGTCACTTAAACTGTTTCTTGACATCTAAAATGCCTCTACTCCCTCTATGTCATCTTTAAATTGATTAGGGACTATTCTGGCACTTCTGACATAGGACCACCAGTTAAGGTATGACCTGGATTAATAGCTGATAAGGAAAGTGGATCTTCAGGATCTGGATAGAGAGGTCTTGAGTTGAGGTATGCCTCAGTCTGGCATAAAACCGCTGTCATCTATTGTAATGAAGGTCTAAG
>NC_046660.1:146284237-146308039 GCF_010883055.1 Belonocnema kinseyi
TCTCTCCCTCCGCTCTAGACTTCTCTTAGCGTCAGATAGTATCCGTATTCTCTCAACAATATGCTGCCTGATGGTCAGCAGCTTTGACTTGTTACGTGTGTGGTAACGGGTCCGGAGTTAGCGCGCGAACTTTCGAACCTTGGCGGTAAAATTTCTGCCAGATGTGATGT
This sequence comes from Belonocnema kinseyi, assembly GCF_010883055.1. Classification (NCBI taxonomy): domain Eukaryota; kingdom Metazoa; phylum Arthropoda; class Insecta; order Hymenoptera; family Cynipidae; genus Belonocnema; species Belonocnema kinseyi. The sequence continues at coordinate 146,284,408 of NC_046660.1, forward strand.
AGTCAAGCACACATTGAATGCGGGACGCGTACTGTCTTGCCCAGCCTATCTTTATGGCAAGCTGATGCATTCGTCTTTTGGTCTTATGATCAGCCTTTGGTTTTGTTTTACGGTTCGCATCGGCCAAAGCTCTCGCTGCATTATACACACAATAATTGATAGCCCAGAGGTCGGATTCACCGGAAAAATCTCCACGAAGCTCGTCATCCATTTCAAACAGAACTTTAGGCTGGAGAGAAACCTTGGTGTTGATGTTTCTCCGGGTCGTAAAGCATCGCTCTTCATCTATTGGATGCCTGCCCGCGGTTGGTCTTAGTGTCGCCTCTCTTTCATTGTTGCCCGCTTGTTCTAGCTGTGGTAGAGTAAGCGTTTCGCTTACATAGCCCCTTTTACGGAGAAGTTCAGCATGGTTTCGCAGATGTTGCAGCGAAAAGTGCGATAGCTCCGGGTGTTTCTCGCACCACAGAGCATGGAGCCGTGCCATATAACCCCGTTCACGGGCCACACTCGCATCGTAGCAGTCTTGCTAGACTCTAGATTGGTCGGCATTGTTGGCCGACCCATTGGCGGGAGCCCTGCGCGTTCTGTTGTTTTGAACCGCACTTACTACAACGATGTTTGGTATTGTCATTGTTGTTCCCACGAGAAGCTAGGGAAAGGGGTTCGTCCATCCTTGTAGAGCTCCGCATGCAAGGATAAGGCTGCTTTCTCTGAGCGGTCGCCTGGTGTCCCAGAGTCACCGTTCTAGACATCTCACCCAGGTGCCATTCAGCTTTCGGCACGGTTTTCACACCTCCGCTTGGGGGTTAATTCCTTCGTGACCACCCTTGGACAATTGTCCGCGACTGCCTATTTATTTTGGTAACCATATTCAGCAGAAACCCTTGGTACAAGGACCGTCTATCCGCAACCCGAGGACGCGTTCGGTGGCTCTGTCATAGGCCCTTCGGTTTGATTCTAGAGGAATCAAAACCGAAATATTAAAAGTGCGAAAGAAGCCAAAAATCTGACAACGATACAGCGTCGACGATTACATCGATTTGATGTTTTCATTGTTGGAGGCGTAGACAAACTAATTGTTTCTTTAAATGAAGGTAATTGTTTAAGCACATCCAAAAAGTTTAAAGTATATTTAAAATGTATTACATTTGATGAAATTATATTAAATTTTATATGTGCAGGTGAAACAAATATCTCCATTTCAAGTGATGTTTAGTTTCGATGAAAAATTTGGATTATGCACACAGACATCAACAAAAAGTGTATGCAATAAGTGTAATGGCTCGCTCGAAAAAGGAATTTGTCCAATTTGTAAAAAGGAGGCTGATATTATTCAAAATAGAATAAATGCCAAAGAATGTTGACGGAACGATAGACATCAAATTTACAAGGAATCAACATACACCGTGTATTACATAAGTCGTCGATATAACAGAGGTATCAGTGGAAATAAAAAGTTTACAGCAACTTGCTAATATCCACTCTCATACAGGAGGTGAAGGATTCACGACGTGTAACAGCAAATAAGGCTTTAATACAAAGAGATGTAGGTGTACATTGGCGGACATTCTTTGTAACTCAAAATCTCATCAGAGCATGTCTTGCGTCAACAAATAATACTGCTTACTTTATTTTAATTAACACTAAATTGTAAAAATATACTTTAAAATGTATCTATAAATCCTAAAGTTTGTGCGTTACGAAAATACATACACATTTGTATCATTGAATATTCAAAAGCTTATTTTCATTATAACTCCAGCTTTATCCAGGGACGTTTGGCGAATGCTAAATTTATCCAGATAAAGCTCGAAATTACTATTATTTTATGTTTTCGCTTCCTCGGGTTGCGGAGAGAGGGTCCCAGTAACAAGGGTTTCTGCTGAATATGGTTACAAAAATAAATAGGCAGTCGTGGACAATTGTCCAGGGGTGGTCTCGAAGGAATTATCCCCCAAACGCAGGTGTGAAAACCGTGCCGATAGCTGAATGGCACCTGTGTGAGGTGTCTAGAACGGTGACTCTAGGATACCGGGCAACCTCTGAGAGTACGCAGCCTTATCCTTGCATGCGGGGCTCTACAAAGATGGACGAACTTCTTTCCCTAGCTTCTCTTGGGAACAACAATAACAACACCAAACATAGTTGTAGTAAGTGCGGTTCAGAATAACAGAACTCGCAGGGCTCCCAACAATGGGTCGGACAACAATGCCGACCACTCTAGAGCTGGGGGAGCCAATCAATATGGATTCAGTGCGATGGATCGGCAGTATCTTGGGACCTTCAGGTGGACGGAGCGACTAAATCACGACTTGCTAGCGTGCTACAATGCGAGTGTGGCCCCTGAACGGGTTTACATGGCACGGCTGCATGTTCTGTGGTGCGAGAAACACCCGGAGCTATCACACATTTCGCAACAGCGCCTGCGAAAACATGCCGAACTACTCCGAAAAAGGGGCTATGTAAGCGGAACGCCTACTCAACCACAGCTAGAACAAGCTGGCAACAGAGAAAGAGAAGCGACACTAAGACCAACCGCGGTCAGGCATTCAATAGAGGAAGAGCGATGCTTTATGGCCAGGAGAATCATCAACAGCAAGGTTCCTCTCAAGCCTAAAGATTTGCCTGAAATGGATGATGAGCTTCGTGGACATTTTTCCGAAGAGTCCGACCTTTGGGTTATCAATTATTGTGTGTATAATGCAGCGAGAGCTTTGGCCATTCAGTGTGTGATTGACTACATCACATCTGGTAGGAAATTTATCGCCAAGGTTCGAAAATTCGCGCGCGAACTCCGGACCCATTATCACACACTTAACAAGTCAAATGTGCTGACCATCAGACAGCATATTGTTGACAGAATACGGATACTATCTAAGGCTAAGAGAAGTCTAGAGCGGAGGGAGATGTGGGTCAGAGGAAATCAACAGTTTCTCTCTGACCAACCTCACTACCGAGGAGGTAAAAAAAGTATTAAGAGGGATGAAGAACAATTCCGCACCGCGACCAGATTGTATCAAATCCTTCTGGTGGAAGAAGTTTTCTTCAACCCATCAGCATTTGGCCCGTATTTTCACCTCATATTTAAAATCGGAAGAGCCGATTCCGGAGTGGTTGGTGGAAGGGCACACAATACTCCTGCCGAAAATGGGCAACTTAGCTGACCCGAAGAATTACAGGCCAATCACTTGTCTGAACACACTGTATAAGATATTCACAGCTATCCTAAATGATAGGATTGTACGGGCAATTGTACCTGTGTGGCAAGAAATTTTCTGAACAACGAGGCTCAACGAAAGGCGTATCGGGATGTCGGGAGAACGTGCTCATCGATAGATGTGTCTGCAAAGATGCAGCATTCTCCCAGCGAGACCTATCGGTGGCCTGGATTGATTACACAGCCACACACAAAATAGTGTGTGGACCTGGTAACAAGATACACGTATTCCTGTGGATTTTGGGGCGCTGAATTTAAATTCGGTATCAAAAATTACCGATCAAGTCATGGTTGAGCCATACCCTCAAAAAATGACGAAAAATCATGCACTGAGGCAAATAAATTTCAAAATAATACCAGTGATGCAAATTTTCACTTCAAAACATGTCGAGAACTGTGAAGGATCAACCCTTGCCTGATATCAACTTATTTAACATAACTTTACCCAACAGAACTTGACCTCACCTAACCTGAATTAGCAGAAATTTATTGAGCTCGAGCCTAACCTAGAAATAAATCTATCCTAGCCTAACCTAACCTAACTACATGAAACACAATTAAACTGATTGTGTTGTCCCGTTGTGTTTGCGGTACCGTTTCATTCAGCTTCGGCTTAACCTACATAGAGGTTTAACCTAGCCTAACCTAACAAAACCTGACCTAACCTAACCGATTACGCTGGCAACCCTGTTCTTGCGTACTTTCATATTCTGAAATTAATAGCAGTAAATGTCTGGAGTTTCGTAACCGCTTGTTGCTAGTATTATTCGCCTGTGTCTGTAACCAGGGCACCTCCATGTGGTGACGGTGGGCAACGGATCCACATTGGCTGAGTCCCTGGGTAAACGGCGTTCATGCCGTCATAACAGACACAGGTAAAAAGTATATTACGATGCAGGGAAAACCCCCAGTTTCGGCGTCTGGTCAGGGGGGGAAAGCGGGCTCTCCGACGTCGTCATCATGCAACCGTAGCTCTTCATCACATGGAAAAAACGCGTTATTGCGAAGGACTGCTACTTTTGCATGAATTCCGTCAAAGGGGTCAACGCCAAAAATAAAAAAAATATTTCGTACATTAATGTGTGCAAAGTCACAAAAGCAATTGAACTCAATAAAAATGTACGTCAGACTGATTTAAGCGCTTTAGAAGATGATAGAATGGAAGTTGAAAGTCAACGTCATGGAGACGGTAGTGAAACCAGTGATCGAACAGAAAATAGTTCTGACGATTCCGATGAAAATGACGAAAAAGATGACGAATATGGCGTGCATAAAATGAAATTGAAGGTTCCAATATTAGTGTCGCAACTAGAACTGAATGATTTTATTAGAGATCTTGGATTACCGAAAGACGGCGCTGAATTTGCCGCTTCATTTCTAAAAAGAAGAAATCTTCTAGTAGGTCTATAAATCAATTTAATTACGATAAAAAAGCAAGATAAAATGTAAACATGAATGATAGTATAAATATATCCCTTAAGTTTAAGAAAAGCAGAGAGAAAAAAATTTGGAATAAAACTCTTATTCATTTGCATTTTTAAGTTACAGTTCTACATTTTAATTGATACAAACATTGTCAGGTTAACTGAAATGGGATCAATTCTACTTGTAGTTCTAAGTTTCTTCAAATGAGTAGTGTGCGTCTAAATTTTTAATCAGCTATAGTACAATGAAATGAATTTTATTGTGTTACAACGGGAACAATTAAGTTAAGTTGTGTTAGGTTAAGCAAAATTTCGTTAGGTTCCGTTAAGTTAGATTCACTTGTAGGTTAAGATCGAGTTAACCTATTAAATATAGCACACATTTACGACTGAGAACCGTACGCTTACATAGCTACACGTGTGGTTGAATTTCATTCGGCTAGGTCAGGTTAGGTCAGGTATTGTTAGGTTAAGATAGGTTAAACCTCTATGTAGGTTAAGCCGAAGCTGAATAAAACGGTACCGCAAACACAACGGGACAACACAATGAGTTTAATTGTGTTACGTGAAGTTAAGTGAGGTTAGGTTAGGTTAGGTCAGGTTTTTTTAGGTTAGGATAGGTTTGACCTCTTTGCAGGTTAAGCCCAAGCGGATTCAAACGGTACCGCAAACACAACGGGACAACAAAATCAGTTTAATTTTGTTTCGTGAGGTTAGGTTAGATTAGGATAGGTTAGATTTATTTCTAGGTTAGGCTCGAGTTGACTCATTCGATGTATCACACATTTGCTACTAGGAAAATGTGCTTCCAGAGCTTTACATGTAGTTCAATAAATTTCTGCTAATTCAGGTTAGGTGAGGTCAGGGTCTGTTGGGTAAAGTTATGTCAAATAAGTTGATATCAGGCAAGGGTTGATCCTTCACAGTTGTCTATATGTTTTTGAAGTGAAAATTTGCATCACTGGCATTTTTTTGAAATTTATTTGCCTCAGTGCATGATTTTTCGTCATTTTTTGAGGTTATGCCTCAACCATGACGTGATGGGTGATTTTTGATACCGAATTTGAATTCAGCGCCCCAAAATCCATAGGAATACGTGTGTCTTGTTACCAGATCCGCACACTTTTTTTGTGTGTTCTGTACAAAGCAGCGGAGGAGGCTGCTGAAACACTTGGACTTAACTTCACAATGCGGCACTAAGAGTGCTTTATTGCCATCTCTGTCACTCTTACGACATTAACCTTAATATGACTCCTCTAAACGCTCCTAGGGAAATCGAGTCAATTGTCGAGAATGGGAAATGCCACATATACTGGAACTTCATATTCTCGACAATTATTCATGTTGCACACTCGAGGCCTGACATGGTTCTTTTTGACTTCGAGAAGCGAACCATGTTTGTGATCGAATTTTCAGCACCAGCTGACAAAAACATCATAGTCAAGGAGAATGAAAAGAAAGAGAAGTATAGAGACCTTATAAGGTTCAAATCAACTTTTCTTGCCGAGGCCTCATTCGCTAATATAATGCTGCAGTTAAGTACTGTGGCTGAAAAAAATGATTCCTGGACGCGTTATCAAAAAAGGCCTCTACTTCTTGATTGTTAGGAATTACACGGAAGTGAGATAAAACCCGGAAACGTCTTTTTGGGGCTTGAAGTGTTATTGGGCAGTGGCAGGCCTGGATGGCACCCTTCGCTTCTAGTTCTCCTGGGGGTTTAGTTGATATAGGAGACTTTCTGTTTATTGTCAGGGCAGTTATGGTGAACGTGATTGGCTGGGCATTGCGAACATTTTGTTAGTCAGCGTGAGGGGGTGGATTCAACAACACCATGCTGGCGCTCATTCTGTTGGGGGCTTGTTTGTTTCGGTTTTAATGTATTCGGCCTTTATTGCTCTGGACATAAGGCTGGTTGGGAATTTCTAATTCCGCGATGAACTAAGGGACGTCTCCATTGTTGAGCTGTAGCCAGCCTAGCTTCTTCGGGTGCATGGGATTGTAGGCGTTGAAAAAGCAGATACTTTTTCTTAAGGAAGAGACAAATGCGCTCCTTGTCTCCCTGTATTGGTGAGTATTCGTAAAAGGTGAGACGTCCTAGTATTTTTCTTATTTTCTTTTTGTAGGAATAATTCCTGGAAACGAGCCCATTCAAAGGGTAGACGCAGCAAGTTCCCATCATCTCGCTGCAGTATTCTTTAGGGCTTGAGCTACAAAGGTTATTCGTTCTTTGACTAGAGATTCGTGGTTGTCAAAATATTTTTCCGTGCAATACTTGCAGACTTAGGTGGGGTGCCTGGTAAGCAAACCCGTCATTTTGAGCACATGGGCTTGATTGTGTCCCAGGGGCGAGTTTTTCATAGCGCCTTGGCTGTCTCCAAAGGGTGGATTTCCTGCAGGACCATGGTTTTCTGCAAGCAGTAGCTTTCATGCTGGGTGTTAAAAATTGAGGAGCGGATGGTTTCATGCAGGGCCTTGATTTTGTCCAAGCGGTGGATTACCCGCAGGGCCCTAGTTGTCTACAAGGGGTAAGTTTCCTGCTGATTGTTGAATATTTATAAGGGGCTAATTCCGACAAGGTCTTTGTTTTGTCTAAGGTTTGGATTATCTAAATGGCCTTGGTAGTCTCTAAGAGATGGGTTACCTGCAGGGTACTGGATATTTATGAAGGGGCTCATTTCCATAGGGCCTTGACGTTGTCCAAGGGGTGAATTACTCACAGGGCCTTAGTAGTCTACAAGTGGCTTTGTACATAAGGGTAGGATTTCCTGCAGAGGTGGCCATATTGGTTGACAGTGTGGCTTCACCACAAGGTTTAAATCCGAGGAAGTGGGGAGCATTATTTAAAGAGGAGTTCCCTTGGGTTTTGTGATGATTATCAGGGTGAGGGTGCTCCAGTGAGTCGAACTGCAGGTTAAACGACTGACAAGTCGATTCGGAACGTGTTTGGTCGGAATACCTGTGAATGGGGGTTAAGGTACTGACTGCAATCTTCAATTATGGCAGGGTTGGGTATCTCGATACGCTAGTATTACCGTCAGTATGGGTTTTTTGTCGAACGTCACTTGTTCCTGCAAAATCTTCGGTTATTTGTCATGCGGGGGGGGGGGGGGGGGGGGGGGGGGGGGGTTCGAGCAAAAGATCAAATAAAAAATATGTTAACTTTTCTCTTAGGTACCACTTTTGAGCGTCAAATTAAGGCCAGTCTGTGGGTGGCGACGCTCCACTTACAACGCAAATAAAATGGGCAGGGCATTAGCCCGCGGTTGCAGTGTAAAATTTAAGAAGCCAGGAACCTTTGACAATGCTTATAACCATGAATATAATTTAGCGGACATCAGTTTCTGTCAAAGTCTCATATGGTCTCAAAATCAGCATTTTAACAAAAGTTTGAAATTCTGTTTTTTTCCTTTCAAGGTTTGCTTGAACAATTTTAATTTGAGCAATTTCAAATGTAGTAGCTCATTAAGTTAAAAAAATTATATGGTGTGTGAATGAATTCTAATATTAATCTTTCGCGAAATTGATATTTTAGTTTTATACTATTTTCCCTAATTTTCTGTTTGAAGTTCCTTTTCTCTCTTTGGTTTTAGACATTTGATGATCCTCCATGTATATCTTTTTCTGAAACAAATAAGAAAAGAAAAACTAAAAACTGGTCCGTGGAGTCAATTGTCGTAGAAATTTCTTTTTTTTATAGAGTCGATTGTGATTTCAGTTTGTTTTTGTTTAAGACGAGTTTATGGTTTTTCGTTCAGTTGTAGAAATTTTAAATCAAATTTAAATTGTGTAGTTTATTTCATTGACAAATAGTCAGATTAAATTTTTCATTGATTCTCTCCTGAAGGAGAGCATGAGGAACCGTGATTTTAATTCGAGTTCGTTATTATTTTTAAAGCTTAACTTTCTAAATCCAGCCTAAATTTTTGTATTTCGCAAACCACCGCTGGGCGTACTTTTTCTGATGCCGAGTACCGAGATTCTATGTTGTTTAGACTTCTACTCACGTATGCAATTACGTATTTTACGCCATCAATTGCCTGTGTAAATACGGCTCCTATTCCCATATTTCTGGTGTCATGTTTCTGGTGCCATGCGCTTTATGTTTTGTAATTGTTTCATATTTTTAGGCTTAGGAAATTCTATGATTGGTTGTATTTTGTATCGTCCTTTGGAGTCTTTTGTTGTTTACTTTAAAACCTAACTATTTAGTTTCTGAGCAGCCAAACTTATATTTGTTTTGAATAATCGCTATATTTGTCTCATTTATTTTGTCTAATAGAATGTATCAAAATTGTAAATGGTCATCAAAATTATGAGGCCAAGGACATCGGCCGCTTTCTCCGTGTTTTTGTAAAGAAACGCTTCTTTGTCAATCCTCTCGTCATTCGTGACCATTTTTAGAGACGAGGGTCGTAAATTGTGATACAAAAGAGGAGTGGATTCAGGGTTTCGCATTAAAAGACGCCCCTCTGGAAGGTAATGCTGTTCATTGTCGCAAGATATTTTCCAGATGACGTAATGAATCTGGTTTTCCAGAAAAACATCAATCTCTGCATGCATTTAGCTATGTTTGGATGAATCTTCAAGCTTTTCATCAGACAGATAATAAGCCGACGGGAGGTTGAATCGGAAGCTGTCCAATAGTAACCCCAGACCACCGAAATTTAAGTATTGACTTGAAAGTTTCTGTCAAAAATCAAGCACGAAGCCCGAGTTTAGCAATGAGATGTTTGTGCTAAAGTTTCATTTAAGCCTCAACAATTGATAAAATATATAAATTCAGAAAGCATTGCGAGTGCAAAGAAATAAGCATCCGCGCGCGAAGCGTGAGGTCCCACCTTCACTGTCAGACCTTTTAGGATTGTGTACACTCTCGAAAGGTCAAAAAGAGAGAGAGAGAGAGAGAGAGAGCTGTCTCCTGGATGTTTGAAATTTAAGTTGTTTACGCGAGATACTAATGAGGTCCCTCTACTGATGCTCTTGGTTATCGTCTACCTTACCTCTTGCTCTTTCAATAGTATAAATTGTACGCACTACTTTAAAGATATTTAATGCACCTACTCCGACAATTTTGGTTACTGCATGCCATACTATTAACGAAATCATACACTTGTGCACTACATGCTGTGCATTATCAGATGTATAATAGGTCGAGTATGTATCTTCAATTTTTGATTATGTTTTTTATGTACTCTTTAGCCTTATACCAGGTCTAGCTTTATATTTATCATTGAGTATGTCGGGCTTATATGACACTATATATATGACACTATATGACACACTATGTATAGCGTTATAACGCTAAAATGTGCAAGTAATTTACAAACGAGGGCTACCGATTTAACATATGATATACTTGTTCATAAGAGTGAAAGGTTTTAATATTAATAAGTTACGAGCGATGCCAATTCAGAAAAAATCCACTTATTTCGTTATATTTATGTACTTGCGTACCGTGTGGTATACGTTGGTTATAGCATAATTAGGGCTTTTTAGATCAAAGAGTGGAAGAATATTATGCGAAGAATGTGAATATGTCTATGAATAAGTACGTTTTAATTTCGGTAAAGCGGTTACAAATTGAAGACAAATTAACCCTGTTAAATGCCGTGAGATGTGGACGAATGTTGAAGTCAATTTAAGTCCTTCCGTTAAGTATAGTTATCACCATTTTAATACAGAAGGATTCTCGTTCACTCGAAGTGCACACAAGGCCGTTGCGAAAAATTTTCCTTGCAGCAAAATTTACCACAATTTGAAATCAAACGAATGTATTTTTTTGCTACATTTAAAATAATTGAAATCAATTTCAATACACACCTTCTTACGGGGTTATTCCATATCCTGGCTGTGAACTTAGACACCCAGATAATAATATGTCGGCACTGAGCCCTCATGGTACTTGCACAATGTGCAAAATGATCGACACGTCGTGATAGCGAAAATGCTAACTTATGTAACTTCATAGACATTGCATATGCGACAGAATGACCGCAATCTTTGCTCCACGTCGTGCACACCCAGTGTGCTCACCTTGGGTGAAAATTCGTCACCCTCAGCTTATGCGGATCACAGTGCTTGCATTCTTGGCGACACATCGTACTCACATGTCGTGCGGCTACCGTGTGCCCTCACGCATTCTTATCTGGGCATAGATATTTCATTACTTCGATAGAAGATACCTGCTTGAAGTTATTCTGTTTGCTTGTTTTAACTCCCCATCGTTTGTTAGATTTTCAGACTATTTATTCTTTTATAAGGGGTGACCTCTGATTGCGCATATTTATTACAAATAACTAGGCTATTTTATACTAGTGCATTAGGTAATATGACCTATGCGAAGTTATGAATGCGTACTCTGCTTTCCACGTGTGCAAAGGTCACTAAACAAAATTACTGTTTATAATTCGTAGATGACTTTCATTATAAACTCATATTTTTGTTCCAAGGTACATTGAAAATATTTCTTAATATAAATTTGTGAATGATATGTGTTTATAATTGTGTGAATTATTTATTCTTTCAGAAGTCGTGATGTATACCATACGTGTTATGATTTGAGTGGACTCTCTATCGCACAAAATTCACCACTTCCATTGATAATTGGGCCAGACTACATCAATTCCGTTGAACCGATACATCCACTATACAATTTAGCGATATCGTCGGCCCAGGAAGGATTAACGTATTTTGGATCACTGCCGCTTCCTGATTTCATTCTTGGATAAAGACTCTCGATGAGTTACGAAGATTATAACCTTAAACCTGTAGCGGGAAATCACTAAGCTAACACTCTATTAAAATTCCTCCCTCATTTTGAATTTTTTAAGACTATTGAAATGGTAAAGAATGTTTGTGTTATACTTTAAACTGCATTCTATCGACTTAAGACACGAGAAAGCATAAACAATAGGACGCTCATTTCAAAACTAAATTGTTCCTCTATTCATGTTCAGCTAAGCCGGAATTTTATGGGCATTTTATTTGAAAAAATAACATATAATTCTTTTGATAATATTTATAAGAACAAGTAAAGACTTTCAGGAAAAATATTTAGATTAAGAAATTTGCCAAATATTTTTTTCAATAGATGTTACTCGTTACTGTAATAGATCAAAATTTCTGTCTTAGATGATTGTTTTGAATCCTCAATTTACAAGTTAGGTGCTCGAACTTTATGTTGGTTTTCTATCCCCCCATTATCTACTTTTCAGCAAGTCAGTCCGTGTATGGTAGTAGAATTAATACAACGTTTCTCGGAAATGGAAAGAGATACGCTAAAAAATACAACATTTTGTAATTCATATCGAAAATTGTATATTAGTATATCAGTTATAATAATAAGTAAGTGAATTGAGAAAATTCATCAATTAAAAAAAAAGTGTTAATAATTTGAAGGAAAATGTAAAAAGGGAGAGTCGGGTTAGCGACGGCCAACTACTGTGAATAACTCTGCCCGCCGGTACGTGACGAATAAAAAAGGACCATTATATTACCGTCGCATCAATCATTAAAGGATCTCTAAAAGGACTTTGAAAAGGATCCAAATCTCTCTGACTATCTCTTAGACTATATCATCCAAATCCAATCTGCAGATAGTCTCAAACCGGCTAGGCTGTTTCGCCTGAAAATACTCTGAGATTTATATTGGTAGGGTAGCAATAGGTAGTCAACATCCTCAACAGAAATAACGTGGGTGAGCATAAACCAGAATATCAATAACTATTTATAGGAATTTGCACCATAAGATTCAGCTTCGAACTGGAGAGCATCATCTAGCAGTACAAAAACCCTGTTCAAAAATATTTGAAGATGTTAAAATCGATCACAAAACTGATTTCGGCTGTTGAAATAGCTACCATCAAATTAAAACTAGAAAAACAGTCTCTTCTTCATCAAATTCCTACGAAAGATGTGGATGATCAAGAGATGATGGAAGCTGAAGGCGTAGTGTGACAGGGTAAATTTTACCTGTGCCTAATGATCGGATGACTTCGTTCCAAAAATTTATTCAGTTCTTCCGCCTCTTGTTTATGGGTTTCGAATGGTGAAAGTCATTGAGAGAAATAATTCCACTCAAACCAACCGGGTTATTTTATTGACCAAATGTTCCTTCGGTTTTGCCGGCAGAATAGTCCTTTTCCCCTTCCAGCAAGATGGCGGCCGTCCATGATCCAGGACACAGCGATTGACGGAGGACGTCGAGCCACGTGATGCGGCGTTCTGAGTGGCGCAACGGCAACCGGGCCACCAAGTGTACCTTTATAGCAGGCAAATGCGCGTTACAATACTCTCGCTCCTAACCTACTGACGAACAAAAATATGAGACGAGCCCAACTGATTTTGCGTAAGTTGAAACACGAAGGCGTAAGCCCATTATTTGTATTCTGGCGGAGAGTTTTCGCGATCTATTATTAAATGTTGTAGTGTGTGATTCCGCCAAAACGCTCAGCCAATCCTCTAAGTTCAGTGCCGATTGCGTAATCAAAATAATACTTTTGAAATGTGTTCTTTAGAATTTTGTCAGAATTTTAGCGCAGTCTGCCTTTTAATTGAGAGGTGAGAAGTAGAAAGTTGGACTTCTTGGTTCTCATACCTCAAATAATAATTGAATTCGTGAGTGCTTAGTATTTTCCTCCTTTTTTTCTTTATGTGAAAATTTTAGAGTTATCGGAAATAATGGGTTTAAACTGTTCGCGTCGAAATTCGTGGTCGGTGCTAGTTTGTAAATTTTGATCTGTGGGAACCTACCACGAATCCTTTTAACGTGGGAAGATTGGGATAACAGATTTGCTTCGTGAGTTTTTTTTCCCCATTATTTAACCGCATGAAATTTTAGGTTGGAACAGAATTTTAAACACGTATCAATTGTCATCTCGAAAATGGCGTCGGCACGCGTCGATCTTGTGCTTCACTTTGGATTTACATACGTGTAAAGTTTATGTTAGGAGAGTTAGATTTATTGTAATCGACGATCTTTAAGTTGTATGTCAAGTATGGCTCCGATAAGAGTCGGTATGACGTGTCCATAGGAGTGGTCAAGCCACAAATTATTTATAGGTGAGGAAATACTCTTTTCCAGAGAACTTACATTTCTGGACAAGTGGATTTTATTTTAGGATTTTAAAAAAATGTAGGATTGAAAATACTCTAACCTGGTGAAATTTTTTTATTGAAGTTAAGTGAAACTTCTTTAACACCTTTCCTTTTATCTAAAACTTTGGTTTCTTTTTTTTCATGCAACTATCTCAAGCATATACGGTTTTCTGTAAGTAGATTTTCACCGGGTGAAAAATCTTCTTACAATAGGTGCTAGGGATAATAAAGATCAAGCACTGAATACACTAGAATTACGTCTTGAAATTAGCGTCGCCGTTGATGTAAATAGCAAAATCACAGAAAAACTACAATACTTTGAGAGGAATTTTGGTCGTGCTATATTAGAGTTGCAGTCAATTATCAACAAATGTGGTTGTGTGCCATTGCAAAGAAAATACGGTAATAACTATATATTTCTTGTGTCGCTAAGACCGAATATAGTATCAGATTCGCTCATTACTTAAGTTTTTTCTTAGAAAATTAGCTCTTTTGTTTAGAAAATAAATTTAGAAAATGAAATGTCTATTCGGTAAAAACAATCGAGTTTTCTTCCAAATAATTTGAACGAGAAATATAGATAATGTGTAAGTTGCAATTTCTTTAGAAACAGTTTATATTTGTGTAAAATCATAAATGTTCTACACAATGTACGTTTATACAAATATTTAACTTCAAAAAATGCATCGTTCATGAGACAGTATCTGCCAGCGAATAAATATGTTATTTTCGGAGGAAATTGGGTTATAAATATTAATGATACTTTGTATTTTTCTGTAATCGGCCTATTTATGTACAGAACTTGTATATTATCATTTTATCCATAAGCTACTGAAGCTACTGCTTTACAAGGAAATTTGCCAAAAATTGTATAGTAACATTGATTCAGCGTGAATATCTCATTAATGAATTTAGGAATGAAATGATGATGTAAAAACCTAGAAAAAATGGGTTCTTCATCTGATCACAGCTTATGAAGATCGATATTCTTATGATATCCAGGGGCCTTGAGCCCCTGGATTGGGACTTTTACAGGTAGGGCAATAGGAAAAATACTACATGGATGCAAGCTAGATGATAAAGGGATGATTGAGTCAAGATGCATGGTACTTTAAGGAATGTTTAATATTTATTTATCAAATAGTTGAGAGAAATTTAAACATGAGAATGAATAAAAAAAGACAAAAAAATTGTCAAAAAAAAGGATAATTGTCTCAGCGAAAGACAAAAAAAGCCCGACCTTGGTAACGGTAGTGAATTCGCGGGGGGTCATCCGAGGAAGAAAACTAAGGTATAAAAGAGCGGTAGCCATGAGGGGTGTCCTTTAGCGAGCGCAACAAAATTCAGTATTTCAAATAACGGTAGCGAAATTTACAGTAACTTGCCGACAGAAAACTATGGTCTTGTGGTAATTTAAGTTTTAATAATAAGGAATCATGATTTTAGAGTAACGATAGAAAAAAAATTAGATTGGGGCATTCAGCCGATAAAATTTGGTTGCTGTGGCCAATGTGTGGTGCTTGTCTCTTGGTGTACTCTTCGGTCGCTGTCCTGGTTCTTTATCTCTTTGGGGCCTCCAGGCGGTAGAGTCCCTCGGATCACTATTTAGCGTTATAGTTTGTACAGCCTTTGACGGTGTCGCTAGGCTTTCCGCATTGATAGCAATATGTATGAAGGGGCGTGTGTGGGCATTGGCTGTGCGTGTGTTGTATGGAACCGCAGTTTCAGAACTGTTCTGTAGTCTTGGGGGAAGGTGGAGCCTTCTGTTACCTGGATTGGGTTTCAAAGAGGCCCTTAAGAGCGATTGGGGTTCGCTCGTGGTCCTTTAGTTGGTTCTAAGATCGGGAGCCGGCGGTTCAGTAGCTATGCCGTTGAATTTGACAGATTCGCTTCGTCGTCGAACAGGTGTAAGAGTCCAACTCGGTCGTCGCTCGTCATCTGAGTCACAGTCCGGGTTCTTCGGATCCTGTCGGGTGAGGGCGTGGGGTGATGGTGATGTAAGCCACATTTTTGGATGCAGTCTGGCTGGCTTCCGACCGGAAAATATTTCCGACCCCCAGCGTAGCAGAGGTTTGAATGGTCACCGAGAACATGTTTCGGTGGCGTAGGCTCTGCGTTCGCACTAAGGTTCCTCCTTTGGTTTGGTGCAGCAGCGAACGTGGTCGACCATTGGCCCACTAATGCCCGTCAAATCTGGAGGTATGAGCCGGCTGGTGGAAACCGTGTATTCCTCACCCGCTTTCAGGACGGCTGGGGCCAGTTTCGGTTAAAGCTGAAATGGCGTGTAGAGGCTTGGCAAGAACGGCTACAGGTGGCTTAAACCTACGTAAAATTCAGGATTGGTCCTGATTAGCCTTCTTAATTGAACTTCTAAATCGTCTATAGAGGGCGGTGGTCCATTATAGCCACCTTCCTTCATGTTAGAGGCTTGTCGTTTCTTGATCGCTGTTTGGGCTGCAGGTCATTCCTGTGCCGATTCTTAAAAACGAAAGCAAATGTTGATTTATCTATAATTATCAATTAAAATTTTTTCTCCTTAAATTTTCTAACGATGTGGTTATCCGCGTTTGAAAAAAATACTTTATGAACATCCGTCGACGTTTTCAGCATCAAAATACATCAGAAAAAATATGATTAAATACCAAAATAAAAATAATCTAAATTCTCTGCATTTCCATTTTTCATTCCTAGAGATTGGCGATTCATTTTTTACTAAATGCTGTGTTTTTGTCAATAGAAAGTTTTTAAGTACTAAAAAGATGATTCTGTTATTGACCCAGATGTTAAGAATTTATTCTGAACAGAGGCTTTGACAGACAAAACTTTAACGTTTTTATGGTTGGTATCTCTTTCGATATACATGATTTATTATAACTCAAAGACTTTGTGTGCTCTTCCAATGTCTGCAAGAGATCGGGCAATTCTTCTAGGATCTCCCATTCGGCCCATTTTTAGCATTCAAATTTAAATCTCAAATTTTCAAACAGTCCTCCCGTTTTTCAATAATGTCAAATAAACGCTAGGATTCACTTTTTATCAGTCATTTTTAAAAATGAACAATGAAACAGAATAACAGGTATCTCTTGCTAGTGCTTCTACTACCGGTAATAAGCATTGAATTCAGAAAAATTAAGAATTTGTATTCCTATGAATACGCGATTTTTCCTCTGTCTAAAATTTTCTAAACGGGAACAGAAAAAGTGCAAATCCTATTCCTCTCAATCGACTTAGTAAAATTTAACGAAAGCATTTATTTAACCTATTTTTCATTATTAAATATTTTTATAAATTATAAATTCGAAAAATATTCAAGTTTATATTCATGTCATCGTCGGGAAGTATCACGCAGTATTTGACACTCATAGAAGCGGGCTCTGGTTTTGGCATCTGA
Source organism: Belonocnema kinseyi (assembly GCF_010883055.1). NCBI lineage: Eukaryota > Metazoa > Arthropoda > Insecta > Hymenoptera > Cynipidae > Belonocnema > Belonocnema kinseyi. The sequence continues at coordinate 146,301,536 of NC_046660.1, forward strand.
AAATGTTAAACAAAAATTCAAAAAATGTAAACGAAACAAATTGGGTGGATTTTAAAGTTTAAGTTATTTTATTACCTGTGATACCAATTAGGACACGAGCTTTATCATCCTGGCTGATCAAAGAAACAGGTATTGGACCCACTAATGCCGCCAATTCTTCCAGGTTATAGATAGTAGCGATTGCAAAGCGCGAATTGACGTAGTTCTTATAAAGGTCAGTTCAAGCTTTCGAGAGTTTCACTCGAAGCAGTTTGGGTTGTTCTTCTTCGATCCTTGGGCGTCCTGACTTATCGTGTATTTTCAATTTTTTCTTACTTCCAGTGACTATACATAATTCTTCAAGAGCTTTCTTCTTTCTTGACGATAGTTTGCAGTTCTTTCTGTTCCGTGACGTCTTTTCTTCTTTCACACTGTTTTGTAATTCTGTCTTCGGATTCTTAAGCCGCTTCTTTTCAGCACCCGAAAGAAGATTGGCTTTGTGTCTCGCTTCGAGGAGATCGATGTCTTTGCAGAGTAAATTCATTTTTCCTTTTAATTTACCTTGTGCTGGCGTTTCCTTTTTCCGATAATCGAAACTCGTATTATTTTGAGATGAACCACCAGGTTTTTCAAACGCCGCATTTTTAGTAGTTGAAGTCGACGACGCAGTTTATTTTGACAAGTTCGCAGATGCCTAAAAAAACTATTTTGTTGAAACTTCAAGTATTTTGCTAAAAACACATCCGTATTGGTTGAAAATCTGTTTTGTTGATCCTTCGTCTAATTATATATTAAATTGTTTTCGGAAAATTCACTTCTGTTAAAAACATAACTGCTTTATTAAAGTTTAATCTTCTTTCTTTAAAATTCGATCATTTGTTTGAAAGTTTATTTTTGAATGGTGAAAATTTAACGATTTAGTTCAAAATTGAACTATTTTGTTGAAAATCTAATTATTTTATTGAAAGTTAAACTTAAATTAGCTTAAAATTCGTCAACTCAGTAAAATTTCGACCAATATTAATAAAAAAGCAGCAAGAATTGATTAAATTTTCAAAAAGTCATAAAATTGTTGTTAAAGTTGAAAAAATATGGAAATTTAAAATGTGTATTTTGGATTATAGCGTCGTGATTTGTCATAATGATAAAGTGAATAATCACCAAAAAAAGATTTTATGATCATAGACCTAAAGTTTCCACTATGTTGCGTGGAAATTATTTTCTTCCAGTCTGGTAAAAATGGTCGATTTGGCATGCCTATAAAATGAACGCAATGTAGGTAATCTCTGACCAGTTTATTGTCGCGAATGCGCAGATAGCTTTTTTGACTGTTTTTCTCCTATTTGAAAATTGTTGCCCCTTATTCCGGGAAAAATGGAAATAGTTACACTGAAATACTGTATCAGCGCCGCTAGTGGCAGCTGCGGTAACCAGAATACTCGTCTGGTGATCTGTAAAATTTCGATATAAACTGAAGCATTTATCGCGATTTATTTTATAGGCATGCAAAATTGACCATTTTTTACCTTCATTGAAGTAAATATCATGTGACACACAGAAAGAATCCTAAAAAAAGTCCCAGATAGAACGCTAGGGAAGCTTTCAGTACAATCGTAGAATACAAAGAAATGTGATTTGCGTGCACACTTATCATATTTCTTTGTGTTCTACCAGGCATGCCTAGTATTGTGAATCAATCGTGTAAAAAATACTTACAATGTAAATTAAATACAACAGAAAATACCTTGTCCCATAAAGACACCAGATTCCTTTTTTTTTTTTGCACTTTCACAACCGCAAGGTGAAATAGTTTTTCTTTATACAAACGATGAAAATGATAGCTGTTTTTTATGCCGTTCCAAAAGGTCGGGCAATCCTTTTGTAACTCATTTTTTTTTATTTTCAGGGTACGTTAACTTATATTTATTATATAACTCTTTGAATAATTTGTTTTTATCCATTTTGCTTCGACAAAATTATAGAATATAATATAGGTTCACTCGCCAGGGAGAGTTGAGCATACACATACGCTGATTCAAGGAAACGGCGTCTCCTGCACCAGATGTGAATAAACATCAGCTGATTCACTGCGTGTTACGAAAAAATTTCTTAAATGTTCTATAGTGGATTCGATTTTTTTCACGTACATTAGAATTTTTTATACGAATTTTGCCTCACGTGATAGTTCTCAAACACTCCACCCTCTCTACTCTTGTGACGTTTGGTGACATTTCTCTAGGCACCCCCGCCCTCCTCGGAGCGTCACGTGATTTATGGATGGTCCTTGTTTATTTGATTTATGCCCTTGAAACCTTTTAAATTTCTTAAGATGCTTCTAAACTTTGTCTTCCTTTGGTTCTAAACTTTTTGAAATCTATTCAAGTTTAAAATTTTGTTTGATTCCAAAACTCTTGAATATCTTTTAAAATTACTCATAAAATTACTCAAATTTTACAGGAAAATCTCTATACTTTGGAAAATGCCAGAATATTTACGTTCGTTTAAAAAAAAGCCTTTTTCTATTATTTTTTTTTGCAAAGTCAACTATTAATTAATGGAATGAATAATTTTAACTCAGATTTTTACGTTCCGAAATTTTGTAAACTTTTTAAATGCCTGAATGGACGTAAGTCAATTACCCCCGAGGAAGTTCAAGAGACAAACGCTCTCATGAATACTCACGGAGTGATCGCGATGCTTTTTTTGCAGCGTTCAAAATTTAAAAAAATGCCATTAACTTCTGCTGAAGGTGACGTCAAGCGCATTCATAATAGCTTAAGTAGTATGTAGCGCGCGAAGTTTAAAAATAAAATTCTCTTCCACTTGTTGCGCAGCGTTGTTGTCTAAGGTTTCCACTACGTGGTGCTACCATCCTGACAAAATTCTTTAAATTACCGACGGAACGCTTCTTAACTGCTACTAAAAGAAGATGCACTTGAAGCAGCCTTCGGCCCATGTAACTGACAGGTATTTTCTTTTTAAAGATTTTAACGCCACAAGAAAAAGTATTGCGATTACTCCGTGAGATTTGAATGCAAATTTTAACGTAGAATCTAAATTTCAACAATTTAAAAGTTGATTTTGCTGTTTTATTAGTTTTTCCAAAAGGAACCGAATTGCGATCTAATGGAGTCCTTACGGGTGCTTTGTAGATGCTTCATTCGGTTCGTTCAGTACGCCAGGGTAAACAGGAGAATAATGGAAACTTAGTCGTGTCTGTATTCAACTGCAGTAAATGCATTACAAAGGGTAAAGCAGAGGCAATAAAATAAGTCAAGAGAATTACCAGAAGGAGAAGCAGATACAGGAGATAACGACAGATAATAACAATCGGCAAACGAAAGGAACATTATGCAAGTTCTAATAAAATTGGGATAAATAAATAAAAAGAAAATTAGGAATATGTATTCACATGTTTATACAACAAGTATATAAACAATGGACATTTACATAAGTATATCCAACAATATAATATATTCGATATACGAATAAGACTAAAAGATGAATTAATGAACAAGCAGGTAAATAGGAGCAAAAAATGGAGGTAGTAAAATTTTAGAAGAAAACGCTTTTCCGCAAAAAGGGGACTAAACAGCGGTAGCATGTTTAACTTTTCTTCTTTGAATATCAGTCCGCTTTCATTATCTTCGCCTAATAAAGATTAAAATTTCTTTTGGAAGCATTATTTCCCTTTTCATTATTTAGAGTTTAGAATTCTAGACTACAGCTCTGCGACTTTGCTTCTCGAGTTTTTAAAAAAGATTTGTGTCTACTAACAGCTTAGACGTCAGTTAATCTATTTAAAGTTTTAAAATTGATAAAATTACAGTAATACCTTGGTTATCGTAATCTGTTTGAAGTATTAACTTTATTTTCTTCGTTTCCAGAATATTGAATGCAATAAATGTCTCCAGGAGGCGGGAGGAGCTTCACAGCTTTTCACCTGTCTCATATGTCGCGACCTGTGTCCATTAGTACTTTTCCCAATTTACATCCCTTCCTAAACACATTGTCTGTTTCATACCTTGAAATCCTACTTAAATTCACGCTGCCCTTGTGTCAGTTATCAGTTGACTTGAAAGTTGCAGTCAGTTTGGAGTTTAGCACTCAGGATTAAGGGCAATAGATTGCAAACTGCAAGATCAAACCACAATTTCTTTTTTGATTCTGCAAAACAAATTTAATGATCAGCCAAAAAAGAAGTTCAGTGTGGCCAGTATTTCGAGAGTGCAGATGAGACTAAGGCAAACAAAAACCTGGCACGGCCTGGAAATTAAATTAATTTCGTTGGAGATCTAGCCCTTAAGTCGTCAACCTTCATCCTGGTCAACGAAAAATTCTTTAATTATTTTGAGTGCGGGAATTAATGGAAGAAGACCGCCGGGATCGATGGATTAGACCAGTTAAATGAATTTTTTTAATACGGACGTTTAATAAATTAAAATATCCATTCGACAAAAGGCAGGGATCCAAATTAATTAAAACAAAATTAAAAAATTGGCAAAACGTCCGTGAAAATCTCGGCCTTCTCGGATTTTTGACCCATTTAGGGCCGATGGGCACAGCGGAATCCAACGCGAACTCTATTAGTGAACGATCTGAGAAAGTGGGTTCATCTGAGACTCTCCACTTCTTGATGTTATCTGTAAAACTACCGATACAGAGAGTGATGTCAATGACTTCCTCCCCCACAAAGTATGGTGAGAGTTAGCATCGCACCCCAGCAGAAGAGGAAGACCCCTTACCTTGCAGTATTCCACCAGGGTACGTACCTCCATTGGTGAATTGGTATCGCTGTCATATGGAAAGTAAGCCGATCCCATGACGAGCCTTCCTATTCCTTTAAGATCCGTGATTATCACCATAAGGCCTCTGGAACATAGATCAAGCAGCGGTATGACGTTGACTTCCTTTGCCAGTATGCAAGCCCTTGGATTGACCGCCTTGGGGTCGCTGCAGCAAAAACCAGCCCCCCTTACCCCTAATCGTATCTCGAACTAACCAGGATTCCTGGATTAGTGAGATGCAAGTTAATCTGGGTTATGGTTAGACCGGGAGCAGTCATTTAGGTCTGATCCCGATCTTCCTGTGCACCGACAGGCTCCTCCTGCCCCTGGCTAGCAACTTTAATGTTGCCCTTTCCAAAAAGGTAGAAGGGCCTGTTATTCAGGGCCGCAAGGGTCCTCACCTGTGACTCAGGAATTTGCACAACTAGGAGCTGTTTGAATTCTTCAGCTGTGTCCCCTTCCTGAGGCCTATCGTGCGTGACGATCCGCCAGGACGCTGTCTTAAGAGACGGGTTGAATCCCTCCAGCCAACGGAGAACCACATGCGTTGTGTAGCCTTGTGTAACCAAGCTTTAGCCACTGGGTTAGCTGCCACAAATACAAAGACCCCTCCCCTGCAGAAATAAGTCTTGAATTTTGGCCATTGATCTGGAAACACTCTTTCGAGCGCCATCTAGGTAGTCTCTCTGAAGAGCTCTAACTGCTCTGTAGTTTGCAGTGAGTTCGGGTATCTCGTATTCGTCACCACTAAAGTCAGGGGGTCAGTCCTCTGAGCGGCCGTCAGTTCAACCCCCGACGGCAGCCTGTTCATCAGCTGCTGGACCGTTTTCTGCCTCTTCACAGGCTTAGCCCCCCCCCCCCGTGCGGTGCTCTCTGAGCACCTTCCTCGCGTTTGAGCCTTAGTGCTGGTTATCGGCGCTGTGTTCGCCGATGTGCCAGGTTCTGCAGCTGCTCCATTAGTCCCCTGCGCTTGCCTCCTCAGGCTCCTTCTCAGGGAACCGTCGATGCGTTTCTTTTTACTGGGGGACTGATTGGCCACTCCCGTTTCCATAGCCTCACTCAGAGGGGCCGTCACACCCTCAGCTCCCGAAAGAGCTAGGGGCACAGCCGCCGCCTAAGTAAGGCTTGCCGGAGAGACAGAGTGGGATGAAAGGGTTATGCTAGAGCTGTTAGGACCCAGCCCCCTTACCCCCTTGCCCAACTCCCTTTCTCCTTGTTCTTTTGGAATTTTTGCGTAATGCATTTTGGTTCCCACGAGTAGCTAGGGAAATAAAAGGTCAGTTCCTGCAGAGCCTCGCATGCAAGGGTAAGACTTATTACTCGGGGAGGTCGTCCGGTGTCCCTGAGAGGCCGTTAGGACACCTTCGTGAACCCTATGTGCCAAAGTGCCATGGGCACGATCACTCTACACCCTTGGCTTAGGGGGTTGGTCACATTGAGCGAGAAACTCAATAAATACCCGTTCGCAGGCCACCATATTAGCAGAGGGTTGTTTCTTGGTCGTTGTGCGGGCCGCAGGTCATTCCCTTGCCGATTCTAGAAATTGGAGATCCGGCCGGGAGAAACCTCGACCCAGCCATCCAGAAGGACCGTGTTAGCGAGGCTCTTTCAACCTTCTGTCATACTACAATCATGCATACCATGAGAGCCCGTTTATAGGGATCCTTCTGAAAACACCCAGGAGAGCCCGTTTATAAGGGTCCTTTCATCTATATCCATACTCATGTAGGCCGAGGTC
>NC_046660.1:146308139-146348752 GCF_010883055.1 Belonocnema kinseyi
TCTATCTAATGCCTTCTGGTAAAATAGAAAAACAACACGGCAGTTCCAATATGGCGCCTGAAATCATGAAAAATCGCGTTCAGTGAGTATTATTGACATGTAACAAATAGGAATAAAGAATTTTTCACCAAAACTAGCTCACGCATATGTTTTTGGGTACGTTAAATAGGATTCTAATGTTAGTTAAACGCTATCTGGTCACTATTCGTCCGTAATCTCAAAAAATACTTCAAATTTTGGAATCAACACTATTATGCGATGAGTATTGTAGTCAAACCATGTCAACATTATGTTTTCGGGGTCTCTGAATCCGAATCCAATGTTATTTGAACCCTATCTTTTCATTATCCATCCCTAAACTCAAAAAATACTTCGAATCGTCGAATTAAAGCTATTTTGCGACGAGTTATGTTGTAAAACCACCTTATCTTAATGGTTTTGGGGTCGTCGAAACCAATTCTAATACTCGCATAACTAATATGATACGTTTGATTACCATATTGTACCTCTCTGCATTTTATAGAGCTGAGACTGTCATTATGCTAAGTAGACAATACCCGCATTCCTTTTGTGGTTTTTTTTTATCATAACAGTGCCATTCGGCTTCGATACCGAAGACATTATTATGGTTTACAAGGCTGCACATTAGCATTACCCCATACTCACCATGAGGAGTTTGCTTGGTCGGATTTCGAGTATCATTTAGCCCTAATTCTTTCAATCGTCTTTTCTCGCGTAGTAGGTCTCGTGCGGTGAATTACGTCTTATAGATAACTCTACACATAAAAATTGGGTGTTGCAAGGTCAGGCGAACTTGGCGGCCATTCAAAGTGGTCTCCTCCACCTATCCACTGACTTCCAGAAATTTCATTAAGAAAGTTTTTAACGATAATAGCGTAATGTGGGACCACGCCATTCTGTTGTAGCTACATTTTCGCTCGTATGAATAGGTCGACATTTTCGAGTCAAATTGGAAATTCTTCTCCAAGCAACTGCAAATAACTATCTCTATCAACAGCGATGTTGATGGTCAATCTCTTGTATCCAAAATAGGATTTGCCGAAGACCAATAATGATAGTTATGTAGAGTTGTGGCATTTAATTTTCGCGTATGTACGAAAACAGAAAATTATCGCAGCAATCGTCATTTGTTTGTCGCGCATGCACAAAAACAGAAAACGATCGCAGTAATCGTCATTTGTTTGTCGCATATGCACCAAAACAGAAAACGCTCGCAGTAATCGACATTTTTTATCAAGCATCCCAAAGGGAATATAGCTCATATTAAAATTATCCTGTATTTTGAGTACTTCGTTAATCTTCATTTTAAGAGATTTGACAAAAACGTTGAGAAAAAGAGTTCAATTATGTCTGCAGCTAAAAATGTATCGGCGTTCGTGAAACCTGATAGATGCTAGAATTCCTTTGATTATGACGGATACGTTGCCAAAGAATTACGAATTATTTCCAAAAATGTTTACAATGAATTTCAGAATTTGTTGTCATTAGCAAGAATTTCTTCCAAATGTATAAAGGAATTCACAACAATTCAGTCCCATAATAGTGAGAATGAGATATGATCTCCTGGAATCTGATAGCGATTGTAATCCATCTCCTACCAAAAGAAAATGTCTATCCAGGGAAGATCAACTGGAAAAGCTGTAAAATGGATTAAAGAATAAATTTGCTTTTTTCGATAAAACTGATCCCCTGAGACTTGCTATTCTTACAATTGCTCCTGAATGCTGAAGTATTCGGCAACTAGCTTCAGAATATAACACTTCTGAAAGAGTGGCCAGATCAGCTATGGCATTAAAGAAACTAGAGGGTTTATTACTTATTCTAACTTTCAAACCTGCAAAAACGTTAACTGAAGACCCTGTGAAAAGAGTAGAAATATATTATTAAGATACTATTAATAGTATGTAATACCTCATAAAAATAAAGATATTACTGTAGTACTTAACAAAGGGAAAGAAAAAGTACAAAAAGGCTTTCCGTTATCTTGGAAATCTCCAATTCGGTCCTAAGATCGAAAAATCACAGATTAAATGATCGATACTTTACAAAACATAGGTTTAACTGAAATTATCTGCAGCTTGTGACATTCTACGGATAGATGTTCCCTTATCAAGCAGTGTCTTTTCATAAATGACTTTGTGTCTGAATTTGCTATACGGTTGAAAACCTTAATCTCATATCATTTTATTTCAAGTTGGTAAGTGGAGGACTTCAGAACATCGATATTTCTTCACTACGTTTCAATGAGTGGAAATAGAGTTTGATTATTTGCGCCAACATCCGCCGTTTTTCATTATTGCCAACCTAAGATTCATAACCTCTTCTGTTCAATCGCTGTGGAGATGCCGAGAGCACGAATTGCTCAAAAAAGCTTCGAGGTTCTACAGACTCCTCTACCTGGTGTAGAACCATACAAGGATCCTGGATATGAGGAGATCGTGTACCTTTTTGCCTATTTTCTTATTGCACTCTAAAACTGAATCCCCCACCCGTTATTGCTGTGTTCCCTCGATACTGTTGCAATCTACGAAGGATGAATTACCCATTTTCCCTTGAATTTATTGTTGAACTCTCTTTTTTTTACTGTAAATAGTCGCCCCAAACATAACATCAAATTATCTAGAACGTGGCGTATCGAGAAAAGAGTTAATTTAAGTTTATCTTATCAATTTCTTTTAAATTGTGACTTCGAGCTATTGTTTAATCGATGTAAAAATCTGTATTGGTATTCATGAGTCAAGTTTGCTATCAATGATACAGTGAAGAGAATTAATCTGTTTTCTTTTGTCGTTTAATAAATCATATTCTGTTAATCACTACTATAAATTACTGAATGCTTATTAATAATGTTAAGAAAACCTTTTTCTATCGCAAACCTCACCCTCTCCTAGGTTATCTTTCTCTTCATTTGAGTTAGCCGGAAGATAATAAAGAAATCAGATTTCGGTACACGATGACCTCAAAATGTCAATTGTTTTGGTTAAGCTGTGTTTAGAGTTTGAAAGTTAAGGCTCAATTTTTGTTCGTTTTTAAGATTTCGTTCAGTTACTTGGTGTTGTTAATTTCTTGGATCCAGGAAAGTTCTGGCGCCCCACATTGTTTATTGTAATAAAGTTCTCTTGAAGTTACGGTGCCGAAGGTGTATTATCTCTTTCTTCACAAAAAGGGAATTATATTACAATGGCGCCCAACTTGGGCCCCGAAAAATAAAAAATAAAAATCCAGGGTAATCCTAATTTCGTGAATAAGATCCACTCTTCACCTCCTTCAGTCACTATTTTTATTTGTTTTGATTAAATTTTGTAAATATTTGGTTCCCGATAGTCTTTATTGCGTTGAGTATTTGTGTCATAAACCATGGCTGACCAAATCCACCCGAATGATGCGTGGATTGCAGATCTAAACAAGGAAGACCTTCAGATCGAACGTGTGAATCGAGGATTGTCAAGCAAAGTTGCGCTTCCGGTCCTCTGCGAACGTCTCCATAGGTTCGAAAGCCGAGCACGTGGCGAAAATGACCCCACTAAGGAAATTGCAGATTCACGCGATTTAACTTCTATCGAAGAACAGTCGGAGTATGATTCTGATGAAACTCGTTTCAAATAAGAGGAAAATGCTCCTGATCTAGAAAAAGAAAATTTTGCGAGATATTAAAATGGAAAACTTGAATTTGGGGACGAAACGAAAAGATTTAAGTCAAATCATAAATAATGCATCAAGTCCATCTAAAATGATAGTAGAATAAGGGAAATCGCCGAGACCAATATAGACCATAAAAATGATTGTCAATGGTGATTATAACCGGCTTAATTATGCTCAGAATTGGAATTATAATCGTGACGGCTATGATCGACATAACTATCCTAGAAATGGGAAAGATCTTGATTCGGGTAATGGTGTTGTTCTTAAAAAAGATTATTCTAATAATCGATCTTACTCTCCACCGGGTCGTTACTATGACGCTGAATTTTCACGAAATATTAGACTTTATACTTTAATAGACCTTCAGTGGTCTAGAAGTGAAAATATCAGTCGTCACCATACTAATAATATCCGTGAAAATTTTAGGCATGGTCGAAGATATTACCCCATTGATTATGATGCTTATTATGATAGATCTGATAGAGACACTAGTAATTGTGAGAGATCCTTTTTTGAGCAAAACTGAGCTCGTGATAGTCATTATTATGAGAATGATATCTCCCGTGGCTACAGAGGGAATAGGGATGCTCCTGGGGATACCTTCCGTGAGGATAGGGATCGTGTTGGTTCTAGACATATTTTTCAAGAAGAGAGAATTCGCTATACTCTTTTGAATATTCCACCAGATAACGGCTATCAGAACAATTTTCATAGTTTTCATAACAATGATAAAGCAATGTATTCTCGTCATAGTTTTCCGTCTTCTTCTTTGGCCACTACCTATGATATTAGGCGAAAGTGGAATCTTAGATTTTTCGGTGGCGCGCCATGAAGAAACGGATACTTTTCTAACAAGAATATCGAATGTTCGTGTTATGGTTTCAGTTAGTGACAGGGATTTACTTTGTGTTCTTCCCTACTTTATGCCAGTCATAGCTGGGAGATGGCATTAAGCCCATAAAAATAATTGGCTGATATTCGAGGAGTTTGCTGCAGATTGTCGGGACAATCATTTGGAATGTCTGGCTAACGTTTTAGGAAAGATTAGAGACTCAGGAATGAAAATAAATCCCAATAAATGCGAATTTAGTGTGTCGCAAGTTCAATACTTAGGCTACTTAGTAAACAAGAGAACGTTACAGGTCGATCCCGAAATTGTAGCACCAATTTGGAGTATCTCGTCCCTCGAATCTTAAAAGAAATCATACGCTTCTTGGGTATGGCCTCATGGTATTGCAGGTTTATTCCGGACTATGATACTTTGGCCTCATCCTTAACGAAGTTTCTCCGAAAGAACCAACTATGAATTTGGACAGAGGACCAACAATTAGCTTTCGAAAAAATTATAACTTGCCTAACTGATGATCCTGTCTTGGCCTGTCTGGACTTCGAGGTTCCTTTCGAGCTGCAAACGGCCGTCAGAAATGCCGGACTAGGTTCCTAGAGGGACAGAAGCTGATGGATCAGGACTTAGAGGGGGTACGCCATGCCGTATTTTCTGAGTCAGTTGTTGTTCCCTTAGGTAGACTCAGGACGATCCGAGAGGACGTAGGTAGATGCTCGAGGTTTATCAGTCAGGTGGCCGGCCCATCAAGTGCCTCTACCCTCAAATTCTCTTGAGATTATGGTGCCAAAAGTGTATCATCTCCTTCTTTACAAAATAGGACTAATGTAACAAATTACTCGTTGAAAATTTATGTAAATAATAGAGCATGGATTACACTATTTTCTATTTTTCTAAAGCAGGTGAATCCAGCTGTAAGTAAACAAAATAAAATACTAAATCGCTGAGTATCTTCTGTAGCAAAAGGCGAAGAAAATTTGATATATTAGGTCAGCTAGTACTTCAATTTGCATACATTTTCGAAAAGCAACCTAAATACTGGCTAGTCGGAATGAAATTGTATTTTTGTGTTCTGATTCGCTAACACGTCCCAAATTGTGTTATCACAGAACTGTAAGCATAAGATTTTATGAAAATATGTTGGTGGAACTTCCCCTAGGGGCTGTAAGAACTTGCAGTCTAGGAGGGGGGGGGGGCTAGACCTGTGAAAAGGCACAAGACAGTTCAGCAGCCGACGAACAGGGAGTCGCCAGGTGTTGGACTGACGGCCGCTCAGAGGACTGAATACCTGACGGTGGTGGTGACGGATACGAGACACCCAAACTCGCTGCTCACTACAAAGCAGTTAGAACTCTTCAGATAGGCTATCTAGAGGGCGCTTGAAAGAGTGTCTTCAAATCAATTGCCAGAATTTAAGACCTCTTTCTGCACGGAAGGGGTCTTTGTATTTCTGGCAGCTGACCCAGTGGCTAAAACTCGGCTACACAAAGCGTTGGTTGAGACTTTGGCATCGTTCCCAAGTAAACTGGTAGACCCATCTGTGGTCCTCCATCGGCTGGAGGGATTCAAGCCATCACTTAAAACAGCGTCCTGGCGGATCGTCAGGCACGATAGGCCTCAGGAAGAGGACACAGCTGGAGGAATCAAATATCTTCAAGTTGTGCAAATTCCTGAATCATAGATGAGAGCTCTTGCGGTCCTGAAAAAGAGGCTCTTCTACCTTTTTGGACAGGTCAACTTCAAAGTTGCCAGCCAGGGGCAGGAGGAGCCTGTCAGTGGATAGAATCATCAGGATCAGACCTAAATGACTGCTCCTGGTCCGAATGGAGAATATCCAGTCTTCTTACAAAGGGCTGGTAAGATCATCATTAAGCCGATTGTGAGACTCGCTAGGGCTATTCTGACTTTGGGTTATGTTTCAGCGGCATGGAGGGGTGCGACAGTAGCCTTTATTCCGAAAGCAGGCAGGATCGTGTATACTTCACCCAAGGATTTTCGACCCATCAGCCTCACATCTTTCCTACTAAAAACAGTTGAAAGAATCGTGGATAGATATATCTGCGATAAGATCTTGTCAAGTAGTCCTCTTCACAAGCAAAAACATGTCTATGGGGCTGGTCACTCGATTAAGACGGCCCTAAGCACAGCAGTTAACCTAATTCAAAGACAAGTGAAGCAGAAAGGCATCGCGCTTGAAACCTTCAGGGACATAGATTGAGTCTTTCACTACACCTCTGAAGAGGTGATCATGGCGGCCATGACCGTACACGGTGTGCCTACTGCAGTCGTGGAATGGACTTGCCATATGTTGGCCAATAAGAATCTAACCACGACTAAGGGTGATACCACTCTATGTGGAACCGCTGTCTCGAGTTGTCCGCTGGGAGATATTTTATCTTTGGAAGGTACAAGTGGTGAACCACGAATACATTGAAATTGGCTACAAAAAATTGGAAATCAAAGAGCAAGCTAAATATATAGGAGTGATTCTGGACAAGAAGCTGTAATGGAACAAGTACCTGGAAAACAATTGCAAGAAGCTAGTAGCGACTCTCTGGCTTTGTGGAATAGCTATAGGGAAAAGCTGGGGCTTGAAACCGAAGATACTCATGTGAATCTACACAGCCATCCTTCGACCCAGACTAACATATGCGGCAATCGTTTGGTCGAGCAGGGTCGAACTGTCTACTGTGAAGTCCCGACTGGAAAGGATCAGGGGACTGATTCTGAGAGGTATCACTGGTGCCTAGAAGTCGACACCCACCATGGCCCTGGGAGCACTAATAGGTTTGGTCTTATAGCTAAACCCTTATCGAGCGAAGGAAATACTCAAGCTCGGGAGGAATGAAGTCAAAGTCCTAACAAAAATGTTTATAGGACACGGAAACCTACGGTATCACAGACATAAGATAGGACTTGAAGAAATTCCCCTCTGCCGTCTGTGCGTAAAGAAAATGAGACTTCTACTCATATTCTCTGCCACTGCCCTACGATGGCAACGGGGTTACCCAAGCACCAGGGGCTGTGACGGTCTCAACCCAGAATATTAATAATTATAATACTAATGAATTGGCGGTAAGATTATAATGAATGCAAGTCATTCAAACCCTTCGTATGTTACAAACCTTTCTCATGTTTCTCATTTCTTCCTCCCATTTTGAATTTCCCAAATTACCTCTCGCCTTATTGTTCTGAATTTCGGTCAAATATCCTTGTGTTATTCTGGTCACTTCTTCTCTTTTTAGCTTCTCTTCAAACATGTATGCTGGGCAACTCCAGCTAACCCTCATTAACCATATCAAAAATCGCTCACACCTGCTCACTACTTTCCTATGTTCCTTCCATTCCCAGATTTCATCTTAATAACACAACGCTGCCCAAACCAACGCATTAAACAACCGGAACTTCGTTCTTGAATTGTCCTTGAACCTTCTTTTTCGTATACCCCATACTTGGCCCATCACCTTACTCCGCAATTTTCACTTGTTGTCCGTTCATCCTCGAATGGTAATCTATTTTGCTCTTTCTATTTATGAAGTACATTACCCTTGTACTAGCTACTTTCACGGGCAAATCTTTTGCTCCCACATACTTTTCGAAGATTCACATCATTAGTTCTGCCAGCAGCATATTAAATACAAACGGACACAACGGTAATCCTTGCCTTAGACCTCTTCCTGTCCAGAAAAACTTTCCCTTTTTCTTTCCTATTTTAATCCTAATCCTGGTTTCAGTCAAAATTTCTTCTATCCTCTTCGACAAATTTTCCTCAACATCCCTTTCTTTCATTTCCTGCCAAAGCACTTTTTCGCTCACTTAGTCAAACGCTGATTTGAAATCTACGAACAATACGACTAGTTTTCCTTCCCTTTTCCTTATTTTCTGTTAATTAAGTAGTTAATTACGTAGATATTGTCTATAGTTCCCACGCCTTTTCTCAATCCCGTCTAATTGTGTGGGATACTTTCTTTTTGTTCTACGCCACTCTCTTACGTATTTTTTAAGATTTCTGCATATATTTTATAGCCGACAAGCATGCGAGTGATCCCTCTGTATTCCTCTACCTCCTTCCCTTTCATTTTCTTGACAAGCGGTACCACCTGTCTGCGTTGCAGATCTTCTACATCCCATCCCTAGCTCCTTTTTCTCCGTACTTCATCGCTTCTTGCTCCATTCCGTCTTCACCGGCCGCCTTGTTACTTTTTAGCCTATCTATTGCTTCATCCACTTCGTTACTCATTATTTCGTTTCCTTCGCCCATTTCACCTTGGACTATTCTTCTCTTTTCCCCTTTGATCTTATTTAGCTCTCCGCCTAATAGACCCTTGTAATAATCCGTCCATTGCTCTATTTTTATTTCATCAATAGCGTGCTTTCTTTCCCCTCTAACCCTATTTATCACATCCTACACCCTCCCTTCTTTGATTTCTTTTTTACTTTAGCCTTACATTTCACCTTTCCCCTTTGTCTTTTTCTTCCCAACATATTCTCACGTTCGCTTTTTGTCCGATTATACTCCTCTCTCTCCATGTCTCATTTTCTCCATTTTCTTACACATTCTTTCATTCTCTCTTTACACTTCAGGAATTCCTCCTCCCACCAGTCTCTCGTTACCCCTACTATTTCTTCATTAGTACGTAGGTCATCTTTTACTTTCTCAATCGACCACTTCAATCTTTCAATTAACAAGTATACTCCCTCCTCTTTTTTATACCTAACCTTCTCATTTTCCCTCTTTTGGTTAAATTCTTTCAATCTACCCCGCCCTCGTACTCCCATTTTCGTGTTCCTTTCTCCCCCTATTTTCATTCTTCCTCTGCCGCGCTTATTGACGCCTTCGTTTAGTGTAGCTATGAGCGGGAAGTGCTTAGACCCTGTCTCATTCCCTACCTTCATACTCCCTATAATATGCCGCATTCTTTCTTCAGCCAAGGTATAGTATATTACTTTCGCTTCCAATTCTTCCTTTGTTGCATCCATCCATCATCTTATTAGCCTCCAGCCTTCCTCTTCCCCTCTTCATCAATATATACAAACCACCATTATTTTGACTTTGCTCACTATAATCCTTTTTAGCATTGGTCCAACCTTTTCCTCTATATTCTCATCTTTTCTTACTTTTATTGCTACTTATTTTATCACCGCTGAAACCATTCCTCTCGTCCCTCTCCCTTTAACGTTTTCTTTTCTTACTTCT
Organism: Belonocnema kinseyi; assembly: GCF_010883055.1. Classification (NCBI taxonomy): domain Eukaryota; kingdom Metazoa; phylum Arthropoda; class Insecta; order Hymenoptera; family Cynipidae; genus Belonocnema; species Belonocnema kinseyi. The sequence continues at coordinate 146,317,844 of NC_046660.1, forward strand.
TGCATTGTCCACACATAACCTTTCGGTAACATTTTTTTATCCTCTTATATTCCTTCTCATCTGCCCAGACTTTACTCATCATAATCACATCTCACTTTTGTTTCCCATCTCCCTCCAAATTCTTTATTCTTGTTCTTCACACCTGAAACCTACCTTTCTCAAAACTTTTTCCCTTTTTCCTTATTTATTCTAATTCCTTGTCACAAGCCTTTCATCCATATTTATACGTAGAGTCTATCTTTTCCTTCTTCCTCGCAATATTTTTTTCCCTGCATAACTTTTTTTCTCCTTCTCACTCCATACTTTGACTAGAAACATTCCTTCTTTTCCTTCCTTCATCCCTCCTGTTCGCTTAACTACTTCTAGCCTTACCTGCACTTTAATGTCTCTATGTTTCTCGTTCTTTGTTTCTCATATGCTTATTCCTATTTTCTAAATTGCTTACCTGTTCTTCCAACTGTTTATCTCACTATTTCTCTGTTCGTCAACCTCTCTCTGTCTATTCTATATGCTTTCTAGTTTAACCCAAATCTTGTCTTTCTGGTTCTTTCAGAGTGTATCCCTAATTATATCATCTAATCTCTTTCGTGTTTCCTATCTAAACCCTTTTATGAGAGCTTCCAATTTTTCAAACATCCCCCATCCCCCCTATCCCTTTCTGGTGTTTTTCGTTTGATCCTAACTTTCTTACTATACGCACGATTTCAGCAACGTCAGCTCTTGTTGCCATTACTGCTTGCTGTTCTGTGCGATCATTCAGTAAATGTTATCGTCTGGCGCTAGTTTGTGAACTTCGTGTCGTCGGCATCCTACTTTACCAAAATCTACGTGACGTTTCCCGCCTTAATCGCCTATTTCTTTCCCCCTTTCCCCAGAAACTATTTTTCCTACTCCTAACCTTAAAAACTTTGCACGCTCCAAATTACCACTTCAAAAAACACACACTTTCACAATGGTTATACCTTAGACTTCACTCACTCTTCTTCCTTTACACTCGATCTCCTTACTCTCTGCCCATTCTGCATTCACTCACCTTTATTTCTTTCACAAAAGCCAAAAACCACCAATTGACACAAAATACTTTTCAAAATCGATAAGGGAAACGGAAGCCTATTGGGTTCAAAATAAATTTTTTTAATGGAAAATTTAATTATCCTTATCGAAATTCATCTCTTTATTCTAAAATTGAATTATTTTCGTGAAAAATCATTATTTTTTATTATTATTATTTTTATTTTATTATTATTATTTTATGATTAATATTATTTCACTCTTAGAAAATTTAACTGTAAGGTTAACAATTAATTATTTTAGCTGAAAAATTAACTATTTCATTGGAATATTTATGTTTTCAGTCCACAAAAATCAACTATTATTTTGTTGTGAAATTATTCCTCTAGTTGATAATTCATCTCTTGGGTTAACAAATTCAATAGTTTGTTAAAAATAAGTTTTTATGCATTGAAAATTAATTTTTCATACTAAGCTCAAATTATTTCAGTTATAAATTCACCTCTTTAGTTAAAAAATTGACTATTTTGTTGAAAATACGTTTCTTTTGATTGAATATTGTTTTTATAAATCTTTAATGATCGGTAGATTATAGAAAGAACGTTTCTTCATGAAATAATTTCTCAATTTTTAAGATCATTTCAATCATTTGAAACATTAAATTTTTCCCATTATGTGGTGCAGTGATTGCATTTGATAAAAGTGATGACTTTTCAAAACAATGATTACAAACCAATAATTTGATTCAAGAATTTCAAAATAGCAACGGTACAATTAGCTACGGCTTATTGTACAACATTTTTACAGGAATTTGACAAATAAAATAACAAATTGAAAGCTTCTTAATAATTGTAAACAACTTTGAACGAGTAAAAGCATCTTCTTTAGATTCCTACGAATTTCAAAATAACCAAACAGTTGAATTTTTATCCGAAATAGAAGAAATTTTTACTAGAACAGATTAATTTTTGAATACAAAAGACAAATTTTCAAGAAAATAGTTGAATTTTCATCAAAAAATTTTGCAGTTCACTTTTGAATCTCAAAACATAATTTTAAATGGTGTACGCTTATTTTCTATAAAGCAGATGAATTTTCAACAAAGCACTTGAATTTTATTGCAAGAATCCAATTGACTATTGGAATAGTCAGCAGATTCCATTGTTGAGTCCAATTTACCGAGTGGAAAATATTTGGTAATAATACATAGTATGAATTGAATAAACATAGAATCGTGAGGGTTACTCTCGATAAATGCGATACTTGCCGATAGGAAATTACATATGATCTTGTATAGGATTCTACATAGGCTCCTGTACGGTCTAGAAGTATGAAATGGGTATTTCCCTATAGATGGTGCTTACTATCAGTTTAGGGACCGTCTGACCGCTTCTGCAGCGCCATCTTCTTCCTCTAGTAGCTGAGAAAGATTTTCAGTAGACAACTACTGAAGTTCAATATACCAGTGTTTTACTACAAGCATCAACATGTCGAGTTTTGTGCTAAAGAAGTACGATTTCCGGAGCGCACTGATTTTTTGTTATCACTTGAAGTAAACTGCTGCAGAATAGCATCAAATGCTTGTCGAAAATGGGTTCCACATGAACTGAACGAAAGGCAGCAAGAACATCGGAAAATCACCTGTAAAATTCTGATCGACAGATTCAAACAACAGTCATTTCTCCATCGAATCGTGACAGTTGATGAGGAATAGATTTATTTTGAGAATTCTAAAAGTCGTAAATCATTGGTTAATCCAGGCGAAACATCGACATCCAGTGCAAGACCCAATCACTTTGGAAAGAAGACAATGCTGTGCATTTGGCGGGATCAGAAGGGTGTTATCTATTATCGAAGAAGGCAACACAAACTTATTTTTCTTCATGATAATGCCCCATCACACACCGAGAAACGGATGGCGCATGCCGCTTATTTTCCAGACTTGTCTCCATAAGATAACCATCTGTTCGCAGTACTAGGCCACCCTCTTGCTGAACAATGCTTTATTTCGTACAAAAATGCACGAGAATGGCTGGATAACCAGTTTGAGATTACTTTGAATAAAATATTTTCTATCATTTTCATGCAACAGACGTGTTATTTTTGCAAAAAAATTCCGGGTTCATACTTCGAGACAAAACAATGGCTCACCGAAATTCGGTGCATGGAAAAAATGTAAATCTTGGCCAAGTTCATCGAAATTTGGCGAGCGTAGCACAAATAATTTAAGTGAGTCCAGATAATTCGCATATTATTGCAAATAAGCAATGACCGTCCAAACTATTAACCCTGATTCATGTACAATTCAATCAAATGTATTGAGTTCTCTGAATTCTTCTAAAAGCATGGAATTCTGATCTACTATTTCAAAGTCATCACCTTTAATCAACGGCTTAACTACTCGTGAATGAGGATTCACACGGTTTTTTTTATTTGTGACGAATTCTGTAGAATTCTTTGAATTCAATTAGGATCTCTTTAAACTTTTTGAATGCCCTTGAATCTTTAAAATTCACGTTGAATTAATGTAAACTCCTTCAAGTATTTTAAATGCTGCACAATTCTCTCGATTTCTTAGATTTCACATGTAATCTTTTGAATTCTTTTTAAAATTTTAAAGGATTATCTTGAAATATTTACGATATAACTTGATTTATTTTTATTTTTCTGAATTCTTCTGAAAGTAAGGAATTCTATTCAACTATTTCTAAAGTCCTCACCTTTTGTCAAAGGGTTATTTAATCGTGAATAAGGATTTACACGTGAAGTCTAGAAAATCGAGATAATTCTGCAGAATTGGAAAGACTTAAAATGATTTACCACAATTAAATGTGAATTCTAAAGATTTTAAGGGACTTCTATAAAGTTTTTGAAGGTTTCAACTGAGTTCAAAGACTTCTAGGGAATTCTTCAAAATTAAAATAAAAACGTGTAAATCCTAATTCACGAGTAGTTGTCCTGGCAGACCGAAGGCATCGCCCGTAAGTAGCAGTCAACAGGCGTTATACGTTTTATATTTTTTTTAACTTTTTGCCGTTGCAGAAAAAAAACTATTGCGATTATTCCGTCACCTTCTATAGGGAATTTTAACATAGAATCCGAATTTTAACAATTTAAAAGTTGATTTTGCTATTTTTCGAGTTTTTAAAAAAGGAATCAAATGGGGACCCAATGAGGTCTTTACGGGTACTTTGTAGAAAAAAATTCAAAAGATTACTTGCCAAGTCTAATAAATCGACAGAATTGTGCAGAAATCAAAAGACTTAAAGGAATGTACAATAATTCAACTTTAATTCTAAAGATTAAAGGGAATTCAAAAAGTTAAAAAAGATTTCAATTGAATTCAAATAATTCTACAGAATTCTCCAGAATAAAAAAAAGTGTAAATCCTCTTTCACAAGTAGTTAAACCGTTAACCAAAGGTGATGACTTTGAAAATGGTTGAAGAGAATTCCATGCTTTCAGATGTTCGAAATTTATTATACCCCTACACCCCTAAGTGAGCCTGAGCCCTTTATTTTCGTCGATTTACGCACTCTGGGTCACCCTATTAAAGCCATAGTCGACGTGCGGTTCTTCCAGAACCTTCATAGGACTAGAAGGTATGATCCTCGTGAAAAAATTAGGGTTAACATTTAATCAAAGCAATGGCTGGGTACAGGTCGCGAATAGTAGCTTCGACGTAGTTTCTTGGGAAGTTATGATTCCAATGGAATATGACCAAAAAGCTAGGTTTGTGGTCATCTCTCGTTGAGATGGTCAGGAAGGCCGATAAGAGTTACCGATTTTGCATAGATTATCGAAAGCTGAATGACGTCACTAAAAAAGATGCCGCCACGTTCCAAAGACTGCTGGATCGTTTTATCGGTCCTGAAATGGAGCCTTATTGCTTCGCCTATCTGGACGATATAATATTCGTGACGGAAACATTCGAGGAGCATTTGGAATGTCTGGCTAAGGTTTTAAGAAAGATTAGACATTCAGGAATAAAAATAAATCCCAATATGTGCGAATTTAGCGTGTCGCAAGTGCAATATTTAGATTACTTAGTAAACGAGAGAGGGTTGCAGGTCGATCCCGAAATTGTAGCACCCATTTTGGAGTATTCCGTCCTCCATATGGCCCCATGGTATCGCAGGTTTACTCCGGACTATGATACTTTGGCCTCATCCTTAACGAAGTTTCTCCGAAAGAACCAACTATGAATTTGGACAGAGGACCAACAATTTGCTTTCGAAAAAATTATAACCTGCCTGGACTTCGAGGTTCCTTTCGAGCTGAAAGCGGCCGTCAGAAATGCCGGACTAGGTTCCTAGAGGAATAGAAGCAGATTGATTAGGACTTAGATGACGTATGCAATGCCGTACTTTCTGAGTCAGTTGTTGTTCCTCCAGGTAGATTCAGGGCGATCCGAGAGGACGTAGGTAGACTTCCGAGGTCTATCAGTCAGGTGGCCGGCCCATCAAGTGCCTCAATCCCCTGGATTGACTTTAGAGATCACAGGAATGTCACAGGTTTCAAGTGAAGGGTGGATCTAGTTGAAAGTCTCCAGTCCCAAGGGAAGGAAACCCGTCTTTTTTCGTCATTAAGGTAGAGAGACCACCTGAAGTGGACCAGGCCGTGGTTAATTGGCTAAGGAGGAAGCCGAGGTCAGGTTGTTGTTACTGTGGGAGCCTTGATCACTATTATCCCGCCTGCAGCGAAGTTTTCATCCCCAAGTTCTGCCATAATCGTGGAGGACCTAGAGTCACCCGTATACAGTGGCTGCTATGCAAAGGCCTACCAAAAATAATTTCTTGCTAACGAACATATCAACCCTTCATCATATATTAAACCTTTATTTATAGTTGAACCTTTCCCCTTAAATGGCTTGTTTGAAAGTATAGTTGCTGAAGAGATTCCCTATCTTTTATCGTCGTTGTCCCCATGACCTCCAAAATTGTCGCGATCACTCTCGTAAAGCTATGACCCTGTTTATAGCCGTTAACGCTACTTACTCCTAAGACTAAATGTTACTGTGGGCTAGTATAACCGAAAAATTGAGACTGAGTCTATGTCTATCTTTCAATATAAAGCACTAATCTTGTAATTTTAGCTTAAGTACGTATGAATAAAAAAGCCTTGCAAATTTCGTAAGCTTGGCATTCATAATTTATTATGATAATGACAAGTATGACATTTAAAAAAATATTATTAGTAGATTGGGAACTTTGTGAAGTAATAAAATGTTTATTTATCTATTTGAAGGCGAGCTGGTCGTGGAGCTTTGCATCCTGTACCTATAGTGTCAGAGGTTTCGGTAGATCGAATTGATAGACGGATCATGTAACCGTGGCCTGAATTATGTTTACCTTTAGGTTTGAAGACCTGGTTCGGTCCTCTCCGGAGAGGGGACAGTTGTGACTGCAGATTTTGCAACGCACAAGTCCATTTTAGATAAAAAAAATCAATCGATCACTGGCTCCTCAAGGATCGCACGATGCTCCAGGGCTCGTTTAGTTTACAGTTTTATACTTAAATTATGGGCTTATTCGTTACGATTTAAATTTTTATTGTATGGACCGCCCTGTAAAATCATCATCACTGGACAATGATAGACGTCGGAAAGTGGAGGACTTCAGAACATCTATTTTTGTTCACTTCGTTTTAATGAGTAGAAATAGAGTTTGATTATTCGCGCCAACATTCGCCATTTTTCTTTGCTGTCAAGATAAGATTCATAACCGTTATAGTTTAATCGTCGTGTAGATGCCGGGAGCCCGAATTGCTCAAAAAAGCTTCGCGGTTCTCCAGACTACTTTACCTGGTGTAGAACTCTACAAGGATCCTGTATATGAGATTTCGTCGTCAGTACATCCAAGTTAGCTGTGTGACCTAGGCCCGAGTGTTTTTTTTATGTCGCATTGTTAATGTAGCAAGATTCTTGTTATTAGTGACCGATGAGCGTATTCTTTAATGTTTTGTTATGATGTTTTACGGAGAGTAAGGACTATAATTGTAATGTAATCACAAAAAAATTAAGCATGTAATTCGCATATGTCAATTTAAACCCCATGGTGATAGTAGCGTTGTCGATATTTCTCCAACAATCATAATCGAGCCCCTCTCATTCTGAACATTAGAGGTGACCAGGGTTGCGAACAATAAGGACCACGCATCGAGTCCGACGAGAAGGCAAAGCTGTCGAGCCGAATTGCAGACCGAGACTCACTCTATTTTCGTTGCGGACTCTGAGGAGTATAGTTCTTTAAAAGTCACGTTTTTAAAAATTAAAAAAAATTTTTTTTTAAAATTCCATTCAAATTGTGACGTGGAGCTATTGTTAAATAACGTGAAAAGACAAAAGAGATTTTCATAATGTTAATCGATCTAAAATTTTGAATTGTTATTCATGAGCCAAGCTTGCTATCAATGATACAGTGAAGAGAATTAATCTGTTTTCTTGTCCTTTAATAAATCATATTCTGTTAATCACTACTATAAATTACTGAATGATTATTAATAATGTTAAAAAAACCTTTTTCTATCGCACACCACGCCCTCTAGTAGATTATCTTTCATTTCATTTCAGCTAGCCGGAAGGTAATAAAGAAGTCAGATTCTGGTACACCATAATCACAAAATGTCCATTTTTTTGATTAAGTTGAGTTTAGAGTTTGAAAGTTACAACTCAATTATTGCTCGTTTTTGAGATTTTTGTCAGTTACTTGATGTTGTTAATTTCTTTGACCCAGGAAAGGTCTGCCGCCCAACATTGTTTATTGTGATAAAGTTATTTTGAGGTTACGGTGCCAAAAGTGTATCATCTCTTTCTTTACAAACCGGGAATAATATAACAAAGTATTTGTTAAAAATTTATCTAAATAATAAAGCATGGATTACACTATTTTATATTTTTTCAAAAGCAGATAAATTCAGCTGCCAGTAAACAAAATAAAATACTAAATCGATGAGTATCTTCTGTAGCAAAAGGCGAAGAAAATTTGATATGCTAGGTCAGCTAGGACTTAAATTTGCTTACATTTCCGAAAAGCAACCTAAATACTGGCTAGCCTTCCAAAATCAAAGTTAAATAAATTTCCGTTACAAACCTAATTTCGTCGGAATGAAATTGTATTTTTGTGTTTTTCTGTTACTTTTTAATGATAAAAACGCTAATAGAAAACTGTACAATGATAATTTTTCAATAAATGAATACAATTTTTGTTTCTGAACATTATAATTCAGAAAATTAGGTGTTTGAACCAAATTGCTTCATACTTACATGTTCTTCTTATTGTTTACCTACTTTTCATACTATATGCAAAGATGATACAGTTTTTTTAAAATGTGTTCTGTTGCCTTTTCCGACTCTTCGTTGACAAGGTAACAATCACTAGCTTTCGCGAGTTCATGGATTTTCGCGCCGAGCTCGAGCTTTAGAGTGATTACTTGTAAAAATCGTCGAAAATGAGTTTTATAATAAAGTTTTTTTAGTAAAAACTTGCATGGCCCTTAAAATTCGGAACTTATTTTTGACTTCTCAATCTCTCAGAATTTCTATGCCCTTTATATCTCCTTAATTAGTGGAATTCCTCAAACAATGCCTACGCTAACTGTTAATCTTATATGGCATTAAACTCAAGTATTTAAGCTATGACATTCATGGAGGCACTGCAACGTATTTCCAGCTGCCACCGACAGATGGCGCAAGCAGTCGGTTTAAATATTAATTACCATCAATCGATAAGGCAGAAATATGCATTACCGCCAATCTGTAAAGCAGGAATCTGTGATGGATCCATATCAAGATTGATAATTTAGGTCAATTCCTTATCAACCCAAAGACACAATGTGTCAAGCAAGTTATCAAACCTTTCAGTTTATAGTTAGTATGAATTTCCGGTAGAACTTTCTACAAATTTTTAGAAAAGACAGACTTCCGGTTTAAGCTTTTTATAAGCGTACGTAGAAAGAAGGTTACGGCCAATAAGGGTGACTCCTTATATTTAGCAGTCTTCAACAAAAATGGGGAGGTTATCTACATCATTTATTTCGATGCAAATAATATGTATGCTCAATGTTCCAGATGATTCACAAAGTGGTAACTTACTTGTACTGGAAGTTAATATGCGTTACCCATTTGAACTACATAGTGCATATAATGACTGGCCGTTCTACCCAGAACATTAGGAAGCACCAGGGTCAAGCCTGGAGAAGCTCTTAACTACTTTTCTACCAAAACGAAAGTACGTTTGTCAATTCCCAGGCTGTCGAACCTGCATTAGGTAATAGCATCAAACTTGTAAAAATGCACCGAGAAATTTAGTCAAATTGCATAGCTCAAGGAATATATTGATCTCAAGAATAAACTGAAAAGAAACGCTAAGAATGAATTCGAAAAGAACCTATTGTCACTAGTGGAAATCTAGTGATTTGTGAAGAGGTGAGTTTTCATTCGTCACTTTAAAAAAATGACGAAAAATATTTAAAATGAAATTTTTTCTAAAGAATATAACTTCTTTCACATCTATTCCAGAACGAGTGTCCATTTTCAAAAGAGCATTTTCGGCAAATTTCGGTCAATCGTAAAGGAAGTACCCTTTATTCTGAGGGAGCACTGGTTTTTTTTGTATTCTCAAGGAAGGTGCTCACGTTGAAAAGGCAGAAACCAACCCAGTTAGAATTCTGTAAACGTTCCTACCAGCTCACTTGTCTATCGCCATCGCTTTCGAAGAGTTCGCATATGCTAGCAATGTATATTTCCTACGGGGTCCTGTACTACCGTGAACTCCGAGAATGTCATGGTTGGTGTTATTCTCTCTATGAAATGTTACTCAGATTCCGTTTATAGACATTCAAACCATTGTGGCTCATTGGAGGCTCTAATTTCCTTATAATGGGAAAGTCGAGCGCGACAGCCAGCACATACCTACATCACAGGCTGTCAAGTGTCCCCCAAGTGCGAAAAAAGTTTGGGAATCACTTTTCTAGAGACCTGATGGTGATAGTCACGGATCTTAAAGGAATAGGAAGGCTAGTCATGGAATCGGCTTAATTTTCATATGACAGCGATACCAATTCACCAGTGGACGTACGTACGCTTGTGGAATACTGCAAGACATCTCAGATGAGCCCACTCTCCAAGTCAATTAGAGACGTGGCTATCCTGGACATGGCGGCCGAGATTTCACGGAAGCCATCAAATCTACTTATGAAAGTAATTCTCGACCTTAAAAAGTCCGAAAGGCTGGAGACACACTGGTGGAATGTGAAACTCGAAGAGCTTCTCAGAAAAACCAGAGAGAGGTTCAAACGTGCCAATTCTGGCAAAATGAAGGAACTATGGACTTTATTTACATCGATGAGGGATGAGTATAGGAGTGCAATACGTAAGGTAAAGCATGAAAGCTGGACCAACTTTTGCACTTATATCGAGAAAGAAGCAGAGGTGGCCAGGCTGGATAAGCTGCTTTCTCGAAATCCGGATAAGGTCTTATCAAGTAGTCCTCTTCACAAGCAACAACATGCCAATAGGGCTGGTCATTCAACTAAGATGGCCCTAAGCACAGCAGTTAACATAATTAAAGGACAATTGAAGCAGAAAGGCCTCGCGCTTCATACCTCCACGGACATAGAAGGAGCCTTTCACTACAACTCTGGAGAGGTGATCATGGCGGCCATGATCGCACACGGTGTGTCTAATGCAGTCATGGAATGGACCTGCCATATGTTGACTAATAAGAATCTAATACCGTTGTCCCGAAATGTTCGCAGGGAGATGTTTTATCACTGGAAGGTACAAGTGGAGAACCACGAGTACATTGAAATTGGCTAGAAAAAAATGGAAATCAAAGAGGAAACTAAATATATAGGAGTCATTCTGGGTAAGAAGCTGTCATGGAACAAGTACCTGGAAAATAAGTGCTAGAAGCTAGTAGCGACACTCTGGCTTTGTAGAATAGCCATAGGGAAAAGCTGGGGCTTGAAACCGGAGATACTTATGAGAATCTACACATCGATCCTGCGACCCAGACTAATTTATCCGGCAGTCGTTTCGTCAAGCAGGGTCGAATTGTCTACCGTGAAGTCCCGACTGGAAAGGATCAGGGGACTTATTCTGAGTGGTATCACTGGTGCCTAGAAGTCGAAATCCATGATGTCCACTCGTCGCTATTTTTTTGACAAGGAGTACCGAGTTAGCCTATCCATGAAAAAGGAATGGGCTAACGGTGAGGCCTAACTGTCCATTGATAGAGTCAGGTGGTTTGCAGATGGCTCCAGGAACAAGGAGAACGCTGGAGCAGGTGTAGATCGTAGAAGGAACGGAATGGGGTTCACAATTGCGATGGAGTCTTACTGCTTTGAGGGACTGAAGAAGCTAGCGACAGAAAACCGACTCACTTTGCTCTGGATCTCGGGACACAGTGGCATCAGGAGCAATGAGATATCGGAAAGGCTAGCAAAGCTAGCAGCAAAAGAAAATTTTACTAGACCTGAGCCAGTCGTAGGCATTTCAAGTGGGCTAGTGACTGAAAATATTAACAGTTGGCTGACCGAGGAACATCAGAATTAGGGGGGGTTGATATCTGGCAGCAGACAGGCTAAAACACTTTTGGGCTCAAAGGTAAATCCTCATCGAGTGAAGGAAATACTCAATGCCGGAGATTGCGGTGAAATTTTGTAACACTCACAGGCAGTTACTGCATCAATGAGTCTGAAATACCAGTCATCAGCCTGACTGCGCTCCTCTACTTATGGAGAGGGTTTTGGAGCCGTGGTTAAGGCTTATAAGTGAACGCAACGGGATTACCCAAGCATCAGGGGCTGTGACGGTCTCAATCCTATGCTCTAACTCTATGCCCTGCCGCTCCATAACCACTTCTCGTATATTACAAACCTTTCTTATGTTTCTCATTTCTTCCCCCCATTTCGAATTTCCCGAATTACCTCTCGCCTCATTGTTCTGAATTTCGGCCAAATATCCTTGTGTTATTCTGGTCACTTCTTCTCTTTTTAGCTTCTCTTCAAACATGTATGCTGGGCAACTCCAGCTAACCCCCATTACCCACATCAAACATCGCTCACGCCTGCTCACGCCTGCTCACGCCTGCTCACGCCTGCTCACGCCTGCTCACTACTTTCCTATGTTCCTTCCATCCGCAGATCTCCACTTAATAACGCAACACCGCACAAATCAACGCATCAAACAACCAGAAACTCATTCTTGAATTGTCCTTGAACCTTCTTTTTCGTATACCCTATACTTGGCCCATGACTTTACTCCACAATTTTCACTTGTCTGTTCATCCTCGAAACGTAATTTATTTTACTCTTTCTATTTATGAAGTACATTACCCTTGTCCTAGCTACGCTCACGGTCAAACATTTTGCTCCCAAATACTCTTCGAAGATTCTCATCATTAGGTCTGCTAGCAGCATATTAAATAGAAATGGATTCAACGGAAATCCTTGCCTAAGACCTCTTCCTGTCCAGAAAAACTTTCCCTTTTTTTTCCTATTTTAATCCTAATCCTGGTTTTAGTAAAAATGTCTTCTATCCTCTCCGCCAGCTTTTCCTCTACATTCCTCTCTTTCATTGCCTCCCAAAGCACTTTTCTGTTCACTGAGTCAAACGCTGCTTTGAAATCTACGAACAATACGACTAGTTTCCCTTTCTTTTTCCCTAAATTTCTGTTCACTCGTAGTTAATTACGTAGATGTTGTCTATAGTTCCCATCCCTTTTCTTAAGCCCGTCTAATTGTGTGGGATACTTTCTTTTTGTTCTACTTCACTCTCTTACCTTTTTCTTAAGATTTCTGCATATATTTTATAGCCGACTAGCATGAGAGTAATCTCTCTCTATTCCTCTACCCTCTTCCCTTCCATTTTCTTGACAAGCAGTACCACCTGTCTGTGTTGCAGATCTTCCACATCCCATCCCTAGCCCCTTCTCCTCCATATTGCATCGCTTCTTGCTCCATCCGATCTTCACCGTTCACCTTGTTACTTTTTGGCCTATCTATTGCCTCATGCACTTCGTTTCTCATTATTTCGTTTCCTTCTCCCATTTCACCTTGGACTATCCTTCTTTTTCCCCCTTCAATCTTATTTAGATTTTCGCCTAATAGACCCTTGAAATGAACCGTCCATTCCTCTGTTTATATTTCATCATTAACATGCTTCCTTTCCCGTCTATCCCTATTTTTCACATCCCACACCCAACCTTCTTTGATTTCTTTTTTACTTCAGCGTTATATTCCACCTTTCCCCTTTGTCTTTTTCCCTTCAGCATCTTCTCACGTTCTTTTTTTCTCTGGTTATAATCCTCCCTTTCCCTCTCCATGTACCATTTTCTCTATTTCGTTACACACGCTTTCATTCTCTCTTTACTTTTCTAGTATTCCTCGCCCCACCAGCCTCTCGTTGCCCCTACTATTTCTTCTTTAGTACGTAGCTCTTCTTTCACTTTCTCAATCGACCCCATCAACATATTAGCGGGAAATGCTCTGACCCTATCTCATTCCCCACCTTTATACTCCCTATCATATGCTGCATTCTTTCCTGAATTCTTTTAATTGACTATTGTTTTCATAAATCATTAATGATCGGTAGATTATGGAAAGGACGTTCCTTCGTGGAAGAATTTATCAATTTTTAAGATCATTTCAGTCATTTGAAACATTAAATGTTACCCATTATGTCGTGCAGTGATTGCATTTGCTGAAAGTGATGAATTTTCAAAACAATGATTACAAACCAATCATTTGATTCAAGGATTTCACAATAGCGACAGTATAATTAGCTACGGCTCAGTGTATAACATTTTTAAAGGTATTTGACAAATAAAATAAAAAATTGAAAGCCTCTTAAGAATTGTAAACAACTTTGAACGAATAAAAACATCTTTAGATTCCTACGAATTTCAAAATAACCAAACAGTTGAATTTTTATCCGAAAAAGAAGAAATTTTTACTAGAACAGATTAATTTTTGAATACAAAAGACAAATTTTCAAGAAAATAGTTGAATTTTCATCAAAAAATCTTGCAGTTCACTTTTGAATCTCAAAACATCATTTTAAATGGTGTAAGTTTATTTTCTATGAAGCAGATGAATTTTCGACAAAGCACTTGAATTTTGTCGCAACAAACCAATTGAGTATTGGAATAGTCAGCACATTTCATTTTAGAGCTCAATATACCGAGCGAAAAATATTTGTCCATCGCAATTTAGTTTACATAAGTCCAGACTAGATAACGTTAACACTATCCTGCTTGATAACAGACGACCAGGAATTTTATATAATACATATTATAAATTGAATAAACTTAGAATCGTGAGGGTTACTCACGATTCTCAAATTTAAATTAATTTGTCGCGCAATCACACGGACGAAACATTGGTTGCAGCGGCTTGGGACATCAACTTGGCGATATCTCGGAAAAAGAATTTACTTACTTCAAAATAATTTAATAAATAAATAAAAAGTGATTAAATCAAATAGACAAACATTCTTACTAACTGTCTTTGAGCGTATTTTTAATAGAATACGTGATGTGATAAGTAGAGTGAGAATATAAATGTGAAGAAGTGAAGTTACTAAGGTGATTCGTCGACCCTGAAGACTACATAGTGGCTAATATTTAGAAGGACCACACAGAAACCCAAAAGGTATTTTACATTATCCTTTAAGCACTCTGACAAGTAATAAATTAGTATTAGATACGTAAAAAATGTCTCGACCTATATCTCACACTAGAACTTCAGTAAATGCCCGAGTAAAAATATTTCTTCTTGAGTTTGAGTTGGCTCTTCTTGAGTTTTTCTCCAAGACGGCTATGTCCCGCTGGCGCCTAGCGCCGAGACTTGTCTTGAGACGAGAATTTTTATTGTATACCTTAAGTCTAATCGAGGTGGACTTTTCTTAGGACGAGAAGCTACCGTGCTGAAAATTTCTATAAAGGTTCTTATATAGGAGCCTATATAGGAACCTACATAGAATTTTATATAGGATCGTACAGAGGATTCTACATGTGTCACCTATAGATGCCGCCTACAGGAAATTACATAGAATATTATATAGGATCCTACATATGCTCCTGTACGGTCTAGAAGTATGAATGGGTATTTCCATATAGATGGTGTTTACCATCAGTTAAGGGACCGTCTGACCGCTTCTGCAGCGCCATCTTCTTTCTCTAGCAGCTGAGAAAGATTTTCAGTAGACAACTACTCAAGTTCAATATACCAGTGTGTTTACTACAAGCATCAACATGTCGAGTTTTGTGTGAAAGAACTACGATTTCCAGGCAGAATGGCAACAAATTCTTGTCGAAGCTTATGGTGAACATGCTCTTGGCAAAACACAGTATTTTGAGTGTTTTAAAAATTCAAATGTGGTAATTTGATGTGAGAAACGAAGATCGTGGAAAACTACCGAAAAAGTTAAAAAACAACGAATTTCAAGCCTTACTGGATGAAGACGATACGCAAACTCAAGAACAATTCGCGGATCAACTGAATGTGTCGCAGAAAGCCGTCTCCAATCCTTTGAAAGCAATGGGATGGATTCAGAAAGTCGGAAAATGGGTTCCATATGAACTGAACGAAAGGCAGCAAGAAAATCGGAAATCACCTGCAAAATTCTGCTCGACAGATTCAAACGAAAGTCCTTTCTCCATCCAATCATGATAAGTGATGAGAAATAGGTTTATTTTGAGAATCCTAAGAGTTGTGAATCATTGGTGAATCCAGGCGTACCATCGACATCCAGTGCAAGACTCAATCGAGCATTATAAAAAATGACCGGATTATCGAAGAAGGCAGCACAAAGTCATTTTCCTTCACGATAATTCCCCATCACACACAGCGAAACGGGTGGCGCATGCCGCTTATTGTCCAGACTTGGCTCTGCCAGATAACCATCTGTTCGCAGCACTGGGCCACTCTCTCGCTGAACAACGCTTAACTTCGTACAAAAATGTACAAAAATGGCTGGATAACCAGTTCAAGATTACTTTGAATAAAATATTTTTGATCATTTTCATGCAACAGACGTGTCATTTTTCAAAAAATTCCGGTTTCATACTTCTAGACCATTCTACCTAATAAGCTACGTAATGTTACGTATCTAATGTTACCTAATGGTAACTAATGATACCTATGTCCTTACCTACCCCTGGAGGACCAAAAAGACTTCTGTGCAGCCGTAGGTGCTATAGAATACTACTACGTACCTGAGTATGGTCGAATGTAGGAAACTGTATAGGATTCTATATAGGAGCCTTCACAGGAACCAGCATAGGATCCAATATAGGATGCTATGCCATTTCACCTAGCTTCGAGCATTCAAACAAAAATAAAAAATAAATGCGATTAGAAATGTATTTGCCTGTTTGAATCGGGTGGGCTCGAGTTCGATCGAACCATGCAATAACCTTGCAATAAAATTAATTTTTATATTTAAACATGTTCGAGATAAAACAATGGCTCACCGAAATTCGGTGCATAATAAAAATTAAAATCTTGGCCAGCTTCACTGAAATTTGTCGAGCGTAGCACAAATAATTTCAGTGAGTCCAGATAATTCGCATATTATTGCAAATAATCAATGACCGTCCAAATTATTAACCCTGATTCATGTAAAATTCAATCAAATGTATTGAGTTCTCTGAATTCTACTGAAAGCATGGAATTCTCTTCAACTATTTTAAAGTCATCACTTTTGGTCAACGGTTTAACTACTCCTGAATAAGGATTTACACGTTTTTTTGTATTTTAAAGATTACAAAGAATTCTCTTGAAATATTTATGATATAACTTGATTTATTTTTATTTTTCTGAATTCTACTGAAAGCAAAGAATTCTTTCCAACTATTTCCAAAGTCCTTAACTTTTGTCAATGGGTTATTTACTCGTAGTTTTATTTACGTAGAGTAGTTGCCCTGGCGGACCGAAGGCATGGCCTGTAAGTAGCATTCAACAGGCGTTATATGTCTTATATTTTTAAAATTTTTTTACTGTTGCAAAAAATACTATTGAGATTATTCCGTGACCTTCTATAAGGAATTTTAACGTAGAATCCGAATTTCAACAATTTAAAAGTTAATTTTGCCGACTTTGGAAATAGTTGAAAAGAATTCCTTGCTTTCAGAATAATTCAGAAAAATAAAAATAAATCAAGTTATATCCTAAATATTTGAAGAGAATGCTCTGAAATCTTTAAAAGAATTCAAAAGATTACTTGTGAAGTCTAAGAAATCGACAGAATTGTGCAGAATTTGATTGAATTTTACATGAATCAGGGTTAATAGTTTGGACGGTCATTGCTTATTTGCAATAATATGCGTATTATCTGGACTCACTGAAATTATTTTGGCTCTACTCTAGGACATTAGAAAAATTTGAAAATTTTTATAATTTTACATAACCTCATAATACACATAATTCACTACTGCGAGTGACAGAAATATCAGTCTTCACACATCCTTTACTTTGGTCAGTATTTTGGAAAATTTGGAGAGGAGCTTGGCAGGAGAGGTTAAGAAAACTGAGCTACAATATGAAAAAATAACATGTTAATTTCCGATTAGTATGTTGTATTAAAAGGAATAAAATACAGCGATTGCAACGAGCGTGAAGTTTGCTGCCTGAGCACGTACCTATATACCCTAACTTTCTACCTATCTACCTGTGTATCCTAGAGTTGCAACAAAATGGTTCAACCCTACGGATGCAAACACCGCCTTTCAATCCGCTTTACAAGTACCGAAACTCGAAGACAAAATGTGTTAACCCTAGAGGGTGCAAACACCGGGTTTTAACCCGCTCTACAGGTATCCAAACTGGAAGTTTCAATAGAGGCGCTATGAAAAAAAAACTATTAGCCTTGAAAAATGTAATTATTTTGGTTACAAGTATTTTACTTCTGCTGCAACGAAAAATTTGTAAAAATATGAGTCGTATTAAACATAATTCTAAATGCTTTAACGAGTACTTTATTATATACTTAATTTAACACTTTATAAAAGGAAACCTCTTGACGACTTATATCAAACCCTAATATCTTAACCAAACACATAAATAAAATGAATAAAATAACAATTTTTACTACAATTTACTACAAATATTACCTAATATTATTGTGTACATGCAAATAATGATTTACTGTTTTAACTTAGTTTTTCTTTCAAAATTCAAAATGTGTCTGCTGTAATTCATATTATTCTCCAACAATTTCCAAATGAAAAATAATGCGAACAATGTAACAAAATGGAATACACAAAAAATATGAAATTATTTCGAGCATAAACTATTATTAAGAGAAAACTTCTGCATTAAAAAAATGGTTGGCCTAATCGATCCTAAAATTGAATCTAGTTTTTATAAAATTAATATTTCGCAGGAGTGGCAACATTTTCAACAACAAAAAATTACTTTCAAAATATTTTCTGATGCCAACAAAGCGTAAATTTACAGAGAAAATTTTTATTGAAAAAATACTTTAAATTACCTTTGGATTCAAACTTTTTAAAAAAATTAATGTTTCTCATAGTCCATGAAAACTTACCAAGTTTAAATAGCATTACTTTTCATCGCAAAAAAAAATGTTCGAACAAAAATTTCTTGTGTAAATTTTCGCTCAAGTAAAAAGCGCAACCTTTTGATGTCCCGCGACAAACATGGCAGCACCCACATGTTTATATTTTCATACACAGTTTGTCGGCAAAAATGCTCGTGCGCATAATCAAATGGCACATCGTAAGATGGCGTCTCTCCCCACTCGTGGAATTCTACCCCTCTCGTGGATTCAACCCGGTCGCCCAAGTTAGGATGGCATGCCTAGTCCCGTGTTTCCGATATCCATGGTTTCCCCGAATACTAGTCAGGAGAAGTTCCTCGCTTAGCTCTCGAACAAATAAAATGACGTTGATAAATCACTTTTTTATAAAGTGTTTACATACTTGGAAAGGCTCTGAATATTTTTCATAGCTCATAATTATCAAATGTGAAGCAAAGAGATTGAGTTCCACGAAGTAAAATGATTATATCTAAGCAATTCAAATAGTATGTACCCAGGTACCCTGTGTGTTGGTGAACGTGGAATTTGTTGTGTGTTGACATAAGGGTTAATCAGGGTTAGAATAAGTTTTGTCAAAGGATGAGATATATTAATACACTCAAGTCGCGGTACTGCGAACATTTAGCGTAGGTCCGCCCTCAATAGTCAGAACACATGAGGGGAACCCACTCCACGGACTATTTACTATGTTCAGATGTCAATAGTTTACATCCTGACAGTTTTTAGTGACGATTTGAATCGTTATTATTAAAATTATTATTAAAATGAATAGAGCGAAGGAAACATTGAAAGACATCACAAATTGAATTGTGCATTTGATGAAATCATCAAATGTAGGAATGAGTAGTGAGGGTGAAGGGGTTATAGCCTCGTTCTCACTATCGGGGGAAAAACGTACTCAATATCGGAATTTCGCAGCACTGAATTTGGCAGTACCGCGACTCGAGTGTATCATAAAAAAGGATACGTCGTTATAAACAAACAATGACAACTTCGTAATGAACGTTGTTGAGACAGAATATCATCGTCGATAATCGATACGTAATTACATTCAGGCTCGTGTTGCTCATTTGAATTTAAGATCCAACACCCTCTTTAACAACGGGGCGAATCGTTTAAAAGGGTCACACCAAGTCTTTCCAGGCACTTTCGATGATGTGTCTAAAAATTGCTTTTGTGAGAACGTCGGCAGCCATCTCTGATGTTGGAACCTATTCGACGTCAAGGTCTCCTCTCTCGAAGATTTTGGGAACATAATAATGAGGAATGTATATATGATTAGTAAAAGTATGTCGCACCACTGGTGCGAATGTCTCTTCAAAGTCTGTCCGAGGCTGCTTATTGTAGACTTTCGCTACTAAATGTGCTTTGTGACGTTCGACATTACTATCAGTGTGGTATTTCGTCCTGAGAACCCATTTGCAACAAATCGCCTTTTTATTTTTCGGACGTTGGGTCATAACCCAAGCACCAATCTAGAAGTAGAAGTTTGATTAATCGATTCCAATGGTTCCTCCCCTGGTGCATGAATTTCTGCATCAATTTATTCTTCGGGATTTTTGTCGTCAATACGAAAATCGCTGTTGATAGATTGATTTTGAGAATATTTATCTTCACTGATTTGATTTGCATTTAGAACTATACTTCTTTCATAATAAATGTTTACATCATTTAGATCAATATTCCTTTTATTCCCTTTATTTTTTAAGAATGTATCGAAGGAAATGAAATTATTTTTTCTGTCTATTAAAGAGTGATCGATTTCTGGTTGAAGTTAGCTTTGCTTGAAGCATTTAAGAAATTTCACGTCTCGACTAGTTACTATTTTTTGAGCTTCAGTATTCCGCAGCCGATATATCTTGGCTTCAGTTGAATATCCTACAAAGATGAACGACTTGGATCTACATTCGAACGTCTCCTTGCTTGGCTTTTTGTTCGAAGTATAAGCCGTACAGCCAAACGATCGCAGATGATGAATAGATGGCTTTCAACCAAACCAGATTTCGTATGGAGTTTGACCTTTTAATTGCTTCGTTAGTATCTTTTGCGAATATAGACAGCTGTAGAAATTGCTTCGGCTCAAAAAGTTTCAGGTATACCAGATTACAGCAAGATAGATCTTGCCATTTTTACGAGAGTTCGGTTCATCATCTTAGCTTTTCCATTTTTTTTCCACAATGCTCGAGACCATTATCTGTAGGTAACGTTTTAATTCTTTTTTCAGTTTTATTTTCAGAAAAAGCTCTAAGCTTGGTAAAAGCTTCCTTAGCTTTACATTAATTAAAAAAACCTAACCAATTTGACTTATCATCGATTGAAGTCACGAAATACGAAGCACCACTGAGATATTTGATTCTCATTGGCTTACAGACGTCTGAGTGTTTTACTTTCAACAGATTTTCACTTTCTGAGCCTGCAAAAACTTTGGAAAAGGTGTTGCAGTTTGTTTTCCCATGATACAAATTTCACAGATAGGTAGTTTATTTGTTGACTAAAATGATAATCCTTTAACCATATTTTGATAATTGAGCCTTTTTAGATCAATTTCATTAAGATGTCCATACCTCATGTGTTATTTCTCCAATTCGCTTAACTCCCTTTCCGAAGTCGCAGCTATGGAATTATCTTCTTTCTTCTGTGTCGATTTAGCATCTACCTCTACTATCGATTGATTCCACTTCTCCGATCGACTAGACTTGGTACTTGCCTTATACTCTGAAAATCCCTCTGGCCTTGATTCTATAAAGTATAGATCACCCTTTTTGCTACCTTTGAAGATAAAGTCAGTCTTGCTGTTTTTAATCTTTGCAGAGTGTTCGGTATGTGTGGCTGAATGTCCTACTCTGGTAGATTTTGAGCCAGAAAAAAGATTAGTTTGAAATTTTGATACAAACAAAACATTTTCTAATCTAAGGTGTCTTTTCTCTTGAGGAATCAAATACGCGAAGATGAATTGTACCTTTTACTTAAAATAAATTGTTTTTTCGACAGCTAGCCTTACCTTTTGCAATTCAACTTGGTTTAATTCTGAAAATTTGTTCTTATCGTGGCATGTGTGTGAAGTCGCGCCACTATCAATACACCAAGATTTATCTGACGTAGACTCAGCTGCTTATGCACAGGCGAAAGATGATTTTTTCTCGTCGACATTAACTTTAAGATTTACGAAAGTAGTTACAAAAGCTTTTTCTGCATTTGAAGCACTTTGTTTTTTTTTATTGGCTCGTTTTCTGCTCTCTGACGCTTTATGTTCAGGTCTTTTACAGGAGTTGCACTTAAAAATCATTTCCATCAACCGTTTAGGTGTTATTGCCTTTATTACCATCCTTTTTCTGGCGATGCTGATTGTACTGGCTTCCGGAAGACTGTACAAAAAGGGTTCCTTGTAAGTTTTTGTTAAGATCCTTTTCTTTTCTAGAAATAAACTCCCCTAGTAATTTTATTTTTAAAGCTTCAGGTGTCGGAAGCTCATCGCCATGCCATACCTCGTTTAATGTATTGCAATTATTTACATGGCCTAATTCCGATGGATTTATTGCAAGGATGATGTCTGTTTTTGCTTTTCTATCCTCTTTGTCCCATGCGATATCTTGCACAGCATCCTCTGGCTTATCGTTGCTTCCATCCACATATTCCCAACGATCATTATTGACGAGAATGGCTTTCATATTTAATCGTTAAGTCTCATAATTCTCCGTACCAAGTTTTTCAACATGAGCAAAAAAATTAGATGCTATTTCTTACAATTATAGGTTGATTTTCAGTTAACGATGATTCAGCAAATTTGAGGATATGTTTTCCTCATTTTGCCTTCATCGTAACCTATCACAGCAGATACAGTAATACTTTTAAACTTGCTAAAGACAAAAAAAATTATTCCGAAAATATAAAAACTCCGCTTTATTACTGCTAAGAAATACATTTTTTCGTGATACGCAGAAAATTTAAAAAATTTCTCTAGTATCTATTGTAAATAAAATAAATAAATCCATAATATATCTGTCTTACATGAAGACAATTTTCCTAAATGAAAATTACTCTTGAAAATCTTACAATACTGTTGCCTTCATTAAAAATTATTTTCGCTTTCAATAAAAAATGCACAACTTTAAAAAAATACAAAGAATATTAGAAGAACGAATCTAGTCGTTTAGGCTCTTTGTATGAAAACGTAAAGCGTGGTGAAAATTGCCCTAAATTATAATTATTCTTGAAAATTTTACTTTAATTTTGCCATTATTAAAAATTATTTTTGCCTCCAATAAAAAATGTACAACTTTCAAAAAATATAAATCAGGTATATTAGTAATATCTTATCTCGCCGTGTAGGTTTTCTTGATGAAAACATGAAATGTGGAGAAAAGTTAAATAAATAAAAATTATTCTTAAAAATTTTTTATTACTTTTTACGTTAATAAGAATTATTCTTACTTTTGATACAAAATTTGCAACTTTAAAAAAATATGAATAAAAAAGATTAGGAATATCATATATAGTCAAGTAGGTAATCTGGATGAAAACATGAAATGTGGCGAATAATTTCATAAATGTAAATTACTCTTAGAAACTTTACATTACCTTTCCTCTTATTAGAAATTATTTTCGCATTCAATAAAATATGTAGAACTTGAAAAAAATATGAATAAAAAATATTAGGAATATCGTATCTAGTAGCCTAGGTTTTCTGGATGCATATGAAATATCAAGCAAGCCTTTTTAATAGGGAGATAACGGGGAGAAACTGTCCAACATGCGGAGGCTATTTATCTGTATTTATTTATCTACGTTTGGAGAATACGAAGAAAACATGAAAAGCATTTCAAAATTCCATAATTTTCGATTTCTTTGAAGCATAGGCAAAAGAATTTTTTCTTTTATTTGTAAAAAATTTAAAAGACTATAAATATTGTCTTATTTTTTTATTATGACGTCATTAATCCTTGTAGGCATGTATAAAAATTTGGCTGTTACAGGGCTGAAGGAAATAATTCTTTTTTCCCAAAACTAGATTAGTATACTGTCGCTTGGATATGTGAACCATTTTATATTTATTTAAAGACACATTCAACTCATTCGGCTTATCCATCTTTTTCATGTCAAAGAAAAATTATTTTATTCTAATCTGTCAATAAAGTAATTAGAATAATTGTAGACAGTATTTCAAATATAGAACAAATTGATATCACAAGGAATTCTATACAAACATATGAACTTTCAAATAAACTCTCTTAATATTAAGTGGTAACATTTCACTTGTTAAAACAGATAGAAGTGTTTCGTGGACAATAAGTAATATTTCGCTGTTTGACTCACAAGGCGACCTTTGGGTCTACTTTTTTGTGTAAATTAATACACATCCTTACTAAAAGGTACGCACTAGGGGTTTTCTGAGAAAAATAAAAAAGACGCAATTGTGGAGTATAAAAAAAATAGTTCTGTGTCCGTGAAGGATTCTATAAATAAATAAAATGTTTTGTGAAGACAACAAGTAAACTTATATTTTATAGACAAAACAATAGTACACGTAGAACAATACACAACTATTGAAATACTGTTATGGAACGGTGGTTATATTTTTATTTAAAGACCGACTCAGACGACGGTTTCTGAGATTGGTGAAGGCGTAAATTATGATGAATTGAAGATTTTTGAAAGAAACGCAGACCGGGTAAAAGCCGATCGAGCAAGGTGATGTACATTTCTGGAAGGGAATATTTGAGGACTTGAAGAAATTCATTTTTACAATACTGTTTTCAAGAAAATATTGAAGTTTGAAGATTATCTTGTATGGAGGTTATGAGTTTAAAACAGTCATATGCATCACCCGTGTATGTGGTAGTTGTGATTTTAGCATCCGGACCCTGGCAGACCGAAAGAACCGAATCGAGCCTCTGCAAAGTACCCGTAAAGACCCCATTAGGTCCCCATTCGGTTCCTTTTTGAAAAACTCAAAAAACAGCAAGATCAACTTTGAAACTGTTGACATTCGGATTCTACGTTAAATTTTCTATTGGAAACTCACGTAGTAATCGCAATACTTTTTTTTTGCAGCAGTAAAAAGTTGAAAAAAATACATAAGATCTATAACGCCTGTCGACTGCTACTTACAGATGATGCGTTTAAAGTGTAGCAGTCAACAAGCGTTATACGTCTTATATTTTTTTCAAACTTTTTACCGTTGCAAAAAAAACTTTTGCGATTATTCCGTGATCTTCTATAGGGAACTTTAACGTACAATCGTAATTTCAACAATTTAAAAGTTAATTTTGCTGTTTTTTTTTGAGTTTTTAAAAAAGTAACCGAATGGGGACCCAATTGGGTCTTTACGGGTACATTGTAGAGGCTCTATTCGGTTCCTTCGGTTCGCCAGGGGAGGGATATCGTAGTTCAAATAAATCCCATAGATGGCGCTCTGATCAGTAGGCCTGTCTCTGCATTGTTATGTATAGCAAAAGAACTAAAATTCATTAAAAAATTTATGGTTTTTATAAATTTAAAAGAAAGAATAAAGCTTTTAGTAACAATAAGAGCATTTGTTATTAGTAATCCAAAAAATTCATAAAAACATGTAATTTAATATTAGACAAATTGAATACAAAGATGAGTATTTAAAAAACAGTTTGAATTGTATTCATATTTTCTATTGTTTATTTTTCTAATATAATTAATTAATTGTATAAGCTACTGTAATTGTTGCAAATTTCCAAAATGGTTAATAATATTACTTTATTAATAATAATAATAGTAATAATATTTAAACATTAATAAGTAGCCTTATAATGTACTTTTTCATTTTAATTCTTCTATACAATTCCGCTTTCTAAAAAATATATTTCTATATATAATTTATTTATAATCAGGGTAGTGACTTTAACGGGAAACTGGGGAAAACCCGGAATTGAGTTAAAAACCGGGAATTTACTTCTAAATCGTAAAAAAATTTAAGTTCTCAATACTTGGTAATTTTTGTCAATTCAGAAAAGTAATTTTTAATTTATCTATGATTGCAGGGAATATGAGTGCAAGTAATTATCGTTTTTATTTTAGGATAAGGAGTTTCGGTAAAGTAATACAATTTCCTTGGGACAAGGAATATTTGACATGGCACGGGAATTTTTTTAAAGTATTTACAGTGGGATTTAGAAGGAAGGAGTTTAAAAAATCCTTGTTCCAAGTCAAAATTCCTCAGAACTCAAAAGAGCCTTTTTTCGAAATTTGAAAGAAGAGAGTGCTTCAAGTAATTTTCAGAGTAGAAGTAGAATTTCGAAAAGTAAATATTTCTAAATTTTAATATAATTTTTTAAACATTTTTCGTTAAGCATTTACCTTTTATTTCTTATAAAATATAACTACTTGCGGTTGAAAACTGAACTATTTTGTTGAAAATTAATTTTATTGTTGGAGGATTCATCATATTAAATGAAAATTTGTATGGTTTTAAAAATATAATTAGTTTCTTTAAAATCACTTTTTAACTAAAAAATTAACTATTTCAGTAGAAAACATAACTATGTTGGGTGGAAAATTGACCCTTTCTAGTTCAAAGTTCAACAAATTGGATCTAAGTTTGTCTTTTTACATTGAAAATTCATTTATTTCGTTGACTGTTACAGTATGACGTACAGGACCATAGCTGCACATTTCAATCCTACGATTTCGCACTAATAATTTTAAAAATTTCAACACAATAAATAATTTACTTGGCTACAAGTTCTCATAATTTAAATGATTAATTTTACACGTTTTTCTCATAGAAATCACTTTGAATAGAATATTTGCCATTTTTGCACTCTCTTTTTTGTAACCAACTCCCTTTTATAAAATGAAAACGATAATTATTTTCACTTATATGCCCTTCAATTGTAGATAATGTAGAAATTAATTTAATTCCCGGGAATATCTTGTTTCTTCTCGGTCTTTTCCAGTTTCTCGATCAAGTCTCCAGTCTGATTATAAATAAATTATGTGTAAATATATACTTTTAGAGAGCGGAAATGTCTAGATGAAATAATAGAAAAGTATATTATAAGGCGAATTATCAATGTTTCAGTATTATTATTGCTATTATTATTAGTGAAGTAACATTATTAACCAATTTTTGAAATTTGAAACATGTACTTCCGCATGTTAAGAGAACAGAAAGAGTGTGGGCGATGCATAGAGCTGGTTCAAAATAACTGACGAATTCGGAACTTGAAAGGATTTTACAATCTCGTTTTAAAAGTAATAACTAGAAATAAAACACGTGATATAATATAATACCCAGGAGACAGATGTTTTGCTACGTGTACAAATTCGGTACAAAATTATTACTGAAATATCAGTATAGAAAAAAGAGAGATCTAAAATTAAGATTTATGAATATCGGCCTTAACATCCTGGCCCCCTTGAGCGAACAGCGTTCGAAAATTGATTTAGAAAAAAAAACATACGGGATATATAAAATAATTGGCTTACTGTATGCAAATATAGTTTGACATACAATAAAAAGAAATACGCAGATATACAAAAATTTACTCTAAATATTTATGCGAATACAAATTATGCAAATAAACAAAAAAATTAATTTTTAGAGACTTGAAGGAATGTATTCTTTATGCAAAATAGACATGCGAGGAGCACACATGCACATAAAGAGGATCACGATGTCTGGAAGAGAAAAATTACGCAATTAAACACGTGCTTCATCATCCTTGCATCTAATGACGTGAAGTGGATACAATCGTGTTACGCTGCACTTATACACCCCTGTGCCTACTCGCACTGTTACAATTCGAACAATCTTATTTTGCCCTGGGTGTATTTCTACAATGCGAGCTAGCCTCCAATACATGCGGGCAAGATTGTCTTCTTTTAGAACGACCAGAGAACCAACCTTGATGATGTCTGAACCGTTAGTTGATTGCCACTTGTTGCGGCTGATCATTTGATGTAAATACTCCTTCTGTAATCTAGACCAAAAATGCTGTCGCATGTGTTGAGGGTGTTCCCATGATGACAGCCGGCCAATTGGGATGTCACGTACATCAGTCTGTGGGTAGCTGGTTAGTGAACTACCGATCAGGAAATGACCAGATGTCGGAAGAAGCAAAGCATTGGGATCAGGGGAAAGGGGTGAGAGAGATAGATAGTTGAGAATGGCTTCTACCTGTATCACAATCTCTTCTAATTTTTTATGAGTCAGTAAAGTTTTGCCTACTATTCTAAGCAAATGATGCTTTAATGACTTGACAGAGTCCTCTTAGATGCCCCCATGTAAGGAGCGCGAAAGGGGGATAAAACTCCAAGTAATTCGCTCCTTTCATAAATAACCTTGAACCTGCATGCATTTTATGAACATGTTCTTCGCGAATTATTATCAGTCTTATAATGTGCTAGGAAAGGTGCGGATGCAGTGCCAAAGGTCACTGTGTTTAATGTGTAAACCTTAAGCGGCTCATTAGGGTTTTCACGCTAGAAGATTTTTTGGAAAAGTTTGTGATTATCGTACAATTTAATTTGCCGGTACATTTATTCGATATCGGCTGTGAGAGCAAAACTGAACACCAACATGCGTTCTTGTTGTAAGACTATTAATTTATATGACCGCGTGATTAGGTAGGTAAAATCCGCGATGCAGGTATGTGTCGTTTAATAAAGGGATCATGTGTCCCTCATCAAAATAACCTTGAATGTATTTCATATACTGTTCTTTCAATGCTGCATCCTTTTTTAACTTATTTTCGAGAGACTGAAATCTAATGAGAGCTGCGCGACGTGATTCGCCTAAATCGAAAATTTTCTGATTAAATGATAATTGAACAGTATAACGATATAATTCGTCGCGACGTACACTTTTTGTGTAGTGCATTTCGCAGTGTTCTTCTTCTTATGAGCGCGATGTACTTATTAGAGGTGAATTTGATTCCGACAAAAGAGACCAGTCCGAGAATTTTGTGTAATTACAATAAATTTTGCTTTGTTTTACGCGATTGTGGTTAAAAGTTCCTGCTACTATCCAGCTAAACTCATTTTCTTGAAAAATGGCTGGGTGAGCTACGATTGACATTTTGCCAGTTCGGAAGAAATGATAAAAGTATGGAGCACCGAGAATCATGTCGACTTCGGATGGAATATGAAAATCGGGATCGAAAAGAAATAGATCTTGGGGTGCTGAAAAAGAGTATCGGTCGATGGGAATTAAAGGCATTGTAGTACTGATCGCTTTGACAATGAAAAGTGACAGAGCGTATAGTAAATTTTTGTCAGGAGACTTGATTGTGACATTTATCGTTTGCTTGACTGTCGTGGAGAGATTATCAATCGCCCCAAGTGGAATATCGACTTGTGTTCTTTTAAATCATAATTGGCTTTCTCATCGTTTAGTGATAATATAAGGCTGAGAACCGACATCTAACAGAATGCGACAAGGGTTTGAGTTCCTTTGACTGTTGACCACATCGACAACTGCCGTGGCTAAAACTACTTGGGAAGTAATCAAGAGCTGGTAACTAGAAACAGGTGTAGGATTTGTGTTTTTTGATTGATCGTGTTGACTTGGTTGCAAAATACTTAAATTTGAATGGTTTTCACATCTAGGATTGTCAAAGTGTAATAAAGAATTGTGCCCCTTTTCACATTTCCTTCACACACTCGAATCGCAACATTTTCAATTATGATTTCCGCGAAGGCAGTTATGACAGAGATTATCTTTCTTTGCAGCTTCGTATCGCTCTGATTAATCGCGGCCCTTATCTCCTCGATTTGAGAGCGGCGTTCTAAAAATTCTAACATGTTTTGCAGCGTGCCTGAATATACTTTTGAGTTTTATCGTATGACGCGCGAATTTAAAAATCTTTGGAAATTCACGGCATTCTCCATGAACCGCACACCCACCCCGCTCCAGAGTAATTTTGATCCGATTGAGGTCTATGAGGAGGTGGGTAAAACTGGAAGTACTACTTTGCACAAAGAACGTCAGACCGATGCCATAATTGAGCATGGTAGAAATATAAAATTTTTTCTTTCACAGGAATTGAGGGCTCATTGAAGGCTCTTGCATGACTCACGGCGCAATTTTTCAAAAGCAACCCCTACCATAAAAAACTACCAAAAAAATTAAATATGCACCAATCTAAAAATTGAGTACAACAGGATTGAAGGCTGATTTTAGGCTCTCCAACTCCGCCAAAATCAAATTTCTGAAACCATCCCTTGATATTGAAAAACTACCCCTTACTCGAAAGTTCTGATAAAGTGCACTAAATATGCACTAATCATAAAACTGAGTACATCAGCACTGAAGGCTTTTGCATGGTTCACGATGCAATTTTTCAAAAACAACCCCTGTCATAAAAATTATCCTAAAAATAAAATGTGCACTAATCTGAAAATTGAGTAAACCAGAATTGAAGGTTTATTTTAGGCTCTCGAACGCCCCTAAAATCAATTTTCCAAAACCATCCCTTGACTATAGAAAATTACCCCTTATTTAAAAGTGCGCAAGCTAAAAATTACAATTTTTATCGACCGCCGGATAAAAATTTCATAGGAATTGTTATCTTCTACTGAATTCATACTATACTAAAGTTAGATTGTATTATATAAACCTTGGTCTTCTAATATAAGGCTTTTATACCGCGTTTCCTGAGTTCAATTATGTGTTGCATGACCTTTAAGGGGGGCGACCCATGTAACGGCTTCAAAAAATCGATTTTTTTTGCTTAAATGGATGCTTGTCATCCCAAAAGCATGCTGTAAAAGTTTCAGATTCGCAAGTGCATTCTTCAACCACTAAAATGCGCCTCGCGCGGCTCGCTCTAGCCTGTTGATGCTGCTTTTTTTCAACATGAAAATCTTTAAACGCGTTTTTCTCGGTATCATATTTTTCATAATTGCCCTGATGATAAATCAAAAAGTATTTGACCGTTTGAGTTCTTCTTGTATATACATATAGATTAAATGGTTATCTTCCGTGTGTACTTCTTTGAACTGAAAGAAATTGTTTAAACAATTATTTTTGAAACAATTTCATACCAATTTTTGGGTAAAAATTAAACTTTTTTTTAACGGACGCCATTTTGTCAGAAATGATTATTTTTCAACTTTTTTTGATTCACACAGAAGCTATGAATATAAACTTCAAGAAACTTTTTTGTTTTTTCGTTGTAGAGGAATCCATGAGAAACTACAGTGCGGGAAATTTTACATCTCCCGGCTGAACATGTTCAACATCTACCCTTATAATTAAAATTGTTGTGCAAAGAAAGTGTTATATGAAGGGTTACATAAACTCTTACCTAGTTGCATTGCGTGCAATTGTCTTTTAACTTCTACATGCTGCGTGATGTTAAAAA
>NC_046660.1:146348852-146360995 GCF_010883055.1 Belonocnema kinseyi
ACTAAATTAATGTAAATATTGGTAAATATTGTTTTTTAAAGTTGCTTCCTACGTCATTTTTAACCAAGCGATCTGACTATATAGTGAATATAAAGAGAATCTTTGCTTTGTAAATTCTACTTGTGAATACACCTTCATTTAGTCCAAAACTTTATTGAAGTCAAATTCATTTATTTAAACAAAAAACATTTCATTCATACACTTTTTACATTATCTCACTTTTGGGTAAGGGGTAGTTTTTTAATATCCTAGGATGGTTTTATACAATTGATTTTGGGGGCGTTGGAGAGCCTAAAATGAGCCTTTAATGCTGCTGCACTTAATTTTAAGATTAGTGTATATTTAATTTTGAGGGAAGTTTATTTATGATAGACGTTGTTTTGGAAAAACTGAGCCGCGGGTCATGCAAGAGCCTTTAATAAGCCCTTAATTTTGATATACTCAGTTTTATGATTAGTGTTTATTTAGTGCACTTTATCAGCACTTTTAAGTAGGGGTTAGTTTTTTAACATCAAGGGATGGTTCTGGGAAATTGATTTTGGAGGCGTTAAAGAGTCCAAAATGAGCCTGAAATTTTTGCGTACTACATTTTCAGATTAGTGCATATTTATTGTTTAGAATATTTTTTAATGATAAGGGTTGTTCTGAAAAAATTGCGTCGTATGTCGTACAAGAGCCTTTAATAAGCCTTCAATTCTGATGTACTTAGTTTTATGATTAGTGCATATTTAATGCACTTTATCAGAACTTTTAAATAAGGGTTAGTTTTTAATATCAAGGGATGGTTTTGGAACATTGATTTTGGGGAGATTAAAGAGCCTTAATTGAGCCTTAAATTCCTGTGAAAGAAAAAAATTGATATAACGAATATTTCTATCATGGTACTGCTAGCTTTACGTAAAGCTAGCAGTACCATGCATTTTTCTGAAAAAATGCAGAGCCCAAAATTTGGCTTTTGGGTATTAAATGAGCCTTACATGAGTCCTCAATTATGACATAGGTCTGACTTCCTTTGGTCAAAGTGGTACTTCCAGCTTTACCCACCTCCTGTGAAGTCTAAAATGAAAGCTAAGGCTATCTACTTCCGAATACCACTTGGCGCTTTTTAATTTGGAAAAAATAAATCCAATATGGTGGTCGGAACTCGGAAAAACTCACTAGCATGGATTTTTTTTAGCCTAGCCTTAGAATATTTCTTATCCGATTGAGGTCGATAAGGTCTCAAATGAAAGCTAAGGTTGCTTCTATTTTAATTCCACTTGGCGTTTTTGATTCGCAAAAAAAAATAAATCCAATATGGTGGACGAAACTCGTAAAAACGCACTAACCTGGTTGTTTTCAACCTCGTCCCAGAGTAATTTTTATCCAATTGAGGTCTATGAGGTATCGAATAAAATCTAAGTTTGTCTACTTTCGAATGCCGTTTGGCTTTTTTGTTTCGGGAACAAATTAATCCAATATGGCAGCCCGACTTCGGAAAAACGCACTCACATGGATGTGTTTCAGTCTCGTTCCAGCATAATTTTTATCCGATTGAGCTCGGTGAGGTCTCAAATGAAAACTAAGCTTGTCTACTATAGAATTCCCCAGGGCCGGAAATCAACCCCCAAAGCACCCCGATTTTCTAAAATTGACCAATGCGATGAAATTCTGTGAAAACATAGCGCCGAGGGTTAGCGGGGTCGCTGCTTACGAATCTGGAAATTGATTTAGAAAATTCATCACCCAGGAGTGAATATACCCACCCCCAAAGCACCTTAAATTTCGTAAATTTAACATAACGTTGAAATTCTGTGGAAATATAAGACAGGGGGTTTTCGGGGTCGCAGATTACGAATCTAGAGTAAGATGTCGAAAATTCACTCCCAAGGGGCGAATATACACCCCCCAAAATACTACAGTGTTGTTGGGAGATCGAGACGCTTTTGGGGAACGTATTTGTAAAATCCAATAGCAGATTCGTCATCAGCATCTTTAAAAACCTTCCAAGACGTGTTTTGGAAGGTTTTTAAGGAACATTTTCGTGATCACTGAAAGCTTATATTATACGAAAATTTATGCGCCATATGACGTTATCCCAGCGGTCAAAGGTTAAAGTTTGATTTTCGATTCCATTTTTGTATGGTTAAATATAGACAAGGCTTTCGAAAGTAAACAACTGTAGCTTTTATTTGAGATGTCAAAGACCTTAATCGGATGAAAATTACTCTGGAACAAGGCTGAAAAAATACATCTTAGTGCGTTTTCCGAGTTCCGGCCGCCATATTGGATTTATTTTTCTTTCGAAACAAAAACGCCACACGGCATTCGAAAGTAGACAACTTTACTTTCCATTTGAGGTCTCATAGACCTCTATCGGATGAAAATTATTCTGTGATGAGCCTGAAAAAAAAACATGATAGTGCGCTTTTCCGATTTTGCGGCCACCATATTGGATTTATTTTATTCGGAATTGAGAAACGCCAAGTGAAATTTGAAAATAGATAGCCTCAGCTTTCATTTGAGACCTGATAGACCTTAATCGGATCAAATCACCAAGAGGTTGCGAATGGTAAGATCGAAATGCAAAGAGGAAGAATAAAAAGGGCAGAGCAATGTAAGCAATGGTGTTGGGATTAGGGAACGGATGTATAACAGGAAGTGATAACAGAGAGAGAGAGAGAGGAAAGAACGAAACGAAGGATGAGTAGTAGAAGAGGTATAGATGAGAGGAGAGAAGTGGAAGCTAGCGGGGTTTATGTGAACAGTGATATGTAGGAGAAATCAAAGGAGGTGAAAGAAATGAAGGAATAAAATGAAGAAGACATTAGGCTCATAATAGATGGGGATTTCAATGTGGGAAAAGAGGATAGAGGAGGAAGGGAATTGCGAGAAGAGAGGGGGTGAAAATCCAAAGATATGGTACTAAATTGGGAGGGAAAGAAGTTGCTGAAGAGCTTGGAGGAGCTGGGATGGTTTATCTTAAACGAAAATATAGAGGGAGATGAGGAAGGAGAATATACACGCTCGGGTGGAGAAACAGAAACGGCCAAGGCAAGTAAAAGAACAGTTCAGAGAAAAGGTCAGAAATATCAAAGTAGGAGACGGAAATGTAAACGAGATGGAAAAAATGGGAGGAGAAATAAAAAGAGGATTAGAGTGCACAAACAAAAATGAAGTTAGTAAAGGGGGAATAGAAGTTGGTGGGATGAGGATTCTAAAGAGAATAAAAAGAAAGTCAGAAAGGAATTTAGAAAATACAGGAAAGTAATGGAGAAGAATTCAGGAGAAGAAAGAAGGAAAGTAGTGAGTTGTGTGATAAAAATAAAGAAGAAAAGAATTAAGGGTTTGAATAAGAGGCGGAGGTGTCTAGGATGGAAAAAGAGGTTGGGAAGGTAATAAATAGAGAGAGAGGGGGGGGGAGAAAAGAGTAAAACAGGATATTGAAATAGTAAAATGGAAAAAATATTTTTTAAATATGCTAGGAGAAGTAGAGAGAAAAGTTACGTAGGCAGAAAAATATGGTAGAGAAAGAGATGAGGAAGAGGAGATAACAAGGGAAGACATAGTCAAGGTGTTAGGAATAATGAAAGATGGAAAGGCATCTGGTATAGATGAGATTCCAAATGAAGTCTGAAAATATGAATGGACGGAACTAAAGAAATGGACATGAATGAAGTGTAATTAAGTACAGAGAGAAGAGGAGTGGCTAGAGTGACGGAAAGAACAAGTACTGATAGCAATAGTGAAGAAAGCAAAAGAGAGAAGGTAAAAGATTATAGGGGTGTGACTATAATGCCAACATTGTATAAAGTATATGTAACTGTTTTGTCGGAGAGATTAAAGAAATAAGTTAAAGGAAAAAAGATATAGTCAGCGAAACAGACAGGGTTAAGAAAAGGAAAGGAGCGACGGACAATTTATACATATTTTCTGAGCTATGTGGTAAATAAGATGATTAAATGGGAATAAGGGGAAATAACAGAAATGTTCTTGGACTTAAAGACGGCGTTTCACTCATTAGACTGAGATGAAATAGAAAAAGTTATGGTGAAAAAGGGGATAAGAGAGGGATTATTAAATAGAATATACAAAATTTTCAGAGAAACAAAAAGCAGGGTAAAGGTAGGAGAGCCAATCAGAGATAGTTTCTGATTGGTGAGAGGTGCGAGGCAAGGATGTCTTCTAAGCTCACTTTTTAAAATATATTCATATGAAACTTGGAAAAAGAAATTCGGAGAAAAGGTTGAGGAGAAGTTAGAATTGGGAAGTAAAAGATATATAAACTGTCATACGTAGACGATATAGTGTTGATAATGAGGGTTAGAAAAGTAGGGGGAAGAAAAAAAGAATGGATGGGGAGATGGAAGGGAATAAAGTTAGAAGAAGTAAGAGTTTAAATATTTGGGGTATATCTTGCAAACGAATGGAGGCCATAGAGCTTATATAAGAGAAAGGATAAAAAACTCAGCAGAAGCAATGGAACAGATATAAGGAATAGGAAAAAGAAGGTTTAAGAAAATTGGAGCAAGAGAATGTGGTTATTTGATATGATGGTATGGCCGGTATTAGGTTATGAGGTTGATATATGGCGATGGAAACAAAAAAGGAAAGTTATTGAGAGTATACAAAAAAGGTATATAAGGTGGACATTAGGGGTAGACTGGAGGATTTCAGGATATATGATGAGAAAAGAAGCACAAGGGGATGAATTAAGTACTAGAGCGGGAAAGGGGGCATGGAAATATGAGACGAAGCTGAGGAAGGAAAGGGGAGAGGAATTAGCGAGAAAGTGTATAATGGAGGTAGAGGACAATATGTGCACAATATGTGAGTGGGAGGAGGAAACATGGAAAAATGTATGGGAAGGATGCAGGAGAGGATTGAAAGATAAAGGAAGCCAAAAAGGGAATGTAGTGAAGATTCTAGGGGAGAATGGATTGCAGAAAGAATGGATGAAGGAGTTCGAGAAGGCTAGATAAGCGATTGAAAAAGAATGAAAGAATGCCTGTGAAAAAAATGGCAAATTGAGGGTACAAGAAAATTGAAAGAAAAAAGAAACGGAAGTCACTTAGACTAGAAGCATTAAAATTGTAAGTTATGGTTATGTAATAGCATAAGCACTCTCGCTCTTGGTCGCTCGCTCCCTCGTTCGCTAACACGTCTTAAATTACGCTATCACAGGAAATAGAAATAAATATCTAGATATAAGATTTTATGTAAATAGTTGTCAATAACTTCAAATGGTAAGGACGAGATTTTAAAAAAATATGTAGGCGAAAGGATTGCGATCAATTTGGTTAATTTATGTTGATTTGATCAATTTTATTTAGTAACTTTCCATGAATTAACACATGATTATTTCAGCTGCAACCAAAATTTCTTAAATGTTTTTATGGTGAGTGGGCTGATTTTTCTAAATTTCGAGCATATAGATGTATAATTTTCAGTATTTCCCTTTGACGTAACTTTTCAGTCATAGGCGTTGAAAAGGGCCGAAATCCTGCACTTATCATAATTAATATTTTTATTCACTTCAACACTTCTAAAGTTCCTAAATGTCATTTTAGGTGACCCAAATTTTTCTGAAAAATTTGAAAAATCTTTAAAAATTAAACAAATTTCCTTGAAATATTCTGGATTTTTTCTCGGAATTGTTAGAAATATTTTTTAATGATTTATGTATGTATATTTTATCTCTATTTTTTACGGATTTAAGGGCCTCAGTTCCATGATTTTAAAATAAACTTTTTAATCATTATTTTCCTTTAATATGATTAACCGCTTCGATCTGCCCTGTTTCCTTGATTTCTCTTACTTTTTCCAATTCCTTCATCTACGGCAATCATTGTCTCCTACCATTCTAAATCATTGTTACATTCTTATCCACACTTAACTGTCCATATTCTACTCCTGCACACCTCTCTAATATATGTGCCCATGCCTTTATTTTGTTCAAGTACACTTCACACAGATTATCCTCTTCATCTATTCAGTATCTGACATACACTCTACTTGATTTTTCTTCCTCTTTTATTTTTTTAAGATATTCTGGTTCCGTTAAACTTTTGACCATCATATTCCATCTATTGGACCTCGAATTCATAATATTTTTCGCTTTATCTTCTCCTTGTCTTACTAACAGTTCTAACTCTATGATCTTCCACTCCATAATCCCTTCACGTGTATCACAAACGTTTTTAATTTCTTTCCTTTCTTCCTCACATTTTGAAATGTTTAAATTGCCTCTCACCTTCTTATTCTGAATTTAGTCTAAGCATACTTGTGTTATTCTGCTGACCTTTTCCTATTTCAACTTTTCTTTAAACTTTAAACTTTATTCGCACATTCGCTTTTTTCTCTCACCTGCACCTCGTTACTCCTTCCTGTCACAAACCAAAAACCTACGTACCAAAACTCCTCTACAATTACCACTTTTTGTTTTTTTATCTTCCAAAAATAATCTATTTTGGTCTTTCTACTTCTGAAGCACATCACCTTTGCCTTATCTATGCCCGCGTATGCTAGAGTGTATAGCTTGCTATTACACAATACCGTTTCCCCTTTCCTTTCCTCTTTTAGCTTCTCCTTTATATCTGCCCTTTAGTTAAGGACACTAAATGAGTGTACCAAAGGCCAATCTAGTAAATTAATTTTTGCAAAGTTATCGCGCACACAGAGAGACAGACAGACAGACATACAGGCATGCAGGCCAAAAAATTTCCCAATTGTTTCTAAAATTATGGCGAATTTTTTCCATGTACAGTTTTTGATACTGAATAATAATAACAATTTATAATTAAAAAAATTTTTTTTGCTTAATTTACAATTGTTTGAAAATAGCTAGAAAACATGTGTTTTGGATTGAGCCCTATGCAAACATTTTGGAAAAAAGTTGTATATGTTGAACCTGAAATTTTTTAAGCTTGAATAAAAGAAAAAAATCTGTTATTTTGTTTTTTCCAAAATAAAATTTGTAATGATGTTTCAAACGTTCAAATATTTTAAATTTTACGTTTTTTGAGCGATTTTGACGACTTGCTAAAATTAAGGTTTTAGAGGCGAAAAATGATGGCGTTATTACGGCAGAACGATATTTTTGTAGGAATTCGCTGATGACTCATTTTATGTACAAAATCCCATCCCCTATATTGGGGTGGGGGTTAATGCGTGGGGGATACTTGTTGAACGTATCCCGTTTTTTAGCGAACAGGTAATAAAGTGCATAGGTAAGAATTCTTTAGACTTATATTACAGATTTTATATTACAAATTACATTTGCTTTTTAATAAAAATTATATACAATATATATTAAAAATTGCACACATGGTGCATAAGCCACAAGCACGTGCGAATCACGTAAGTAAACAATTATTATTTAGAAATAAATGTTGTATATAATTTTCAATATGAACCAAATGTAATCTGCTATCAAAAATTTATTTGCCCCCCCCCCTCCCCATAAGCCTGAAGAATTCTTACCTGAGCACTTTATTACCTGTGCGACATACTTAACTGTTTTCAAAATGGGTGCATAGGACTCAATCCAAAATAACATGTTTTTTGGCTATTTTCAAAAAATTCTGAATTAAGAAAAATATTTTTTGTTTATGATCTTTTATTATTATTCAGTAGCAAAAAATGTAAAAAGAAGTAATTCGCCATAATTTTCTAAGCAATAGCGAAATTTTGTGGCCTGTCTGCCTGTCTGTCTGTCTATGTGTATGTCTCTCTGTGTGCGCGAAACTTTTGAAAAAATTCATTTACTACATTAGCCTTTAGTACACTCGTTTAGTGTCCTAAACTAAAGGTCAAGTTCGTTAGCCAGCCATTTTGGATAAAAATTCAAAAAGTGGGCACTATTTAAATATTTTTAAGACCATTTTTTTAAAAATTCTAAAATTCTCTGTTCGGCACAACTATGTAACATACGGTAAAAGATGAGTTCACATAAATTGTGCATTTGGAAAAGATCTACAAAATTTTTATCAAACAATTTTTAATAGGATGTGTAGTTTTTGGCTTTAATCGTGTGTGAGGTTTAAAAAAAAAATTTTTTATGTTTTTAATGCTATTTTTTACGATTAAAACCAAAAACAGAACTATGAAAAAATTATTTATGACAAATAAATCATTTTTACATTCTCATTAGAGAAGGTGTTAGATTTTTGTAAAATTAGACCCCCCCACACCGTTTTTGTCAAAAGGTCCACGTTTTGAGACCACCTGAATCCGAAAAAATATATTTTACAAATGTGTCTGCCTGTATGCCTGTGAGCCTATTTTGAAAATTTTTGAATCCACATTTTTTTATGATTCAAAAATTCTCTGTACGCTTGTTCATAGTACTTGAAATGAAAAATGTTAATTTTCGACAGCCCCACGAAATTACCATAGCAACTTTTTAAATTTTTTCGAAAAAATGGAAATGCAAATTTTGACCGCACAAAAGATAATCAAAAATCAAAAATTGCATTTTTTGTTCAAACTATGCAAGATAGGAAAAAAAAGATAAGACAAACATTGTGCACCCAAAAAATATCACAAATTTGCTATTAATCACTTTTTTATGGGACACGTAGGTTTTGTTTTATTTATAAAAAAACATTGAAAATACAAAAATTAAATTTTTCGAAACACTACACAAGCTAAGAAAAAATAAATAGACAACATTTTTTCACCGAAAGTAGAGCAAAAAATTTTTTATTAATGTTTTTTGTTTACATTTTCATCAGAAAAGGTATTAGATTTGTATAAAATTTGACCCTCTCCCCAGTTTTCGTCAAATGTACACGTTTTGAGGCCCCCTGAATCCGAAAAATAGGTTTTTACGAATGTCTATGTTTCTCGGCATGTCTGTATGTATTTATGCCTGTCTGTATGTGAGAAAAGTTTGGATATTAAATTCGAAAAGTGAGGGCATTTTGAATATTTCTGAGACCACTTTTTTCAAAATTCAAAATTTTCCTGTGCGAACGTTTAGAGTATTGAACAATTTGAACAATTTATCCTGATGACTTTTTTCGTCAAACGAAAAATTACCAGAGTTAAAGCATTTACAAGATTCCAAAAAACACACGAAAATGAGCCTTTTGAGTAAAATAACGGACGATATGAATAAAAGGCAAGAAAAGAAAAAGTTTTATC
This sequence comes from Belonocnema kinseyi, assembly GCF_010883055.1. Lineage (NCBI taxonomy): Eukaryota > Metazoa > Arthropoda > Insecta > Hymenoptera > Cynipidae > Belonocnema > Belonocnema kinseyi. Next base: position 146,357,979 of record NC_046660.1, read on the forward strand.
TCTAAATGTATTACAAGATTATAATAACAAACTTTTTTTATTTTCTTGAAACATCAAAAATTTTAATTTTGGCAGCACAAAAAGTATATAAATGCATTTTCAAAAAAAAATTATGTATATATATATATGAGTGACTCAGGTCAGCGAAATTCGTGAAATCGCTGCGCACGCATGCCACGCATGTCACCGCCGATTCTTTATGTGAAAGTACTCTGATAAAAGAAAACGATTCACCAATTTTTAGCCCATTCGGTGAAAATAGTAAAATTTTACAGCCCTTGGAAGATGAAATATCCGTAAAAAAATCCGAAAAAATGGACAGTTTTAGTGCTATGCGGCGCCAAGCGCTCAAGATCAGTGAATAAAACGAATTACAACAGATTTTTTTACAAAAGCGATGTCAACATAGAAATCACGATTCAGATCGTGGTCTGTCATATTTTCGCTTACACCATTGACTCATATAGCGCGCTTCTCAAAACGATCAAACGTTAAGCGCCCAAGATTTTAACTTGACTATTTCATCATATTTTTAAAGGCATATATGGTACCCAAAGTAACATTGTTAACTAGTGCGTACATTCCGATAATTACGTTGTACTGTTCTCAAGAGTGCCGAACGCTAAGCGCTCATGATCAGTGAATAGAACAAATTACAATAGATTTAGTTACAAAAGCGATGTCAACGTAGAAATCACGGTTCAGATCGTGTTCTGTCATATTTTCGCCTACACCGTTGATTCATATAGCGCGCTTCTCAAAACGATCAAATTCTAAGCGCCCAAGATTTTAACTTAACTAATTAATCACTTCTTTAAAGGCAGAAACGGTACCCAAACTAACATTAGTAACTAGTGCGCACATTCCGATAACAGTGTACCCTTCGCAAGAGGGCCGAACGCTAAGCACCCATGATCAGCGAATAGAACCAATTCCAGTAGCTTTTGCGAAGTATTAAACTATTTCTGACTCTTGACTGGTATTCGCTTGTTCACCTGTATTAGCAGCGTCTAGAATCCTTCGTAGCAAGGAAGTTTGAGGATACTTTACGTGTTGCTGATGACGTGCATAACCCAGGAACCATAAAACGCTTGCAATATTTGCGCAAGTGCCAAGAGTTCTGGCCCCTGACTAACATGTGCAGTAATAACCGAGAAGTGTTTCGTTATTGTCTGGTCCTATGTCATCGATCTCATTGAACGCTATCCACAGCTGGTACCTTGTCGCATTTCAGAAACGAGAAAATACTCATACTCTGATCAAATCAGGTTCATTAAGTCGCGTGTCTAGTTGAAACTCCTCATCTTCTTCTCGTTGCAGCTTGTCTTGAACGTAAGATGGGGCAAGTTCTACTTGATTCACGCCAATTGTTATGTCGCGTATTTCTTCCAATGTAAGGCGAGGAAATTGTGGTACTTGAAGTTCATACAGGCGATTTCAATTTGCATTGCCGTAGCACATATTGTCCACTTCTACGCGCGCTTGCACAATATTTGGCTCACGAGCTCTCGCTATATATATTTTTTTGAAGGCTCTGCTGTAGCGCCTTGAATCTCGATAACAGGATGGTATCGATTAATTATGGCACCAGCAATACGAAAGAAGTCCCTTAGATTGTGTACATGAGCCATCGGAATGGTTTTCTCGAAGAACTTGAAAATGGACTTTATGTGGCCATTTCTGGTTTCCACTATCCATCTAGATTTCGTTATGAGCCGAGCTTCGTTTTCTTCTTCCATTACCAATTGACTCTGTCCTTGTTGGAGAAATGGTGGTATCTTGGACACAATTCCTAAGCGTTCTAAAAGTGGTTGGGCATCTCTATATCCACGGTCCTCTATAAAAATATCACCAATGTCGAAAAATTCTCTCATACCTTCCACATCTCTTTCAAATTCGTTAATGAGTATTTGTGCGCCATTGTTTCGCGAGTCAGAAAAATATGGTCCTTGTATTTCAAGTATGTATCCATCTGGAGTAACAATGAAAGCAGGTTTTACCAAGTGACGTCCTTTATGTTTGCAGAATGACTGTCGAAGTACGCGAAAGTTACTGTACTTCTGCATGTAAGCATAAGTTCCATCGATGATAGAAATAGCTTTGGGAATGTCTGGTTGTGGATTATAAAGTTCATTAGCGAATGCTGTCACGTGTCTTTCAATGAATTCCTCTCTGCTTATCGAATTAAATCCAATGTTACCAGGCACAAATCGCTGCATTAAAGACTCTCTTACAGTAGAAATGGCCATGCTTGTAGCTTGCCGGCTCGAATAATGAAAAAATCACTTTCAGAAATTCATCAGAAAGACCTTGACGCATTTTTCAAAGGAGCAATAGCTCCAAACAGGAGCAATAGCTTTAAACTCTTCATTAGTGAAAATATACTCGTTATTAAACGCCGCGGCCGAATGAACATTTGCTTCGTTACGAAGTTGCTGCAAAAACAGAAGTAACTGCTGTCCCGGAATCCTATACGGAATCTATTAATCGCTTGTAGTTCAGGAAGCAAGGTGCCTACGATGAAACCATGTTCATCCAAATGATTTAAGCATGCTCTTGTCACATTGGAGCTCCTTTATCTCATTGCGAATCGATTGATTGCAATTGAGAAATAACCTTCTCTCATCAGCGACTTCAAGTGGTGGTCTTCGCGGTTGAAGGCGTCTAAAAATTGCAATATTTTGCCTATCAGGATTATTATTTCCATCAATTCGAGCCATTTGTCCTGGTTGATAGACTCTATCGCACACATAGCAATGAACTCGAACTCTGAATGCCATTTTTTAAACCATAAGAGAAACAAGCTCTTATGGTCTTGAAAGGCAGAGGAATGCATTAATAAAACGAAAGAAAAATTCAGGAACAACAATTAATACACAATTAATACAAAAGGGAACAGATCGAAATTTTTTTTCCTAAGCTTACCTATAAAATTATCATACGCTCTCGAGACCTTCCACAAAAGAGATGACAGGCATACCATCGTCAATGGAAATAATAAGTGAATGTTGTATAAT
>NC_046660.1:146361095-146370236 GCF_010883055.1 Belonocnema kinseyi
TTAATACAATAATAAGTGAATGCCGAGGTTTCAACTTTTTAAAAGTCATTAGGCCTGCTTTCAGTTCGTCGCTCATTCTGAAGTCGTTCGCTTTTTGCTTTGAAAAGTGACAGTCGTTCATCATGCAGCATTTACTCCTTATTTCCATCGACGACTGTATGTTTGTATGTCATTTCTTTTGTGAAAGGCCTTTGAAAAAGTGATTTCTTAGTCAAGTTCAAATCTTCTGAGCTTAGCGTTTGCCCGTTCTGAGAAGCGCGCTATATGAGTCAATGGTGTTGACTCATATTGTCATTGGTTTGGCTAAACATGTTACTGACCATTTCTTGATGTGTGTTTCGTAGACAGACGCTGATTATGGGTTCTAAGCGTTCGGCCATCTGGCGAAGGGTAGAATGTTATTATCGGTATGTGCGCACTAGTTACTAATGCTACTTTGGGTACCATTTCTGTTTTTAAAGAAGTGATTAATTAATGAAATTAAAATCTTAGGCGCTTAGCGTTTGATCGTTTTGAGAAGCACGCTATATGAGTCAACGATGTAGGCGAAAATATGACAGACCACGATCTGAACCGTGATTTCTATGTTGACATCGCTTTTGTAACAAAATCTGTTGTAATTCGTTTTATTTATTGATCTTGAGTGCTTAGCGCCGCAAAGCGTTAAAACTTTCCATTTTTTGGATTTAGTGCGGGGTCCTTTGTTCTAAAGCTTTTGCTCAATCTCAGCGTGTGTACGGAGCATAAGTACTTGCAATTTTTCGAAAAAATGAGGGCATTTTCCGGATGCCACTCTAACGTTAATTAGAGAATGTAGAGGATCTACAACATCCCAATTTGTTCATCTTGATGCGCGCTTTTTCAAAAATAGAAAACATTAGTACCCCAAGATTTTTTTTCTGACAGCACCGACTTGACAAGAATTACACAAAATAATCTTCAAACATCACTAAACAAAGCACAAAGATACCTGGAAGGTATTTGGGCCTCGTTCCTCACATATGATTTTTTTTCTTTTGTGGCTGACTGTGTTGCGTCGCAGGCTAGCCGCCGGTGGCTGGCATAGTAGTGTGGTGGCGCCACGTAATGGACTCAGTGTCACCTGTTCTTTAAAGCAAACCTCGAAATTCGAAGTACATGCACACGTACTTTTATGTTTTGTCTCTTAATTTTGTAGTTTAAAACCGATTTTGTCGAAAATAGCGAGGAAATTAATTCAAAAATTTCAGGACGTTTTAAAACAATTTTGTTGTTTGGAGAATTGGCGATAAGTTTAATCTTCACTTCTTTCGCTGGGTCAGGATCAGCGGCTGAGGTTATATTGGTAAAGCTAAATGCTTCTGAGGTTTTAATTGTTTTTGGGATAATGTTGTCAATTTAAAAGATGCTGTATTTAGACTTTGTGTGTTCATATAAGTACATGTGCATGTACTTCGAATTTCGAGTTTGGCTTTGAAGAACAGGTCTATTGCGTGGCGTCACTACACTTCTATGCTGGCCGAGCGGCCAAACAGCACCAAAACAAAACAAAAAGGCATATCCGCGGATCGAGGCTCGCTCTCCGTACCGTATCTCATACGTGAGTTGATCCTATCGGGACCCTCGCACTTGGCTACCAAGTGGCCGAAGCCCTGGAAGCGATAAAAGCTTGTTACCTCCGTCTTCCTCCCTACCCTACAGGCCACCCAACCCACCTTTAGATAAACTTCGCGGATAAGTCTCGCAGCTAACTCCTGCTTCAGCTTGACAAATGCCTCCAAGTTTCCCCTCCTTCTTTGGGATCGAGGACATTACCCCGATAGTCCTCGGCTTCTTCGTCGTTGGTTTGGCACTACTTGCCTAAACGGGACTCAGAGAGGGCTGCCTCCCACGCTTCTTGTAATAAGGAGTAGAAGTTTTCTCAGCTCTTCGGTCTGAGTACCGCATTGGCTTGTGTTCGCCTTAGATTTTGCCATCGCCTTATGGACTGTTTTCCTAGCTCTTTTTGGAGCTAGGTATTCAATCTGGCATGTAATAGCTCCAATGCGGAAATTGGTTTCGGACGTAGCGTTCGCCCATTTGCCTACAATTATTTCCAGCTTTTCAACTCCTTCCTTCACCTGTTAGTCCATATTACGCCTTCCTTCGCAGAAATTCCTCATATCACGTAAGGCGGAATCTAACTTCTGTATACAATCTTGTGAAGGCTGAGCTTCTCCTTCACGAATGCCATATCTCTCCTGCCCCAAGACTTTTGATCATTGTCAGGCTTCTCCGCCTCGTCCAATTTACCTCCCATCTCCTCGCAAATGCTCCTATTTAAATCCACTCCCACGAACTGGTATCCTAGAGGCACCGTTTGAGACACCACTCCCTGGTGCCACTCAGTCCTCGGCACGGTTGTTCACGTCTTGACTTGGAGATCTTAGTGTATTTGGTCCCCTTGGGAAGTGAAGTGAAGTGCAGTTAGGTGAAGTAGAGTGGAGTGATTTTAGCACACCCAATCTTGAACAAATCAAGCGGGCATAACTCCACTCAAAACGATGACAAAAATCCACCAAATAAATTCAACTACAGCTCTGAGTAACATGACCGACTCAACTAATAATCATCGAGAACGCAGCTCAGGCCGATTCAAAATGCCGATTCAAAATAGAAACTTCAGGAATGGCGGACAACTTTCATCAATTTAACCTCAATCTACGAGGTTAGGACAATTCGTATTAATTACATTTAAATTCGAGAGACGAGAACGACTCTAATAAATTGAGCGAAGATTTAGTAGAATCTGAGATTAGCGAATCACAGATTGTGACCGATGTCGAAGGAGATATTCAGAATCCGGTTGTACCGCTCAACCCTAAATTAAATAGAGGTAAAACCGCAAGACCCTATATTGACGTCGTGATTGGTGGTAAACTCTTCCAACCATTGGCGGACACGGGAGCAACAATCACATTGATGGGAGCGAATGGACTACAAATTATGAAAGCGGGGAATAATAAAATCATCCTGAAAAAGAAGGGATTGATCATGATGGATTGATGTAGTCCAGTCGTGAAAACTCGGAGAACGGATAGAGGATATCGGATGTTTATTGACCTTAGAAAAGTCAATGAACTCAGTAAAAAAGATGCATATCCGTTACCCTTCATGACTGAGATCGTGGATATTGTGGATATCGTGGATCTCTACCAGTACTAAAGGATGCCATTCGGACTTACATCACCACCTGCGACGTTACAAAGATTGATGGACAAAGTGATAACACCAGAAATGAGGCCGCACGTGTTCGCGTATTCGGACGATACCATAGTCGTAACTAAAACGTTCAAAGAGCATATCTATTAGTTAGAGAAAAACATGAAACTTGTTCGGGAAACTTATTTGGCTCTCAACCCTGATGAATGCAACTTTTGTAAGCTACAAGTCGAATATCTCGGACTTGTAATGAATCTAGTCCTTAACGTCGACGAGGTAATATAAGGCCAACAATTAATACACACGACGAACTATATTGCGATAGGTCCACCGATTAATTGGATCCATTTAGTATTCTGACAGACGCCAGCAATACTGGTCTGAGAATAATAGTCAGTCAAGAGCAAGGCTGTCAAAAAAAAGTAATAGCTTATGCCAGAAGAATCCTTTCCAAGGCAGAGCGAAATTACTCTAACGCGGAACGTGAGCGTCTAGCTGTCGCCTAGGCAAAGAATCAATTCAAGTATTTCCTAGAGGGGTATTATTTCACGGTCTTTACTGGTCTTTACTCGATTTTTTGGAGTATGACTTGGAGGTAGTACATAGAAAAGGGTCGATGCATCATGTTACGGAAGTGCTATATTGGTTCTACGAAGAGGAGAAGGATCTTCAGTTCGCCATGATAAGGCCAGTAGCGGACGAATTGTATCAGAGACACCGTTGGGCAGTCATAAACACTTCCACTGAGTATAGAAGTTGGAAAGTGGTTGAAGGTCATTTATATTGATATCAAAATAACACCTTATTGAAGGACATCCTAGATGACCTGGACGCCTCGAAACTTGTCGTTCCTCAAGACCAGATTAATTACATAATGAGGGAGGTGCACGAAAACCCTGAATCCGGCCACATGGACATTGAGAAGACTTTCTACACGAAACCGGACCAGTCAGACTTGAAAGGCCTAATGGGCCACCGTTCAATTTAAGAGCCGTGGACTGTTGTTACTATGGACGTAGTGAGTTCATTTCTGAATATCTGAAATGAATATCTGATTGCTAACATTAAGGACACCTTCGAGGACTTAATCATCAGTCGTTGGGGAACACTGGAAGTGCTTTTCTCGGATCGACGTACGGAATACGCCAAAAATCTGTCGGACGAGATGAGTAGAGAATATAATATCCACCGCTCGTTCACCTAGGTTTTCCACGCTCAGGCGAACCTGCTTCAGAGGACTTATTGAGTCCTTAAGACCATGATAGTGTCATTCGTGGAGCAGGATCGCCGAGTATAGGATATGTACCTAAAAGAGTTTATTAATTAATTAGAATTCCGAGGCTCATCCGTCTAAAAGATCTAATTACCAAGCATTAAGATTAGGAATTTTTGCGACAATCAAAAACCGAGTTCGCAGAGATACCATTCGAACGGACGTACGTGGTCGTAAAGGTTTGCTTACCCAATGTTAATGAATTAGGGTCCCAAGAGGGCGGTTTAAACGGAAGATATTATGTTTCTAAGTTGTTCAAATACGTCTACACTTACAAATCAGAGAATAAGAAACTAAAGTCGAAGGAGGTAGCAACTTTAGAACGGGAGTGTCTCGACATTTATGACATGGATGGTGAAGGGGAACAGGCCATATAGCGGGCACCAGAGGACTAAATGGTTTGGGTCACGAAACCTAATCTTAAACGATCGGCCGATTAGGAGGTAGATGAGGGCCTGAGGCAAAAGAGACTTTGGAACCGATTCTACTCTTCCTAATAATAATTCAATTAAAATAGTTTAGGATTGGTTAGGATATAATGTCAGGGAGTAATAAGAATAATAACTTTTCAGCCTAGCTAGAATAAGAAAAATTGCATTTTAAATGTTTTTTCTGAAGGAATACCGAGATGAGATGAATACCGTGGCTGACCACGAAAAGAAGGACGAGTTAGACACGAGTTTCGAATCAGCCTCGGGGATGAAAAGAATGTCGATGCCTGATAGTAACGCGACAGTCATAGGTGAAGGGAACGAAGCGCATCAGCACTCAGCAGCGCAACCCTTGTTAAGGGCCCAGAAGCATCCACCACAACCCAGGGTCGCTCAAGCAGGAGAGCCAGTGGTACTGCTGCAAGTGGAAGCTGCCCCGGTGGCGCTCTCATTTATGGAGTGGGTGCAAAGGAGGCAGAAGGACGACCCGACGTTCAGAAGGATTCTTAACCCTAAGTACTGGGATAAGCAAGCCGCCAAGCGTTGCACGAAATGCGTTTAAGAAGAATACAAGTTTAACAACTATCCAAAGTTTCGTTAGCAATAGGCTAGGAATGAGACCAGACGGGGACAGTAGCAATCATTTTTCCATCACTTTTTATTTTCACTTGGGCCATCTTAACCCCAGAGTAAGGTTAATTATTTTTCCTTAAGTAGTTAGCAAACCTCTAATTAGATTAGGCCTTATTTATCTTAAGCCGCTGGGGTGGCTCGACCCTAGAAATTGCTTACACGAGCGGACTACCCTAGTAACATAGTCGTTCAGTATTGGGCGAACCCAATCCAGCGAATAATCACAACAGATTCAACACAAGTTGTTATTCAGAAATCGGAAGCTCGGTAGCACTCGGAGGCGGAATGAGTGGCATGCTAGGTCCGGTGATGCCTCTTCTAATAGGTAGGCAGTTGTGACAGGGTATTTCTTACCACGCTCAAATAAATGGACTGGTCCCGCCTAGTCAACGTCATTTTGAATGTAATTTAAAAGAGTTAATCACAAATAAGTACCTGCTCGAAGACAGAATCAACAAAAAACTATCAATTGATAAGAGCTCCGAGTATGATGAACTCTTGCCAGAAAAAATCCTCTTGAAGCCTAGAAATTGTATCGCCGCTATGTCGGACCGTCGCCAGTCTGGAGAAATATCATTTGAATGTTTAACAAGACACTCACTGATGCCTTCGAATATTTCATTGTACGTATTCATTATTTATGTATATTTATTTATACGTACTCATTGTTTATGTATCGAATTGCCTTAAACCAATCTCAATTTTGACATTATACTCCTACTAATATTTTAAAAATGTCGTGAGCTGCCATTGCAGCTGATCGGGTGTTTGGCGAGTAACGAATAGACGCAATTGAAATGCTGCGTTCTTCCAGACAGAGAAGACAAAAGCAAGGAATTACCCTGAAACGTTGCGAGAAACAAAGAAGCAATAAGCGCTGGTGTCATACAAGTATGCAGGCTGCTCTGATAATGTGTTGACGCAATATTACCGAACTCCTAGCTCCGGTGACTGGCTTTAGACAACAGTTTACTACGTATGCGTTGTTTATGTAACGAATTGCTTTAAACCAATCTCAATTTCGACATTATACTACTTTTCCTACTAACATTCTAAAAATGTAAGCTACCATTGCAGCTGATCGGGTGTTTAGCGAGCAACGAACAAACGCAATTGAAATTATGTATTCTTCCAGACAGAGAAGACAAAAGCAAGGAAATACCCTGAAATGGTGATAGAAACAACAAATCAATAAGCGCTGGTGCCATACATGATTGCAGGCTGCTCTGTGTTAAGGAATATTACCGAATTCCTAGCTCCGGTGCCAGGCTTCAGAGCCCAGTTTACGACGTAGCCGTTGTTTATGTAACGAAATTCTTTAAATCAATCTCAATTTCGACAGACATGATGATGTGTTCTTCCAGAACGAGAAGACAAAAGCGAGGAATTACCTTGAAATTGTGCTAGATTCATAAAAGCAATAAGCGCTGGTGCCATTCATGTGTGCAGGATGCACTGACAATGTGTTGACGAAATTTTACCGAATTCCTAGCTCCGGTGTCTGGCTTTAGAATCCAGCTGACTACGTATCCGTTGTTTATATAACGAATTGCTTTAAACCAATCTCAATTTCGATATTATACTCTTCCTGCTAACATTCTAAAAATCTTAGACGCCATTCTAGCTGATCGGGTGTTTGGCGAATAACGAACAGACGCAATTGAAATGCTGTGTTCTTCCAGATCGAGAAGGAAAAAGCAAGGAATTACCCAGAAATGGTGCCAGAAACAATGTGGCAGTAAGCGCCGTTGCCACACATGTAGGCAGGCTGTTCTGACAATGTGTTGGCGGAAGATTACCGAATTCCTAGCTCCGGTGCCAGGCTTTAGACTCCAGCTTACTATGTATTCATTGTTTATGTATCGAATTGCTTTAAAACAATCTCAATTTTGAGATTATACTCCTGCTAATATTTTAAAAATGTCGTGAGCTGCCATTGCAGCTGATCGGGTGTTTGGCGAATTACGGACAGATGCAATCGAAATGATGTGTACTTCCAGACCGAGAAGACAAAAGCGAGGAATTACCATGAAATGGTGCTAGATTCATTAAAGCAATAAGCGCTGGTGCCATTCATGTGTGCAGGATGCACTGACAATGTGTTGACGGAATTTTACCGAATTCCTAGCTCCGGTGTCTGGCTTTAGAATCAAGCTTACTACGTATGCGTTGTTTATGTAACGAATTGCTTTACACCAATCTCAATTTCGACATTATACTCTTCCTACTAACATTATAAAAATGTTAGCTGCCATTGCAGCTGATCGGGTATTTGGCGAGTAAAGAACAGACGCAATCGAAATGATGTGTTCTTCCCGACAGAGAAGACAGAAGCGAGGAATTACCCTGAAATGGTGATAGAAACAACAAATCAATAAGCGCTGGTGCCATACATGTATGCAGGATGCTCTGACAATGTGTTTACGGAATATTACCGAATTCCTAGCTCCGGTGCCTGGCCTTAGACACCAGCTTACTACGTATGCGTTGTTTATGTAACGAATTGCTTTAAACCAATCTCAATTTCGACATTATACTCTTCCTACTAACATTCTAAACCAGTAAGCTGCCATTGCAGCTAATCGGATGTTTGGAGAGTAACGGACAGACGCAATTGAAATAATGCGTTTATCCAGACACAGAAGACAAAAGCTAGGAAATACCCTGAAATGGTGCCAAAAACAATGTGGCAGTAAGCGCCGGTGCCACACATGTAGGATGGCTGCTCCGACAATGTGTTGGCGGAAGATTACCGAAATTCTAGCTGCAGTGACAGGCTTTAGACACCAGCTTACTACGTATGCGTTGTTTATGTAACGAATTGCTTTAAATCAATCTCAATTTCGACATTATACTCTTCCTACAAACATTATAAAAATGTTAGCTGCCATTGCAGCTGATCGGGTGTTTGGCGAGTAACGAACAGACGCAATAGAAATGCTGTGTTCTTCCCGACAAAGAAGGCAAATGCGAGGAATTACCTTGAAATGGTGCTAGATTCATTAAATCAATAAGCGCTGGTGTCATACATGTATGCAGGCTGCTCTGAAAATGTGTTGACGGAATATTATCGAATTCCTAGCTCCGCTGGCTGGCTTTATACTCCAGCCTACTACGCATCCGTTGTTTATGTAACGAATTGCTTTAAACCAATCTCAATTTCGATATTATACTCTTCCTACTAAGATTCTAAAAAAGTTAGCCGCCATTGCAGCTGATCGGGTGTTTAGCGAGTAACGAAGAGACGCAATTGAAATGCTGTATTCTTCCAGACAGAGAAGACAAACGCAAGGAATTACCCTGAAATGTTGCGAGAAACAACAAAGCAATAAGCGCTGGTGTCATGCATGTATGCAGGCTGCTCACACAATGCGTTGTCGGAATATTACCGAATTCCTAGCTCCGGTGCCTGGCTTTAGACTCCTGCTTACTACGTATCCGTTGTTTATGTAACGAATTGCTTCAAACTAATCTCAATTTCGATATTATACTCTTCCTACTAACATTCTAAAAATGTTAGCCGCCATTGTAGCTGATCGGGTGTTTGGCGAGTAACGAACAGACGCAATTGAAATACTGTGTTCATGCAGACAGAGAAGAAAAAAGCGAGACATTGAAATGGTG
>NC_046660.1:146370336-146372424 GCF_010883055.1 Belonocnema kinseyi
CCTAGCTCCGGTGCCTGGCTTTAGACACCAGCTTACTACGTATCCGTTGTTTATGTAACTAATAGCTTTAACCCATTCTCAATTTCGACATTATATTCTTCCTACTAACATTATAAAAATGTTAGCTGCCATTGCAGCTGATCGGGTGTTTGGCGAGTAACGAACAGACGCAATCGAAATGATGTGTTCTTCTCGATAGAGAAGGCAAAAGCGAGGAATTACCTAGAAATGATGCTAGATTCATTAAAGCAATCAGCTTTGGTGCCATACATGTATGCAGGATGCTCTGACAATGTGTTGACGGAATATTACCGAATTCCAAGCTCCGGTGCCTGGCTTTAGAATCCAGCTTACTACGTAGACGTTGTTTATGTATCGAATTGCTTTAAACCAATCTCAATTTCGACATTATATTCTTGCTACTAACATTGTAAAAATGTTAGCTGCCATTGCAGCTAATTGGGTGTTCGGCGAGTAACGAACAGACGCAATCGAAATGATGTGTTCTTCCCGACAGAGAATACAAAAGCGAGGAATTACCTAGAAATGGTGCTAGATTCATTAAAGCAATAAGCGCTGGTGTCATACATGTATGCAGGCTGCTCTGACAATGTGTTGACGGAATATTACCGAATTCCTAGCTCCGGTTGCTGGCTTTATACTCCAGCTTACTACGTATGCGTTGTTTATGTAACGAATTGCTTTAAACCAATATCAATTTCGATATTACCATATACTCTTCCTACTAAGATTCTAAAAATGTTAAACGCCATTGTAGCTGATCGGGTGTTTGACGAGTAACGAACAGACGCAATTGAAATACTGTGTTCATGCAGACAGAGAAGACAAAAGCTAGGAATTACCCTGAAATGGTACCAGAAACAATGTGGCAGTAAGCGCCGGTGCCACACATGTAGGCAGGCTGCTCTGACAACGTGTTGGCGGAAGATTACCGAAATTCTAGCTCCAGTGCCAGGCTTTAGACACCAGCTTGCTACGTATTCTTTGTTTATGTATCGAATTGCTTTAAATATATTACCGAATTCCTAGCTCCGGTGACTGGCTTTATACTCCAGCTTAGTACGTATCCGTTGTTTATGTAACGAATTGCTTTAAATCAATCTTATTTTTGAGAATATACTCCTGCTAATATTTTAGAAATGTCGGGAGCTGCCATTGCAGCTGATCGGGTGTTTGGCTAGTAACGAACAGACGCAATCGAAATGATGTGTTCTTCCCGACAGAGAATACAAAAGAGAGGAATCACCTAGAAATGATGCTAGATTCATTAAAGGAATAAGCGCTGGAGTCATACATACATGCAGGCTGCTCTGACAATGTGTTGACGGAATATTACCGAATTCGTAGCTCCGGTGACTGGCTTTAGACAACAGCTTACTACGTATCCATTGTTTATGTAACGAATTGCTGTAACCCAATCTCAATTTCGTCATTATACTCTTCCTACTAACATTCTAAAAATGTAAGCTACCATTGAACCTGATCGGGTGTTTGGCGAGTAACGAACAGACGCAATTGAAATGCTGCGTTCTTCCAGACAGAGAAGACAATAGCAAGGTTGACAAACTGAAATGTTGCGAGAAACAACAAAGCAATAAGCGCTGGTGTCCTACATGTATGCAGGCTGCTCTGACAATGTGTTGACGGAATATTAACGAATTCCTAGCTGCGGTGGCTGGCTTTATAATCCAGCTTACTACGTATCCGTTGTTTATGTAACGAATTGCTTTAAATCAATCTCAATTTTGAGAATATACTCCTGCTAATATTTTAGAAATGTCGTGAGCTGCCATTGCAGCTGATCGGGTGTTTGGCGAGTAACGAACAGACGCAATCGAAATGATGTGTTCTTCCCGACAGAGAATACAAAAGAGAGGAATTACCTAGAAATGGTGCTAGATTCATTAAAGCAATAAGCGCTGGAGTCATACATATATGCAGGCTGCTCTGACAAAGTGTTGACGTAATATTACCGAATTCGTAGCTCCGGTGACTGGCTTTAGACAACAGCTTACTACGTATCCATTGTTTATGTAACGAATTGCTTTAACCCAATCTCAATTTCGA
>NC_046660.1:146372524-146373867 GCF_010883055.1 Belonocnema kinseyi
AGACGCAATTGAAATGCTGCGTTTATCCAGACAGAGAAGACAAAAGCTAGAAATTACCCTGAAATGGTGCCAGAAACAATGTGGAAGTAAGCGCCGGTGCCACACATGTAGGCAGGACGCTCTGACAATGTGTTGGCGGAAGATTACCGAAATTCTATCTCCAGTGCCAGGCTTTAGACACCATCTTACTACGAATTTATTGTTTATGTAACGAATTGCCTTAAGTCAATCTCAATTTTGAGAATATACTCCTGCTAATATTTTAGAAATGTCGCGAGCTGCCATTGCAGCTGATCGGGTGTTTGGCGAGTAACGAACAGACGCAATTGAAATGCTGTGTTCTTCCAGACAGAGAAGACAAAAGCAAGGAATTACCCTGAAATGTTGCGAGAAACAACAAAGCATTAAGCTTTGGTGTCATACATGTATGCAGGCTTCTCTGACAATGTGTTGACGGAATATTACCGAATTCCTAGCTCCGGTGGCTGGCTTTATACTCCAGCTTATGCGTTGTTTATGTAACGAATTGCTTTAAACCAATCTCAATTTCGACATTATACTCTTCCTACTAACATTCTAAAAATGTAAGCTACCATTGAAGCTGACCGGGTGTTTGGCGAGTAACGAACAGACGCAATTGAAATGCTGCGTTTATACAGACAGAGAAGACAAAAGCTAGAAATTACCCTGAAATCGTGCCAGAAATAATGTGGCAGTAAGCGTCGGTGCTACACATGTAGCACCGACGGAATATTACCGAATTCCTAGCTCCGGTTGCTGGCTTTATACTCCAGCTTACTACGTATGCGTTGTTTATGTAACGAATTGCTTTAAACCAATCTCAATTTCGATATTACCATATACTCTTCCTACTAAGATTCTAAAAATGTTAGCCGCCATTGTAGCTGATCGGGTGTTTGACGAGTAACGAACAGACGCAATTGAAATTCTGCGTTTATCCAGACAGAGAAGACAAAAGCTAGAAATTACCCTGAAACGGTGCCAGAAACAATGTGGCAGTAAGCGCCGGTGCCACACATGTAGGCAGGATGCTCTGACAATGTGTTGGCGGATGATTACCGAAGTTTTAGCTCCAGTGCCAGGCTTTAGACACCAGCTTACTACGCATTTATTGTTTATGTAACGAATAGCTTTAACCCATTCTCAATTTCGACATTATACTCTTCCTACTAATATTCTACAAATGTAAGCTGCCATTGCAGCTGATCGGGTGTTTGGCCAGTAACGAACAGACGCAATCGAAATGATGTGTTCTTCCCGACAGAGAATACAAAAGAGAGGAATTACCTAGAAATGGTGCTAGATTCATTAAAGCAATAAGC
>NC_046660.1:146373967-146375190 GCF_010883055.1 Belonocnema kinseyi
TTTATGTAACGAATTGCTTTAAACCAATCTCAGTTTCGACATTATACTCTTCCTACTAACATTGTAAAAATGGTAGCTGCCATTGCAGCTGATCGGGTGTTTGGCGAGTAACGAACAGACGCAATCGAAATGATGTGTTCTTCCCGACAGAGAAGACAAACGCAAGGAATTATCCTGAAATGTTGCGTGAAACAACTAAGCAATAAGCTTTGGTGTCATACATGTTTGCAGGCTGCTCTGACAATGTGTTGACGGAATATTACCGAATTCCTAGCTCCGGTGGCTGGCTTTATACTCCAGCTTACTACGTATGCGTTGCTTATGTAACGAATTGCTTTAAACCAATCTCAACTTCGATATTATACTCTTCCTACTAAGATTCTAAAAATGTTAGTCGCCATTGTAGCTGATCGGGTGTTTGACGAGTGACGAACAGACGCAATTGAAATACTGTGTTCATGCAGACAGAGAAGACAAAAGCTAGGAATTACCCTGAAATGGTGCCAGAAACAATGCGGCAGTAAGCGCCGGTGCCAAACATGTAGGCAGGCTGCTCTGACAATGTGTTGGCGGAAGATTACCGATTCTCCTATTCTTTCTACTAACATTCTAAAAATGTAAGCTACCATTGAAGCTGACCGGGTGTTTGGCGAGTAACGAACAGAAGCAATTGAAATGCTGTGTTCTTCCAGACAGAGAAGACAAAAGCAAGGAATTACCCTGAAATGTTGCGAGAAACAACAAAGCAATAAGCTTTGGTGTCATACATGTATGCAGGCTGCTCTGACAATGTGTTGGCGGAAGATCACCGAAATTCTAGCTCCAGTGCCAGGCTTTAGACACCAGCTTACTACGTATTCTTTCTTTATGTATCGAATTGCTTTAAATCAATCTCAATTTCGACCTTGTGCTATTACTACCTTATTAAAAAAGTAATAAGCTGCAGTTTTAGCTGATCGGGTGTTTGGCGAATCACGGACAGATGCAATCGAAATGATGTGTTCTTCCAGACCGAGAAGACAAAAGCGAGGAATTACCTTGAAATGGTGCTAGATTCATTAAAGCAATAAGCGCTGGTGCCATACATGTAAGCAGGCTGCTCCGACAATATGTTGACGGATTATTACTGAATATCTA
The DNA here is from genome assembly GCF_010883055.1 of Belonocnema kinseyi. NCBI lineage: Eukaryota > Metazoa > Arthropoda > Insecta > Hymenoptera > Cynipidae > Belonocnema > Belonocnema kinseyi. Next base: position 146,375,105 of record NC_046660.1, read on the forward strand.
GCTCCGGTGCCTGGCTTTAGATTCCAGCTTACTACGTATCCGTTGTTTATGTAACGAATTGCATTAAACCAATCTCAATTTCGATA
>NC_046660.1:146375290-146376798 GCF_010883055.1 Belonocnema kinseyi
ATTACTGAATATCTAGCTCCGGTGCCTGGCTTTAGATTCCAGCTTACTACGTATCCGTTGTTTATGTAACGAATTGCATTAAACCAATCTCAATTTCGATATTATACTCTTCCTACTAACATTCTAAACATGTTAGCCGCCATTGTAGCTGATCGGGTGTTTGGCGAGTAACGAACAGACGCAATTGAAATGCTGTGTTCTTCCAGATAGAGAAGACAAAAGCAAGGAATTACCCTGAAATGTTGCGAGAAACAACAAAGCAATATGCGCTGGTGCCATACAATGTATGCAGGCTGGTCTGGCAATGTGTTGGCGGAAGATTACCGAATTCCTAGCTCCAGTGCCAGGCTTCAGACTCCAGTTTACTATGTATCCGTTGTTTATGTAACGAATTGCTTTAAACTAATCTCAATTTCAACATTATACTCTTCCTACTAACATTATAAAAATGTTAGCTGCAGTTGCAGCTGTCGGATGTTGGCGAAACACGAACAGACGTAATCGAAATGATGTGTTCTTCAAGACAGGGAAGTCAAAAGCAAGGAATTACCCTGAAATGGTGATAGAAACAACAAATCAAAAAGCGCTGGTGCCATACATGTATGCAGGATATTCTGACAATGTGTTGACGGAATATTACCGAATTCCTAGCTCCGGTGCCTGGCTTTAGACTCCAGCTTACTACGTGTCCGTTATTTATGTAATGAATTGCTTTAAACCAATCTCAATTTCGACATTATACTCTTCCTACTAACATTATAAAAATGTTAGCTGCAGTTGCAGCTGTCGGGTGTTTGGCGAATAACGAACAGACGCAATTGAAATGCTGTGTTCTTCCAGACAGAGAAGACAAAAGCAAGCAATTACCCTGAAATGTTGCGAGAAACAACAAAGCAATATGCGCTGATGCCATACAATGTATGCAGGCTGGTCTGACAATGTGTTGGCGGAAGATTACCGAATTCCTAGCTCCGGTGCCAGGCTTCAGACTCCAGTTTACTATGTATCCGTTGTTTATGTAACGAATTGCTTTAAACTAATCTCAATTTCAACATTATACTCTTCCTACTAACATCCTAAGAATGTAGGCTGCCATTGAGGCTAATCGAGTGTTTGGAGATTAACGAACAGACGCAATCGAAATGATGTGTTCTTCCAGGTAGAGAAGTCGAAAGCAAGGAATTACCCTGAAATGGTGATAGAAACAACAAATCAAAAAGCGCTGGTGCCATACATGTATGCAGGATGCTCTGACAATGTTGTTGACGGTATATTACCGAATTCCTAGCTCTGGTGCCTGGCTTTGAATCCAGCTTACTACTTATCCGTTGTTTATGTAACGAATTGCTTTGAACCAATCTCAATTTCGACATTATACTCTTCCTACTAACATTCTAAATATGTCAGCTGCCATTGCAGCTGATCGGGTGTTTGGCGAGTAACGAACAGACGCAATCGAAATGATGTGTTCTTCCCGACAGAGATGGCAAAAGCGAGGAATTACCTTG
>NC_046660.1:146376898-146378656 GCF_010883055.1 Belonocnema kinseyi
TATCGAAATTGAGATTGGTTTAATGCAATTCGTTACATAAACAACGGATACGTAGTAAGCTGGAATCTAAAGCCAGGCACCGGAGCTAGATATTCAGTAATATTCCGTCAACATATTGTCGGAGCAGCCTGCTTACATGTATGGCACCAGCGCTTATTGCTTTAATGAATTTAGCACCATTTCAAGGTAATTCCTCGCTTTTGTCTTCTCGGTCTGGAAGAACACATCATTTCAATTGCGTCTGTTCGTTACTCGCCAAACACCCGATCAACTGCAATGGCAGATAACATTTTTATAATGTTAGTAGGAAGAGTATAATGTCGAAATTGAGATTGGTTTAAAGCAATTCGTTACATAAAAAACGCATACGTAGTAAGCTGGTGTCTAAAGCCAGTCACCGGAGCTAGGAATTCGGTAATATTCCGTGAACACATTGTCAGAGCATCCTGCATACATGTATGACACCAGCGCTTATTGCTTTGTTGTTTCTCGCAACATTTCAGGGTAACTCCTTGCGTTTGTCTTCTCTGTCTGGAAGAATACATCATTTCGATTGCATCTGTCCGTGATTCACCAAACACCCGATCAGCTGCAATGGCAGCTCACGACATTTTTAAAATATTATCAGTAGTATATTCTCAAAGTTGAGATTGATTTAAAGCAATTCGTTACATAAACAACGGATAAGTAGTAAGCTGGAGTAGGAGCTAGGAATTCGGTAATATTCCGTCAACACATTGTCAGAGCAGCCTGCATACATGAATGACACCAAAGCTTGTTGCTTTGTTGTTTCTCGCAACATTTCAAGGTAATTCCTCGCTTTTTTCTTCTCTGTCTGCATGAACACAGTATTTCTATTGCGTCTTTTCGTTACTCGCCAAACACCCGATCAGCTACAATGGCGGCTAAAATTTTTAGAATGTTAGTAGGAAGAGTATAATGTCGAAATTGAGATTGGTTTAAAGCAATTCGTTACATAAACAACGCATACGTAGTAAGCTGGTGTCTAAAGGCAGGCACCGGAGCTAGCAATTCGGTAATATTCCGTAAACACATTGCCAGAGCATCCTGCATACAGCGCTCATTGATTTGTTGTTTCTATCACCATTTCAGGGTAATATTCCTTGCTTTTGACTTCTCTGCCTGGAAGAACACAGCATTTCAATTGCGTCTGTTCGTTACTGGCCAAACACCCGATCAGCTGCAATGGCAGCTCACGACATTTTTAAAATATTAGCAGGAGTATATTCTCAAAATTGAGATTGATTTAAAGCAATTCGTAACGTAAACAACGGATAAGTAGTAAGCTGGAGTAGGAGCTAGGAATTCGGTAATATTCCGTCAACACATTGTCAGAGCAGCCTGCATACAAGTATGACACCAAAGCTTATGGCTTTGTTGTTTCTCGCAATATTTCAGGGTAATTCCTTGCTTTTGTCTTCTCTGTCTGGAAGAATACAGCATTTCAGTTTCGTCTGTTCGTTAATCGCTAAACACCCGATCAGCTGCAATGGTAGCTTACATTTGTAGAATATTAGTAGGAAGAGAATAATGTCGAAATTGAGAATGGGTTAAATCTATTCGTTACATAAACAACGCATACGTAGTAAGCTGGTGTCTAAAGCCAGGCACCGGAGCTAGGAATCCGGTAATATTCCGTCAACACATTGTCAGAGCAGCCTGCATACATGTATGACACCAGCGCTTATTGCTTTGTTGTTTCTCGCAACATTTCAGTTTGTCAACCTTGCTATTGTC
>NC_046660.1:146378756-146384288 GCF_010883055.1 Belonocnema kinseyi
TACTAACATTATAAAAATGTTAGCTGCAGTTGCAGCTGGTCGGGTGTTTGGCGAATCACGAACGGACGCAATCGTAATGATGTGTTCTTCCAGACAGAGAAGTCAATAGCAAGAAATTACCCTGGAATGTTGCGAGAAACAACAAAGCAATAAGCGCTGGTGTCATACAAGGATGCAGGCTGCTCTGAAAATGTGTTGACGGAATATTACCGAATTCCTAGCTCCGGTGTCTGGCTTTAGACTACAGCTTACTACGTGTCCGTTAGCTAGAAGAAATGACTTTTGTGAATTAATTTGTTTGTACCATTATTAACCATTTTTGTAGTAACTCTGACCTACTGGAAATTATTTTTAGTTACTTATTTAATTAATTTATAACCTTTTTTAATGAATTTTAAAGTCTTAGAAAAAATGGTATAACGGAAAAGTTCAGCAACAAAAGGTTGTAACTGTGTTGTTAAATAAAAAATTTTTTAAATAAATAAGTGGCGTTAAGGTAGGAATCTGTTCACGTAACCCACTGGTCTACAACTACAAATTAAACTATTCTATTTTTTTATTTGAAGTTCATCCTGTAATGTATACTTGATTGAATCATCCTGTAAAGTTGACTTTGGTTGACTATCTGATTAAATTGTTAATATTTTCGCTAAATATTCATTTCCTTGGTTAAAAATTAGTTTTTTTTTTAAATTTGAAAATTCATGTTTCAAACCAATTAGCTATTCTATTTTTCATCATGTTTTTTTTTTATTTATGAACATTTCCTATTTTTGGTTAAAAGTTTAACTATTTCGTTGAAATTTTTATATTTTTTTATAAACCGATTTCTTCGACTTGAAATTAAACTATCCTATTCTTGGTTGACATTTTTTATCTTTAATTGAAAATTCATCTATTTTCTCGGAATTCCCTTTTTTGGTGGAAAATTAAACTATCTAGGAAATTTTTTTTTTTATTTTTGAAAATGCATCTGTCTGTCTGTGAACACGATAACTTTTGAAAAAATTAATTTATTAGATTGGCCTTTGGTACACTTGTTTAGTGTCCTAAACTAAAGATCAAGTTCGTTAGCCAGCCATTTTGGATGAAAATTCAGAAAGTGGGAACAATTTGAATATTTTTGAGACTACTCTTTTCAAAATTCAAAAATGCTCTGTACAGTTATTCATAGGATTCAAAAAATTTAACAACTTATCCTACTGAATTTTTTCGAAAAATCAAAAATTACAGGAGTTATAGCATTTTCAAAATTAAAAAAAAACTAAAATGAACAATTTAAGCCAAACAACGCATGATACGAAAAAAAGTCTAGAGAAGAAAAACGTTGCTTTTTGAAAGCTCTACAAGATTATGATAAGAACTGTTTTCAATTTGGTCAAAAAGTTGAAAATTGAAAATTTGACCCTACACCAAATTTTTGAAGCCACATTTTTTCAAGAAGTAAAACTTCAAAACTAAAACTAAAAGTTCAAAACTTAAACAATTTGCCCTTTCGGGTTTTTTCTATAAGAAGAAAATTATCAGAGTTAGAGCATTTTCAAAATCCAAAAAAACAAACTAAAATGAACATTTTAAACCAAACAACGCATGATATGAAAAAAAGTCAGGAGAAGAAAAACTTTGATTTTTGAAAGCCCTACAAGATTATAACAACATTTTTAATTTGGTCGAAATGTTGAAAATTCCAAATTTGAACATAACAACAATTTTTGAAACCACATTTGTTCAAGATTTATAAATTCTATGTATAGTTGTTCATAGTACTCAGAAACTTAAACAATTTATCCCCATGACTTTTTTCTATAAAAAGAAAATCATCAGAGTTAGAGCATTTTCAAAATCCAAAAAAACAAACTAAAATGAACATTTCAAGACAAACAACGCATGATATAAAAAAAAGTCAGGAAAAGAAAAACTTTGCTTTTTGAAAACCCTACACTGTAAAAAATACGTTTTAAAATTGGACTTCAAAGTGTAAATTTCCACATATAAAATTTCACTTTAGATGCATTAAAATTACAGGTTAGGAAGCAAACTTCCACATGTTGTTTAGAATGACGTCTCTTACAGGTTTAATTCTATGACTTTTCATGAATTCATACGACGTGTTGAAAACCACTACGTTCAGAGTGTGTAAAAAAAGGACTAACGCTGTACACAGTGAAATTCCCCAGACTGGTAAAATTACCGACTGCACATAAATGTCTATTTTCTGACGAAAAATTCTACACTTTATAGTGATTATAGATTCGCCCGTATAATATTCCACATTTGTGTAATTTTCGCGATAGAGCTTTTTTTCGCTCGTTTGTTTGCGTGCTATGAGCGAACGTACATTTTAGTTTACAAACTTTATAGTTCACTTTTGGCGAAAGCATAAATGCGAGTGACTGATTTTAAAATATAAATTTTATGCCATATAAGCTTCCTTAATTATAAATATATTCTTAATATGATCTTAATGATTTAAGTATTTGAAGTTAGGTAGATATTTTGGAGAGTCCACTTTTTACATACGTTTAGCGTACTAAAATTCCACAACCTTTTTTTACAGTGTATAGGACTATGATAACAATTTTTTTAATTAGATTGAAAAGTTGAACATTCCAAATTTGATCGTACGAAAAATAATGAAAAATCCAAAAACTCCATTTTTCGGTCAAACTATGCAAGATACGAAAAAAATGAAAAAGCTCAAATTGCGCACCCATTGCGCACTCATTCAAAAAAGAGCGATAATTTTTTATAGGACACGTAGTTTTTGTTTTAGTCGTAAAAAATAACATTCTAAATAAAAATAGTAAATTTGTTTGAAAAAACGACACAAGGTATGAAATTAAATTACCAGACAACAGTTTTTCGCCTAAAAAGATCTATAAATTTATTATTAATCATTTTTCGATAGGATGAGTAGATTTTCTTTTAATCGTAAAACGTAAGATTAAAAATTAAAAAATTAACTCTTTGGGAAAAGCACAGAAAAGACAAGAGGACATAGGTTCATATATACGAACCTATATAGGTTCTTGTATTAGACCCTATGCAGATGCGCAGTAGTTTTTATTTAATCGTAAAAAACAATATTAAATTTTTTTTAAATTATAAACACAAGGAAATGAGAATTAGTATGATTCAATTTTTATGCATATTATAAATGGTAATGATTTACATTTATTGAAATGATACATGGTCCAGAGCAGTTTAGAATACAATTTAAAGCTAAACAAGAAACAAATACAAAAATAATCATGATAAATACAATTTTCTTTTTATTTTGCAATTTTGTAATAAGTAATCCGTAGCAGAGTTACATAAAAATGTATTATAATTGATATAAAAGTGTTGTGTATATTGTAGAAAAGTTGACATGTTGGACAAAATCGAGTGCTTAGCACGAGATACGTGATGATAATTTGTTCGTTAAAGACAAAAGAGCTTTAACAAAAGAGAGTCAAAATCACAAAATTACAGTTGTCGGTCCGTTCACTTTTGATTTTAAAAGCTTGGTACTCCTTCCTTTTTCATCATCTTATACCATTTTTGGTATTTTGATTCCTTAATCATCCCCCATCTTTCTATTAATTGTCTTACCCTCTCAATTTTTTCCAACTCTTCATAGTTTACTCCAGTCCCGTCTTCTATTTCTCTATCATTAAAGAACTCCCTCCTTTCTTCTTTCCATCTCTTTAATTCTATCGCCCTCCCTCTCCTAAAGGTAACAGAAATATGCCCGAGACACATTTCTTTGACGAATTTATTTGCTTTCGCTGTAATATTGTAGACGGGAGTCTAAAGTTAGAAGAGGCTTCATCTTCGTTGGGGGCTAGGGCTGCTGCGTGGGTGCGGTGCAGCGGGGAAGGGATCTAAGGGTTTCGGTTTACGGTGTTTAGTTGCAGTATTTAGTTACGCTGTTTAGTCTAGTCTTATCTAGTTCGATGCCCACTTGGCGTAAACGTTAAAATGAAGTGTTATGTTTGTGAGAACAGTGACGGAAAGGTAGTACAATTCAGTGATGGATCCTTTCAGATGTGTCTTCAGATACTTGCTTTTCGGAAAAAAAATAACTATAAATACGGCGATGTACATTTAAGTGAAGAATCACTCAATGATTACGGATACCATCGTGTTTGCCACGGAAAAGTGACAGTGATAAAACAAAAAGACAGAGATGACTTCGAAACCTTTTTGCAAGATAATAGTGATGTAAATAAAAAATAATACTATGCCTAATGGTTATAAATATTTATCCTTTAATGATGTATATGTATGATAATCAGACATAATCTCCTGATTCATTTTAGGCAATTGCAGCATCTTATCGAAATAATGAGGTTTCTGGTGCACCTGACAATGTACACGTGCGTGCGGATGGAAAAGGTGAAACTAATTCAACTGAACAGGTAAGATTGTTTTTAATTATTCTGCGAGAAATGCTTTCTCCTTTAACTCAAGTGTTATAGTTATTATTTATATAATATTATATTATTTATTATTTATTAAATTTATTCTAAAATTATTTATTTTGGCCCGATGTTGCTTTGAACACTTATTAACCCTTTTTTTTACTTTACAAAATAATATAAAAAGTCCTAACAAATCAAGTTTACCTAAATTTGAATTAAATCACGGAGAATGGAAATAATTTAATTAAAACCTTCCATATTATTTTTTAACAATTTTACAATCTTTAAAATTAACAATAATTATTTCAGAATTAATTATTAACTGTTTAAAAAAAAATTATTCTCAAAGTCTTTCAAATTTATTAAGATGCTTCTATTGTTCTAATTCTTAAAATAAGTATCTATTTCAGTTGAACATGTTTACATATATTTTTGAAAATTGAATGAAAATATTAATCTCAGAACACCAGCATAATTCCGAAAAATTACTTAATTGAAATAGAGGTACTTTAACAATAAATTCATTTATATTATCCAAATCATATTCAATGATCTATGATATAACCTACAAGTAAATAATGTTTTTTTTTGTTACTTATGTTAATTAAATTTAAGTTAATAAATTTTAATCTTTAATAAATTCAATGTTCGAAAACAAATATTCAGCTTATATCAATGAGTAATTTTACAAAATAAGAAGCATTAAACTATAATTCGCACTAAAAGCTTTAAATAAATTTTAGTTAATACTTTTTTTTTAATATCAACCTTCATTTCGCAAATATTTCTTTATTTATAAACTCTTAGACTAATTCCAGAAAACGTGAGTTTTTGTAAAATAAGTTGATAATTAATTAATCATTTTAAAACATATTGGCTATTACGAAAGTAATAGCCAATATTTAATCACATAATCTGAGAGGAAATAACATATTTATGTTACTAAATGTCAAACAATCTAAATCCAATCTTTATGTAATTTGATATTTGATTTTGTATTATTAAATTTTAATTTATATAATAATATTATTAAACATAATGACTTCACAATATAACTATTCATTCAATAATCTTTTATATTATTTGAGAAGATTAGATTTTAAGATAAAATTTAAAAAATTATTCT
>NC_046660.1:146384388-146390740 GCF_010883055.1 Belonocnema kinseyi
TCAGACATACCAGGTGATTATTGATTAAATTTGCCGATAAAAGTCCAATTTTATCGCACCTATGACCGACTTGGAACTGGCATGCGGGCAGTTTCTTAATCGTCTACGTGTCAGCTTTCATTTACACTAACTTTTATCACGATCAGTTCTCACCTTCGAAAAAATGCAGTGGGATCTCGGACTAATATCTCTGCTCCATAGCCTAATACCGGCCTTACCAGCTTATAAAATAACCACATTCTCTTTCTCCAATTTTATTGTAACCTTCTTTTTCTTATTCCCCATATCTGTTTCATTACCTTCCATCTCCCTGTCGATTCTTTCTTCCTTCCCCTCCTTTTCTAAACTTCGTTGTCTTTGTCTTTTCTACTTCCTCTGCCATCCTCTGCGCATGCCAGTGTAGATATCTTTTCCTTCCCTATCCTAACTCATCCCCAACCTTTTCTCCTCATTTCTTCTTCCAAGTCTGATATTAATAAACTAAATAAAAGTGGGCTCAGAGGACATCCTTGTCTTATATTACTCAATTCGACGAAATTTGGAACAAAATATGTGTACGTCTTAAGGGCATGTGATACTTCGTCGTGTGGTCAATCGGGTACAGTTCCCCCGTATTTTTTTCTAAATAAAATTGCTAAATAAAAATTTTATGCATGTGCATTATTTTGAGGTTGCGTCGTTTTTCATCGCTGCCTTTCCGATAATTTGGAAATTATTGATGAAATAAACTTTTTTGATTACCTGAAACACCTTATCTTTTTCAAATTCTTGAGAACTAACCCGTATTTCGTTGCAATTTCATTGTATTTTTCTAATTCCACTGCAAATTAAATCAATTCAAAGATCGAATCCATTTCAAATCAGGCAGGTTTTACACTTGAAGTTGTAGAATCTCTCAGAGACGAAATATGTTATTTTGTAGGGGAAATTAGGTGATATGTATTTTTGCGCTTTGTGAAAAACAAAATTTTTACCGAGTTGTGCGTATTTGAATTTTTGGATTTGTTTTTTGAATAAACCTAAATTTTACTTTAAACCTATATAACATTTCATCCAAACTTTTATATTTTGCCGCTGTTTTGTTCAAATTTTAATGTCATGAGGAAAATACCTTGTGAGTTTGATGCGTTCTAAATAACTTTTGTAACCAGGAGATTTATTTTTTTATTCTTAATAAAATCGAATTCTCGCATTTTTCTTACAAACAACAATAGATACGAAAAAAATGTCAAGAAATTATTTTGCACAGTTGAGAGAGTTCCACAAAAAGTTTTTTTACCGATTAATTCACGTGCCCTGGCTTCTTTGTAAGTGGGTCCATGTTTAAAAATTATGAGCATATGAAAATCACGGGCGCCGGGGTTGCCAAATGCCTACCCGGCAACAATCGTTGAATTCAGAAAAATTAAGAATTTGTATTCCTAGGAATACACAACTTTTCCTCCGTCTAAAAATCCCCCAACGGGAACAGAAAAAGTGCAAATCCTATTCCTCAATCGACTTAGTAAAATTGGACGAAAGAATTTATTTAACCTATTTTTCATAATTAAACCTTTTTATAACTTATAAATTGGAAAAATATTCAAATTTATATTTATTTATATTTTAATACTTTATTTAAACGTCTTAAAAAATGCAAAAAAGAAATCTATGCAAATGTGTGAATTTAAATAATTTTAACTCTAGAGAGGCAGAGTTGAATTGGTGAGATTTAAAATTTCAGAATTTACTTTCCGCAGAAAGGAATTAAAACAACTTATTACACATATTTTGTGAACTTATTAGAAGGAAATAAATAAAATGAAAGTATGACCACTTCTGAGGAATAAAAAATATCTCTGTGATATCTCTTTTGCGCTGAAATCTGAAAATATTAATTTTTCTCTATTCTACGCTTATTACCAGGTACCGAGTCACGCGTTGCTCTTTTCAACCTGCGTCACTGGCCCAGTGGTAAATGGTCTATCTAACGACCAGATTGTCGCTAGTTCAAATCTTGTACTTTACAACTTTTTTTTCTTTTTACATTTTTACATTGTAAATATGTCAAATAATAATTTGTAATGCCCCTCCCCCCGCGATCAATTTATCGTAATTTATTGCCCTTGTTGTTGAAACACGTTATGTTTTAAATGTTTTTACGACGATGGTCACCCAAAAATATATTAAGAAAAAGAAATAAATTTTTAAACGTACTTCGATCATTTAAAATTTAATCAATATTTAAAAAAAAATTAATTTTCAAATTTTTAAGGGGTTTTGTGTTAGACTCTTTCTGTCGAGAAATGAAAATTTTAAGATCTTGCATCTCGGTAATTTTAAAAAACTTTACGGTTTTTTAAATAGAAGTATAAGAAGGTATAATAACTTTAATGTACATTTCAAAAGTAATTCAGTTTTAGTCAAAACTTGTAGATATAAACAATCCTTTTTGGGAATGAGAGTTTAATATTTAATAAATAAACGTCAGTTAATTTTTCTATACCAATAATCTACATTAGAAATTGTAACTAAATTAATAATTGCAAAAAGTAATTACTGATTAAAAATAGACAACATTAGATAATCAAAAAGAAACATTTACAAAATTTATATTTTGCATCGTTACAAGCTGAATAGTATTATATAGTCAATTTATTTAAATTGTTTCAATTTTTAATTTTTACTTGAATATTTACTATCATTAGTTATTCAATAATTATTTGTACAAAATAAATAATATTTTTTTAAATTAACATTTGTTTCAAAATTAAATTAGTTAGCAATGCTTATGAACATTTTGGCACATTTTCTTCGGACGCTTAGTGTCTGTATGTATTTTTAATATTTTAATTTAAACTGCAAAATAAGACGAATGAAAAATCCCGAAAAAACAATTCCGACAGTCTAAAATTCCCGAATAATAAAATCCCCATTAAAAATTTCCGAATTATGAAATTCCTGAGCTATGAAATTATAAAAATTGTGGTTTTTTATTAAATAAATATTATTTATTTATTAAAAATACAATGATAAAATATATCTATCAAAGAAATTTTCTATCAATGTTTAAACTATAGAAAAATTATTTCTTGAATTTTAAATAACAATAATTGCATAAAAATTATATAAAGAAATTGGTTTAAAGACTGTGCAATTTTTAAACAAAATTGTTCATTTTGAATTTTTCAAATAGGGTCATATTATGAAAAGTAGTGAATTTTATTATTCAGGGATTTTTCAATTCGGAATTTTTATATTTCGGCAATTTCATAATTTTTAGAGTTCTATTTTTCGAGATTTTTCTGTCATCCGCTGACAAATGGCCAAGTTCAAACTTTGAAACAAATTTCAATACACCAATCACATCGGCTAGAAATGTGTTGCAGTGTTTTTTGTATATTCCAGCTGAATTTGCTGGTGTTCAAAATATTTTGGAAGATTCGAAAATATAATAATTTAATTCATTTGTATACGCTCATGAATCACAAAAAATATTTTATAGATTGAAGAGGCTTAATACTTTTGGTTCAATTTTACTATGCCTTACAGAGAGATACGCAATTTTTTAAACATTTGCATTTCTGTTTCATGCAACAAGATTATTTTTACATTGAAATCTTTTACCTTACAAAGAAATATATATCTTGATCTGTAAGTATTCTTACAAACAAGCGTTATACTATCCTACGAACTATTCGCTTCATACAGTCTTAAATTATTGTTCTTATTTCTAAACGCTTGCGACTTTTCCTTGGGCTTCCATTTCCTCTTACCATTATCAGTTTCAAATTTTGACTCTAGTTCTCAACACTACTTCGTAACTCTCCTTCTTTCGGAGTCATTTTTTGGCTTTTTTTCTACGATCCTGTGCAAACAGCTCCCTCTCTCTCAGATCTTCTAGCTTCGTCATCCATTCCTCCCCCTGACTCTGTACCCCTCGCATTTACACCACATTCACGCCTTATTTCATAGCTCTGCTCCTCCAATTTTGAACGTCCCACGTTACCCCTCGTCTCTTTATCCATGACCTCGCCAGCACATGCTTGTGCAATTTTGCTTTTCTCTTCCCTTCTAAGTTTCTCTTCGAAGTTCCAAGCTCTTTCTCTTGTCTCACCACCATTTTTTCACGTCCTATTTCTTCTCTCAGCATATAACCTGGGAAACTCCAGCTCACTCCCAAAACCAATCTCAAAATTCTCGCACGCAAATTTTTATTCTCTTGTGTTCTTTCCAACCCCAGATTTCCACACCATAGCTTAACACTGACCATACTGAGACATCAAACATCCACATTCACATCTTCCAGTCATTTTTGAACTATTTTTTTCCTATACCCCATACTTGTCCCATTACTTTACTCTCGCATTCCAATCTCTTTCTCACCTGCAGCTCGCTTCCTCCTCTCATTTCGAACAAAAATCCTAATGTTGTCCTTCCTTTTCCTTTCATCTTCAACTTGTCCTCTGAATCTGCGCGAAGAATACTAAACAGAAGAGGGCTCAAAGGACACCCTTGTCTGAGCCCCCTTCGTGTCCAAAATTCCTCACCTTTCTTATCTCCAATCTTCACCCTTATTTTAGTATCCACAAATATTTCTTTTATCCTCGCTATTAAACCTTCGGCTGCTCCTGTCTCTTTCATAGCTGCCCATAAGATCATCCCGTTAACTGAGTCAAATGTCGCCTTAATAATAACAATACTTAAGAATACTTAACAATACGACTAGCTTCCCTTTCTTCCACCCTAGGTTTCTATTGAATAGATAATTGAGCACGTAGACGTTATCTGTGGTTTCCATCCCTTTTCTAAACCCCATTTGGTTATGTGGTATAATTCCTTTCTCATCAAACTTCCTTTCCAACCTCCTTCAAAGGACTTCCGCATAAGTTTTATATCCCACGGACATGAGTGTGATACCTCTATATTCCTCCACCTTTTTACCTTCTCCTATCTTAATCAACGGTACTACCAGTCCTGTCTTCCACTCCTCCAGACACCTTGTTGCAAATCCTCTACATCTCTTCCCTCACTCCTAATCCTCCAAATTTCAGTGCTTTATTTTCCGAGCCATCTTCCCTTGTTGCCTTGTTTCTTTTCAACCTTGCAATCGCCTCATTCACCTCATCCCTACTAATCTCGTTTTCAATTTCCTCGTCCTCAGCGACCACTATTCTTCCTTCTCCCTTTACCCTATATTTTACTTCATCTGGCAGCCCCTTGATGTGCTTTCTCCACTCTTTCATTCCTATTTCTTCATCTATACCCTTTGATTCCTCCCCTTTCCCTATTTATCACTTCGTATTCCCTCCCTACTCTTACCGCCTTCTCTACTTCTGCTATATACCTTTCTTTCTCTTTCTGTCTTTTCACCTTTACCAATCTTTCAATCTTCCTCTTTCTCCCGCTGAGATCTCCTTTTTGCGTTTCCCCTTTCCTCCATTTCCTTACACTCTCCTTCATCCTATCTTTGCTTTCCCTGCATTTATCGTCCCACCAGCCTCTCCTAAACCCCTCTTTTTTCTCTCGGTCTCACCTCTTCCCTTATCTTATCTATCGCTCCTTTAAGTTTTTATGGCAGTGTGTTAATTTCTTTCTGTTCCCGACCCCTTATCTCCTCGTTTTCTGTTTTTATCTAAATTCTCTCAACTTTCCCTCCCCCCAAATGCCCATTTTCACTTCATTTTTTCTCTTTTCTTTCCTCTTCCCCCTACTGCCCTTTGAGCTACCACTTATCACTGTCGCGATTAGCGGAAAGTTTTCTGAGCCTATCACGTTGCCCACTTGCATTCTAACTATCAGCCTTCTTATTCTTTCTCCTGCCAGAATGCAATCTATTACGATGTCCCCTATACCCGCGTACGTATATTCCCTTTCTTCATCTTCTCTTGTATTGCCGTTACAGATGAACCATCCCGCCTCTCCCAGTATCTCCAGTAGTCTCCTACCCTCCCAATCCGTTTCCTTTTTTTGCGATTTTCTTATAAATACCTCCTTTTCTCTATTCCATATTTCTCCCTCTTGTTCCCCGGTCCATGCATTCAAATCCCCTTCTACTAGGACTAGCCTGTCCTCTTTCTTCTCTATCCATTTCCTTAATGTTCTCCATCCCCCCTCTTCTCCTCTTCTTCTGTACACTCATAATACATCCGCAATAACTTTCCCTAATACTCTTTTCAAGCATTTCCACCCTTTCTCATCCACCCAGGTCTCACTCATCATTATCACATCTCATTTCTGAACTTCTCCCCAAAACCCCTTGTCTTTGTTTTTTAGTCCTGACACGTTCCAGAATGCTACTTGCACGTCCCTCTTTTTGTGCTTATCTTCTTTATTCCTTTTATTCAGATCCTCTTGTCCTTTTAACCCCCCC
>NC_046660.1:146390750-146402284 GCF_010883055.1 Belonocnema kinseyi
CCCCCCCCCCCGCGACTCTTGCATTCCCCTTTTCATGCTCTTTGTACCCTTCATTCACTATCCGTTTCCTACTGTTTAATGTGTATGTTTATAAATATTAATTTTGCCAGATCAGGAATAGACAGAGAAGAATCGTTAGAAAAGAATAATAAGTTCAAGTTTTATGTTGAGCATAGAATACCTGGCAGACTAAGACCATTTTTAGAACCACACAGATCGCTCACTCACTCGTTTATATAGACATTTTTGTAAGATGTAATAATAATTACTTATCCCGGTAAGAAGCGTTGAATTCGGAAAAATTATGAATTTGTATTCCTAGGAATACGCAACTTTTCCTCCGTCTAAAAATCTCCCAACGGGAACAGAAAAAGTGCAAATCCTATTCATCTCAATCGACTTAGTAGAATTTACCGAAAGCATTTATTTAACCTATTTTTCATTATTAAATCTTTTTATAACTTAGAAATTCAAAAAACATTCAACTTTATATTCATTTATATTTTAATAATTTATGTAAACGTCTTTAAAAATCCAACAAAGAAATCTATGCAAATGTGTGAATTTAAATAACTTTAACTCTATAGAGGAAGAGTTGAATTGGTGATAGTTAAAATTTCAGAATTTACATTCCGCATTGAGGAATTAAAACAAGTTATTACACATATTTTGTGAACTTATTAGAAGTAATTAAATAAAATCAAAATGTTACCACTACTGAGAAGATATAGACAGTGAAAAAAAGATAATAGCAAAAAGCAATTTAAAAGAAATTAGAATCTTTTTAAAGAGGAAGAGTACGGAAGTGGCTATAAATTGTTATAATTTAGACATCCCTAATTTGTTTGAGGCTAATATGGACATTTAGTTCATTCTAAACCCGTATAACTGCGCGTCACACATTTTTAATTATTTAAGTAAAATAGATAGCGGACTGTCAAAATCATTGTGTCAAATGGTAGAAGATTTAAACAACGGCAAGTTTGGAATCAAAGAAAGATTAATGAAATTTTACAACGCTTTTTTAAATGATAATCTTATGTCAGCACAAGATTCCGCATATCACATTCTTTCCTTAGTAGTAGCTAAAAGCAGCAGGAAAGTCGTCTTTATTAATACCAATCTAAGGTGAGGCACATAATGAAAAAGACGATGATGAAAAACAATGTAATAGGCCAATGATTATTCGATTTTAAAGATATAATCAGAAGCCATAGAAAATGTATTCGCTTCAATATCGATGATATTGAAGCGGTTCTGCTGGTGTTGGAAAAACTACAATAATCAATTCCATTTATCAAACAGTATGCTACTATCTGTCAAGATTGCCGGGTGAAAAACAAGATGTGATACACGTTTTATTGTGCGCACCTTTCGCAAAGCAGCATTTTTAATAGACGGTGTAACTTTACACACGGCCTTTAAATTACCAATCCCTCAAAATAGTCGGCAAATGCCTGATTTAAGTTCAGACCTATCAAATACTATTCAAGTAAAATTTTTTCCCCTTAAATTTTTATTAATTGAAGAAATATCGATGGTTGGAGCAAGAATGTTGAGCCAGGTTGATACTAGACTTCGCCAAATTAAGGGGGTCGTCTAATGTATCAGATAAAAAAAATCGATTTTTGTTTATAAATCAAGTCTAAAACATGTATAAAAGACGTGGGTTAAAGGATTTTTCGCGATTTGAAATGGTTGAAAAGTTACACGCGCAAACCGAAGCAGGTATACGGAGCGTGCATGGACACAGGGATCATCCATATACAAGGTGGACACGCTGGGGCTTACATACATGGCGATCTTAATGCTACCCGAATTGCACAACAGCAGGGGATAAGCCATTATACAGGGCTATTTCCATGGTTGCATTCGAAACTTCAAATGCATACAAGTATCAAAACGACATAGGTTATGTTACATAGTAATTACAAATAATAAAAGTGTTTAATTAATAATGAAGTGAGATATGTGACCTGAGCAATAAACGTCAGTTTTCTTCTGTGCCAATAATATTATGGAATGGCTGCTAACTAACAAATACTATAAAATGGTAATATAATTCTGCGATTTTAGTGGGCGAAGAGTGAATTGTGTTTAACGCTTATTTGCGACATAAAAAAGGTATGTTATAAATAGACAGGATATGTTTTAAATAAAGTGAATAAAATATTACATGCAAAAACTTTCAATTGACATTACCTACAATTTCTTACAGCGATTTGGGTGTAAAGGTGAATCCGAACATAACGTCGAAATAATGACAGATCGGCCCGGCATGTTTATTATACTTTCGATTGATTATTCTTTACCAAAGAAATGTTTTGCGGTTTTGTACATTTATTACTGGCTGTCTCGGCAGTAATAATTTAAACAATAATTACTTAATAATTATTTAACAATCCTGACTTATCCATAATTTTAATAAGTAACACTTTATTCCTGAAATTAATAACAGATTTCCATTGTTTTTTTTTCACAGATCGATCATAGATGAAATACACATCAGAAAATTCAGAATGATTTTTTTCATTTCAGCTGGTTCATTTCAATGAACATTATTGGAAAATCGTTATCTCTAGACCTTATCCCAAGACTGGAGATTGGTTAGCCTAAAATTAATTCTAGTTCAATCTGATAGTATAGAGAAGTATCAAAAAAATATTTCAAGGTAATTTATCTTATCTGAATTTTTATTAATAAAATATTCAGGCATTTTTTTGTATTTTAGAAAATGTTTTCTCTGGATCTCATACTGAAATTTGGTTTGATCAACCACTAAAATAAATTAGAGACTCGTTGGTGATCGAATTGTTTCAAATATAAATCTAGACAAGATATTTTAGGCCATAATTGTTATTCCAATTTTTCAGAAATTATTCTATTAGAAAAAATGCTATCTCTGGATCTGATTTCCAACTTTTCATTCAATCAGCCTCGAAAATTAATTCTAATTCACTTTGATGGTATAGCTTCGTCAACAAGATAACTTGATGAAATTTAACTTGCCTGAATTTTAATTAATAAAATATTTAGGGATTTTTTATATTTTAGCAAATGTTTTCTCTGGACCTCATCCTAAAATTTGGTTCAGTTAACCAACAAAATAAATTAGAGACTCATTGGTGATAGAATTGTATCAGAAATAAATGTAGACAAGATATTCTACGCTAGAATTGTTATTCCAATTTTTTTATAACCTATTCTATTTTCAAAAAATGCTATCTCTGGATTTGATTTCCAAACTGGCATTCAATCAGCCTCGAAAATTAATTCTAGTTCATTTTGATGGCATAGGTTTGCCAAATGATATCTCGACGAAATTTAGCTTGCCCGAATTTTAATTAATAAAATATTCAGCCATTTTTTTGTATTTTAGAAAATGTTGTCTCAGGATCTGATACTAAAATTTGGTTTGATCAACCAATAAAATGAATTAGAGACACGTTGGTGATCGAATTGTATCAGATATAAATCTAGACAAGATATTTTCATTCCAATTTTTTCAGAAATTATTCTATTTGAAAAAATGCTATCTCTGGATCTGATTTCCAAAATTTCATTCAACCAGCCTCGAAAATTCATTTTAATTCATTTTGATGGCATAGGCTTATCAAAAATATATCTCGAAGAAATTTAACTTGCCTGAATTTTAGTTCATAAATTATTCAGGGATTTTTTTTATTTTAGAACATTTTTTCTCTGGAGCTCATAATAAAATTTGGTTTAGTACAAAATAAAATAAATTAGAGAATCGTTTGTGATAGAATTGTATCATAAATAAATCTAGACAAGATAATTTAGGCTAAAGTTGTTATTCCATTTTTTTAAAAATTATTCTATTTTCAAAATTCCTATCTCTGGATCTGATTTCCAAACGGGCATTCAATCAGCCTTAAAAATTAATTGTAATTTATTTTGATGGTATAGTTTTATCAAAAAGATATCTCGAAAAAATTTAATTTGACTGAATTTCAATTAATGAATTATTTAGGGATTTTTTTGTATTTTAGAAAATGTTTTTTTCAGAAACTTATCCTAAAATTTGGTTTATTCAGCCAATAAAATAAACTAGAGACTTCTTAGTTATGGAATTGTATCAGAAATAAATTTAGACAAAATATTTTAGGCTAGAATTGTTATTCCAATTTTTTATAAACTCATTCTATTTTCGAAAAATTCTATCTCTGGATCTGATTTCCAAACTAGCATTCAATCAGCCTGAAATTAATTCTAATTCATTTTTATGGTATGGTTTTATCAAAAAGATATCTCGAAAAAATTTAATTTGCCTGAATTTCAATTAATGAATTATTTAGGGATTTTTTTGTATTTTAGAAAATGTTTTTTTCAGAAACTTATCCTAAAATTTGGTTTATTCAACCAATAAAATAAACTAGAGACTTGTTAGTTATGGAATTGTATCAGAAATAAATTTAGACAAAATTATTATTCTATTTTCGAAATTATTCTATTTTCGAAATTCCTATCTCTGGATCTGATTTTCAAACGGGCATTTAATCAGCCTCGAAAATTAATTCTAATTCATTTTGATGCTATAGTTTTATCAAAAAGATATCTCAACGAAATTTAACTTGCCTGAATCTTAATTAATAAATTATTCAGGGATTTTTTTGTATTTTAGAAAATGTTTTCTCTGGACCTCATCATAAAATTTAGTTTAGTCAACCAATAAAATAAATTAGAGACTCGTTTGTGATAGAATTGTATCAGAAATAAATCTAGACAAGATAATTTAGGCTAGAGTTGTTATTCCATTTTTTTTAGAAATTATTCTATTTTCGAAATTCCTATCTCTGGATCTGATTTTCAAACGGGCATTCAATCAGCCTCGAAAATTAATTCTAATTCATTTTGATGGTATAGTTTTATCAAAAAAATATCTCGAAGAAATTTAATTTGCCTGAATTTAAGTTGATGAAATATTTAGGGATTCTGGAATAAAATTTACGGAATTGGTGTCTTCATTTCTAACGGCATAATTTGAGCTTAAAGGAGAACTCATTGAAATACACTAAAATAACATTTCGAGTAAATTTCAATTACACTAAAAGACTTGTATTCTCTGACAAGATACCAATAATGTATGAATTTAATATTTAGAAATGATAAAATACACAATTATAGCAAAACATATGAAAAAATTGGAATACAAATTCTGGCACACAATATCGCTTCTGCATTTATTTCTGCTACACTAACAGGTCTCTAATTTATTTTATTGGTTGGTCAAACCAAATTTTAGGATGAGGTCCAGAGAAAACATTTTCTAAAATACAAAAAAATCCCTAAATATTTTATTAATTAAAATTCAGGCAAGTTAAATTTCTTCGAGATATCTTTTTGGTACACCTATCCCATCAAAATTAATTAGAATTAATTTTCGAGGCTAACTAAATGCCAGTTTGAAAATAAGATGCAGAGATAGCAATTTCGAAAATAGAATAATTTCTAAAAAAAAATGGAATAACAATTCTGGCCTAAAATATCTTGTCTAGATTTATTTTCGATACAATTCGATCACCAACGAGTCTCTAATTTATTTTATTGGTTGCTAAAACCAAATTTTAGGTTGAGGTTCAGAGAAAGCATTTTCTGAAATACCAAAAAAAATCCCTAAATATTTTATTAATTTAAATTCAATTAAGTTAAATTTCTTCGAGATATCTTTTTGATAAACCTATGCCATCAAAATGAATTAGAATTAATTTTCGAGACTGATTAAATGCCAGTTTGGAGATCAGATCCAGAGATAGCAATTTCGAAAATAGAATCATTTCTAAAAAAATGGAATAACAATTCTAGCCTAAAATATTTTGTCTAAATTTATTTCTGATACAATTCCATAACTAAGAAGTCTCTAATTTATTTTATTGGTTGCTAAAATCAAATTTTAGGTTGAGGTTCAGAGAAAGCTTTTCTGAAATACAAAAAAAATCCCTAAATATTTTATTAATTTAAATTCAAGCAAGTTAAATTTCTTCAAGATGTCTTTTTGACAAAGCTATACCATCAAAATGAATTAGAATTAGTTTTTGAGGCTGATTGAATACCAGTTTGGAAATCAGATCCAGAGATAGCAATTTCGAAAATAGAATAATTTATAAAAAATGGAATAACAATTTTAGCCTAAAATATCTTGTCTAGATTTATTTCTGATACAATTCGATCTTCAACGAGTCTCCAATTTATTTGTTGCTAAAATCAAATTTTAGGTTGAGGTTCAGAGAAAGCATTTTCTGAAATACAAAAAAAAATCCCTAAATATTTTATTAATTTAAATTCAAGCAAGTTAAATTTCTTCAAGATATCTTTTTGACAAAGCTATACCATCAAAATGAATTAGAATTAGTTTTTGAGGCTGATTGAATACCAGTTTGGAAATCAGATCCAGAGATAGCAATTTCGAAAATAGAATAATTTATAAAAAATAGAATAACAATTTTAGCCTAAAATATCTTGTCTAGATTTATTTCTGATACAATTCGATCTTCAACGAGTCTCTAATTTATTTTAGGGGTTGATAAAACCAAATTTCAGTATGAGATTCAGAGAAAACCTTTTCTAAAATACAAAAAATCCCTGAATATTTTATTAATTAAAATTCAGGCAAGTTGAATTTTTCCGAGATATATTTTTGATAAACCTATACCATCAGATTGAATTAGAATTAATTTTAGGCTTCTCAATCCCCAGTCTTGGGATAAGGTCTAGAGGTAATGATTTTTCAATGATGTTCATTGAAGTGAACCAGCTGTAATGCATAAAATTCATCTGCATTTCCTGATGTGTACTCGTATTTCATCTATGATCGATCTGTGAAAAAAGAAACAATGGAAATCAGTTATTAATTTCAGGAATAAAGTGTTACTTATTAAAATCATTAATAAGTCATGTTTGTTAAATTATTATTAAGTAATTATTGTTTAAATTATTACTGCCGGCACTGTCAGTAATAAACATACAAAACCACAAAACATTTCTTTGGCAAATAATAAACAATCGAAAGTATAATAAACAAGCCAGGCCGATCTGTCATTATTTCGAGGTTATGTTCGGATTCACGTGTTTGTCCTAATCGCTGTAAGTAAATGAAGCTAATGTCAATTTAAAGTTTACGCATGTAATATTTTATTTACTTTACTTAATACGTATTCTATATATTCATAACATGCCTTTTTTGCCGCAAATAAGCGTTAAACACAATTCACTCTTCGCCCATTGGGATCGCAGAATATTATTACTATTTTATAGTATTTGTCACTCAGCAGACATTCCATAATGTTATTGGCACGGAAAATAATTGAAGTTTACTTCTCAGTACACAGGTCTCACTTCATTATCAATGAAACACTTTTATTATTTGTAATTACTACATAACATAACCTATATTTTTTGATACTTGTATCCATTTGAAGTTTCGAACGCAACCATGGAAACTATGATAAACTTGATGCGAAGATGCACGGGCTTGACCGAATGGTCGATCCGAACGCAACTTTAAAGGCGCGAAATATGAAAATAACCCTGTACATTGGCTTCTTCCCTGCTCTTGTGCAATTCTGGTAGCATCAAGTGCGCCATGTATGAAGCCCCAGCGTGTCCACCCTGTATTATTTAAGAGGTTTTTCTTTTATTTATATCGTTGCGTCCTTCTCAACTTCAAAGCAATTTTATGCTCGTCTTCATTGAAACAGAAGGAAAACGTCTTACGTAATACATGTACTCTATGCTCCAGGCATAGCAGATTGATGAGGCAATTTTTATTATGAATTATATACAACAACTTTTTAACGTGTTTTTCTCAAAACACGATTTTTTTAAACTGTTGCCATGATATCTCCAAAACTATTTGATTGTTTCTGCTCAAATTTATACAGCATCTTTAGCGCATATACAACTTCAAGTTGAACTAAAAGAATAAACATTGCTTCGTTAGTTTTTTTAGCACTTATATAGACTCCAAAAAAAGGAGTAAAATTGAATTTTTTTTTTAAGCGTACAAAATTTTTTTTTTATTCTTTCTTTATTTTAGTTCTGTGCAGAGTCTCAAGTTTCGCGAATAAAATGGCGTATGGTTGTTTAATTTCAGATAATTAGAATAACCGGAATCATGGCAGCAGTGGAACTCCTCTTCCTTTATAGCTGTTCCTATTGAGCGGTGTACTTCCGAAAATATTCTGTGTAATGACTTCCAAAAATTTCCAAAGTTTGTTTAAATGTATATACGAAATATAAAAATACACCAGTTATGGATGTGCCAGTATTTAAAAATCCAAGAGTATCGTGCACGAGTGTTCTATCACATGCATGTTTATGGGATAAATTTGAATTTTATGAACTAACCGAGGTCATAAGACAGAAAAATGAAGCCAAATTAATTACACCTCTCCATAATTTAGCTAATGAAGGTATGACGAAGGAGGATGTGGACTTAATAAAATCAAGATGTATGAATGAGAATCAAGTACCAGATAATGCTATTAGGTCATATGCTGCAAACTATCTGGTTGATTTGTATAATAGAGATACGATAGCAAAATTTGAAGGAGAAGAATTTGTGTCAGAAGCTCACGATCACATAATGGCAGATATTTCTGAAGAAGAAAAGAGCAAGCGACTTGAATCACTAAAATGTAAAAAAGCTTCAGAATCTGCAGGTTTACCATACCAAGAAGTCTTTAAAATTGGCATTAAATAAATGCTTACGAATAATTTTCACGTTCAAGATGAATTAGTGAATGGCGCTTGCGGTATCTTACGAAAATAACATTTAAAGTTAATTCGAATGAAATATCTAAAATATGGATAGAGTTTAGCTTCGGTAGAGTAAGAAAAAATGCACGAAATAAATTCAAGAAATATATGATCAAACATAATGTCGATAAGAATCTTACCCCGATTTCAAAACAGCAAACCCCATTAAATATTTCAGAAATATTAGGTTATCAGGTAATTAGAGAACAATTTCCTATAGTCGTTGCAGAGACTATAACTATACACAAGAGATAAGGTCAAACCTACGACTTCGTATGTTTAGGTTTGAGAAAAAAATCAAAGAATAACAAAGTCAATGTTATATGTTGCGCTTAGCCGTGCACAAGAATTACGGGGGCTTTATATAATTGGTTATTTTAAACTTCCACTGAAACAAAAGATTGAGGATCCTAGTACCATTGAACTGAATCGATTAAAAAGTACTAGTCAACTGAGTTGATCCTTTAATAATCTAACCATCTCTAAGGGAAAAATATAATTTTCTCAAATACTAGATCATTTAAAAAACACGTAAGAAAAATTGTAAATGACCAGTGTTATCAAAGAGGAGACATTTTAATATTTGCCGAGACGCGATTAAGGCCAAATGATCTTGTAGCCATACCCAATTTTGAGGAAATATTTAGATCAGACAGTTTAGAAAATGTTCAATTAAGAGGAATAATTGTTTTCGTTAAAAAAGGTTTTAGAGTCGAGATATTAAAGCATATTGTAAAATTTGAAAACGAAGAGAATACACATTTTGGTCAGATTGATTTAATATATTTAAAGCTTGATAAAATATCTATAGTTGCAGGGTATAAGTCTCCAAAAATTAAGTATATAACTTTTGAAGAAACTTTGACAACTGCTCCAGAATTAGTTTCGCAAAATCATTCAGCGATTGTTATTATTGGCGGCTTCAATATTGGTTTGAATGATGATGCACGGTCATTAACGTTTACAACATTTATGTTGCAAAATAAATTGACATAACTGTTGCCTAAACGTACTGCAACAACAGATCTCGATACTCAAATTGATGTAATTTTTTCCAACGTAGAAAAGTATTCCTGTGGAACATATGAAACATACTTTTCTGATCACAAACCAATCTTTAGTCAAATATTTTGCGATTCCATTCAGTCAGTTATTGAAAACAATTCAAATATCGTTAACAAAAATATACAGATTATTGGAGAGAGTACATTTTTGCAGTCATTTGATAATTTGAGCATCTATGAAAATATAGAGCTTTGTGATGTAGCTGAACAATTACCTCAAGAATTTGAATGCATATACGTTTCACAAAAATCTTGTGGCAATGAAGAAACTAAAAATCAATGATGGATTTTAATAATTATGAGGAAGATTTAAGTTATCTTTTAGGCATTCCAGATCCTCAATTGAATATCGAAATAATTAGAATTCCTGGAGAGTACTTGACATCTGGACATATTAATTTATTTGAAGAGGTGATCAATTCACAATTCTGTCATTATGAGCACCAAGATACTATGTTATTGTAGTTTCCTCATCGGGTGAAACAAATTCCAAAAGAAAAAGCAAATGTGCAACTTTTGTATAGTGGCTCCACAATTTCTGAAGGTGTGGGTCACTGGATATGTACGTATTACAAACTTTATCCGTGGAAACCAGAAGTAAAATTTCATTCAGTCCAAAAGCAGACTAATCTTATAGATTGTGGCTTTTTTGCGATTGTATTCCCGGTAATAAGCGTTGAATAGAGAAAAATTAATATTTTCAGATTTCAGCGCAAAAGTGAAGATTATTCTATTATTTTGAATGCGCGATTTTTCGATCTGTCTAAAATGTCATTATAAGAATAGGATATCTCAGAAACCAATTTATTTTTATTTTTATAGCGGCCGCCACATGGGTTCGTAATCCCCATAAGAGAACGTGTTTTCAATATATTTAATTCCATCTAATTGTACCGACAGATAACCTCACAAAGATGTTTTCTATTCCCCAAGAGTGTTCAAATTTTGAGATTATTTAATTCCTTTTAATAAGTTCACAAAATATGTGTAATAAATTGTTTTAATTCCTTCATGTGGAATATAAGTTTTGAAAATTTAATCTTATTCAATTCAACTCCGCCTCTCTATAGAGTTAAAATTATTTTAATTCACGTATTTAAATAGATTTCTTTGATGCATTTTTTAAGTCGTTTAAATAAATTATTAAAATGTCAATAAATATAAATTTGAATATTTTTCGAAATAATAAGTTATAGAAAGATATAATAATAAAACATAGGTTAAATAAATGCTTTCGTTAAATTTTACTAACAAGGAAGGTACCCGAGGTGTACCTCACCGATTTTCTTGAAATTGTGATATGTTGTAGAACATCAAAAAATATTCGACACGTATTTTTTTTATACGTGCCCATAAGCCCATTTAAGGGGTGAAACCACCCTTGAAGTTCACCCCTAAAAACACATTTTTTTTAATTTCCCGAATACAATTCGTAATTTTTACTGAAACAAAGTGGGTAACACTTGTTATTGAAAAGCACATATTTATGCATTATTTGTGGTCATCAGACTCGCAACCCATGTTTTTTATTAATGAAAAACTATATTTGATGGCCATTTCTTTCACCATACACATTCCAAAGTCTGTTGCATCTTGACAAAATTAATTGTTTTATGCACAATAATCAAAAATAAAGTTGACCTGTTCCGGCATTTTCAAAAAAAATCCCTTGAGGGGGTGAGCTACCCCTAA
>NC_046660.1:146402384-146404851 GCF_010883055.1 Belonocnema kinseyi
TTCGTTATCGAATTTTCGGCACCAGCTGACAAAAACATCATAGCCAAGCAGAATGAAAAGAAAGAGAGGTATCGAGACCTTATAAGGGAGTTGCAACGATTGCACCCGGAATATTCTGTTAAACTGATCGTCCTTATCATCGGCGATCTTGGAGATGCCAAGCTTTCACTTGCTAATGGCCTAAAAAGCATCCCTGCGTGTCAAAAATATGCAAAAATATACAGACTGTAACCATCTATCTCACGGTTGTGAGACGTGGTTGTGGCTGAAATCTTACCGCGATTTCGCTGGAAGCGGGTGCAATTTTTCAGATTAGCACCCGCTCCCGGCGAAATCCTGCGGTTGTCCTTATGACAAATTTTTAATTATATATATATATATGAATAATTGAAAATTAATTATATTAAATTCTATATTCCTTGGTCCAGGACTACTTGTTCAGATATTGCAACATCAGGTACAAATTTTATTTGTTATTATTATTTTAATATTTTTTCCTTATTTTGCCTTAATCTTTATTCGTAGTTACCCTAAGAAATTTATCTTTTCAAAAATAATCACTGTTATAATTCATATTAATATTCAACTGTACAATTTAATATTGGATATTTTTATGTTTAGAAAAATATGAACAACTTTAATGAAACGATACTTAGAGCATTCGCTATCCGCCACCTGCGACCAGTGGCGGATTGGCATGGGGGCGCAGCTGGGGTTTCCCGGCTGCGCTCCCCTTGGTTGGCGCTTCTGAGCATGCCAAGGCTCCCCAAAAAGATTACATTGTTTAAAGAAATAAATAGATGTTAGATTGCAATGGAAAGGTAAAAAGAATATCCAATAGTATCAACGATTTAAACTTGTACTCCTATAAGTAATACTAGTAAAGTAAAAAGTGTCCTCCAATTTCTTTCCACCCAAATTATTTCTAAGAAATTCTCTAATGCATATTTTGGATTACATTTAAGAAAATATTTTTAAAATGAATAATACATTATTCATATTGAAACAGTAAACGTGAATGGAATATTCTTGTCATCAACCACATTACGGAATTTTAAATACATTTCTTTCCGATGTAATCCAAAATATATTTATTGATGAAAAATGCATAGGACACCTCAATGCATTTTTTATGGGCGCCCACTGATATATTGATTTTTTACACATGTTAACTTTCGACGGCGCCTATACATACCTTGAGGGAGTTTCCAGATAAACTTATTTATGTAAAAAAGTATGACTCCATTTTCGCTTACAAATATGAAAGGGAGCAACTCATTTAATTGATTACAAAATATCGATTTATTATCTGCTGCATTCAATTATTTTAGTAGTTATTAAGTTTAAGCTCAATTTTTATGTTAAAATGTCTACATATTAGCCGAAATTTTCTCTAAAACCAGATATTAGCGTACATTTCAAGAGTTCGGATCAAATGATATATTTCTTTATTTTCGAAATTGTAAAATATTACTATATTTTGCTATACCTTACTATAATAATTGTTATTTTATTATCATTTTAGCATTGTTCATAATTTTTAATGTTTTTATTGTGAATTACTTATTTAAATCAAGGCTTAAATCTTTGCGGCTAAAATTCTTGAAAACTTGCAGTCTATGGTGTGACAAGTTCTTCATTATAGAAAAATGAGAAGAAACATGAAAAAAAATTAAAAATTGATTGAACTCTTAGACGAAAAATAATCTGCTCG
This sequence comes from Belonocnema kinseyi, assembly GCF_010883055.1. NCBI lineage: Eukaryota > Metazoa > Arthropoda > Insecta > Hymenoptera > Cynipidae > Belonocnema > Belonocnema kinseyi. Next base: position 146,404,099 of record NC_046660.1, read on the forward strand.
CTGCGTGGGCACATTCTGATCAGTTTCAAGTTGCAATGCGTCTAGGGTGCGCGACTTTTAGTTTTTGCACTTCGCGTTCGATTATGTATTTACTTCAAGCTGCATGCTCTGTCTTTGTACTTCCTAACATTTGTGCACCAAGTTTTTAAAATTAAAGGTCAAAGCATCGACAAAACTGTAGTTTGCTGATTGCGAATTATCTTATGTTAAAGCTCCTTCGGCTTTAACGAACAAATTCTCATCACGTATCTCGTGCTTCACCCTCGATTTTTTCCAAAATGCTGTAAATTTCATTCTCAGTTACCCCGGAAAATGTATCGTTTCAATCAATTATTATTAGCACAATTCATTATATGCATGGATATTGAAACAGACATGCTTTCATTGTCTTGTTTTTATAATTTAAAGATTTCGCCTTCTATAAATAAACTATTTTGTTATTAAAAAATTTAATTTTTTATTTTCAATGCTTTTTTTAAAGATTAAAACGAAGTACCCAGTCCGCCTCTGTCTGCGACCCGCCCAGTAGCTGTGGTTCGCCCTGGGAAAAATTTGTTTTGTACGTTAAAATTAAGTGAAGATTGTACGAATTCTTAAATTTTATCTGATTTTGTTGATTATTGATCATATTTGAATAATGAAAATGAGTCAAATATATTTTAGACACATATACGTCAATTATGTGATCATATAAAATTTAATAATTGGTAAAAGTTATACTTCAGTTCTATACATTAGCGTTATTCTTTATCC
>NC_046660.1:146404951-146406727 GCF_010883055.1 Belonocnema kinseyi
CACCGAAAAAAGGGGGCTTACTCTTAAAAAATCGAAATCAAGGTTTTTACACATTTCGATAGTTTTTGAGCTGCCCTTTTTAATGAAGCCATCGTAAAAAAAATCCGAGCTTTATTATTGCTAATAATTAAGTTGTTACGTACCCGAGAAATAAAGCTTCGGCTTAAGAGCTCGAGATTCCGTGAAATATCTCCCACCACTCACGATACCATCTACGCGTCTCATCTATACCCCGTCCGTGAACCGCGTCTAAGAGCTATCTCCTTCCGTGAGAATGTAGTGGTTAGTGTATAGGGAAGATTTCGTGAGTCTTCCCTCTCCATTAAAAGTCCGATCTATCGGGTCGACTTCAACCGCTTGCCCTGAAAAATCTCACTTTTCAGAGTGGGCCCCCTTTCTTCGGTGCACGTCACACACAGATATATTAAATTATTATAGATATTGCGACGCAAAGCTGCTACTTTTTCGGCGCATAACTAATAATCGGTATTGAGTTAACAGTCTACCTTTATCTTTTTATATTATTATAAATTTGTGGACCTATATCTTACATGTGATTCAAAATTAAAACTTGAGCAGGAGCAACAGCAATTATTATTATTAGGGAAGCCTAAAGATCACATTTTAGACATTTCAACTGATTTAAGGTATCACAGGCATATCTATGGCTCTCAACGAGCTTCAAAATATTGCAACTTTATGAAATTTATAATATGCCAAAAATTTTATATTATATTTGTGAGATATAAAAACGTTATAAATGCAATATTCACTGATAATTGAACAAGCATGTAGAGAGTTAAATAAATTGACTTATGATTTTCTGACCAAAATCGGAACTGTAAAAATAGGACCCATTTCAATGTTAAACTTCATAAGACATATAAGCTCATGTATCAAGTAATAAAAATAATTGTGTTTTAAAATAAAAAACACGTATACTCTACAAGAACGGTTTTCCCTGGCGGACCGAAGGAACCGAATAGAGCCTCTACAAAGTACCCGTCAAGACCCCATTGAGTCCCAATTCGGTTTCTTTTAAAAAAATTCGAAAAAACAGCAAAATCAACTTTTAAATGGTTGAAATTCGGATTCTACGTTAAGATTCCCTACAGAAGTTCACGGAATAATCGCAATAGTTTTTTTTTGCAACAGTAAACAGTTAAAAAAAATATAAGACATATAACGCATGTTGACTGCTACACTTCAAACGCGTCGCCTGGAAGTAGCAGTCAACAGGCGTTATACGTCTTATATTTTTTAAAACATTTTACCGTTGCAAAAAAACTATTCCGATTGTTCCTTGACCTTCTATAGGGGATTTTAACGTAGAATCCGAATTTCAACCATTTAAATTTTGATTTTGCTCTTTTTTCGAGTTTTTTAAAAAGGAACTGAATGGGGACCCCATGGGGTCATTACGGTTACTTTGTAGAGGCTCCATTCGGTTCCTTCGGTCCGCCAGGGTTATTACGGATATCGGTGAAATTTCTAATATGTGATTTTTGGGGTACCCTAATATATGTGAATACTTTTGATATTTAATGCATTTTTAGTCTTTTAGTACAATTTAGTAATTATTTTAATGGAAAAAGTTCAATTTTCTTTTCTTGGAGCATTTTTACAACTCATGTTCTCAATTGACTTTCATCATAACGTACCTTTTCAGGTTTATCCTCAAAACATACAGAAGTAGCAAACCCGGTAAGATCGTTGAATTCAGAAAAATTATGAATTTGTATTCCTATGAATACGCGATTTTTCCTCCGCCTGAAA
>NC_046660.1:146406754-146407378 GCF_010883055.1 Belonocnema kinseyi
CCCCCCCCCCCCCCATGGGAACAAAAAGCTGAAAATTCTATTCCTCTCAATCGACTTACAAGGAAGGTACCCGAGGTGTACCTCACCGATTTTCTTGAAACTGTGATATGTTATAGAACATCAAAAAATATTCGACACGTATTTTTTTATACGTGCCCATAAGTCCATTTAAGGGGTGAACCCCACTTGTTATTGAAAAGCACATATTTATGCATAATTTTTCGTCATCAGACTCGCAACCCCCGTTTTTTATTAATGAAAAAACTATATTTGATGGCCATTTTTTTCACGATACACATTCCAAAATCTGTTGAATCTTGACAAAATTAATTGTTTTATGCACAATAATCAAAAATAAAGTTGACCTGTTCCGGCATTTTAAAAAAAAAATCCCTTGAGGGGGTGAGCTTACCCTAACATTTATACTGTTATATTTCGTTATTCCATTACTATATCATTGTGTAAAACTCTTGGATACTATTAAAATTTTTAAGTAAAGTTGATGTAGTTTGAAATTTTCTTAAATCAACCCTTACAAATGAATTCATCCCTAAAATTCAATCACAAGTATTATTTTTTCATTACTTAAAAATACCCTTGGACTATTCAGTGGCGTAAAACGTG
>NC_046660.1:146407478-146410537 GCF_010883055.1 Belonocnema kinseyi
TAGAGGAGCGATATTAAGGTCAATGCCGTAGGAGTGACAGAGATGGTAATAAAGTACTCTTAGTGCCGCATTGTGCCTTTGAATGTAGGTCGTTCCCGCGTGAGTGGACGTACCAGACTTCAATCCGGGCGATTTAAGGAAAGCAAACGTTAGCTCACAAGACATTGACTAATCCTTCACATTTCTGTGGAAGATACCGTGCATCCTCTTATCGAGGAGCTGTTCACGAAAGTTTTTCTCTTGTGCTTTCTTAATCCGGGCTTTCAGGAGTGAGTACTCGAGATACATTTTGCTCGCCCCTAATACTGAAGTTAAGTCTGAGTGTTTCAGCAGCCTCCTCCGGTGCTCTGTACAGAAACGATCCTTTGCCCAATTCTTCGTGCTTCTTGACCATTTTAAGAAGCGGGTCTCTTCCATTTGCCACTCTATGTGCTGTACCCAGAATGATCCTGTTGTGAAGACATTCAAAATTCAATGTTCCGCGACAACCTTCACGGCGTAAGATGTAGAGTCGCGTAACAGAAGACTTTAGATGCTAGATGCGGCTCTGGGGAATACCCAGGTATGTACAAGTTTCTTCAGCGCAAAGGTGTCGTTAGCGCTTCTATCAACGAACTCAGGTTCTTCAGGGATGCCATCAAGATTTCCTCGCTTCAAATAAACCTTGACGCATTTGTCTAACCCAAATTCTATTCCTATTTTCTTAGTATATCGTTCGACAATTCCTAGAGCTAGATGTAGTTGTTCTTTGTTTTTAGCATAGATCAATCACACACTGAATGCGGGACGCGTACTGTTTTGCCCAGCCTATCTTTATAGCGAGTTGATGCATTCGTCTTTTGGTCTTATGATCAACCGTTGGTTTTGTTTTACGGTTCGCATCGGCTAAAGCTCTCGCTGCATTATACACGCAACAATTGATAGACCAGAGGTCGGAATCTTCGGAAAAATTTCCACGAAGCTGGTCATCCATTTCAGCCAGATTTTTAGGCTTGAGAGAAACCTGGGTGTTGATGTTTCTTCAGATCATAAAGCATCGCTCTGCCTCTATCGGATGCCTGCCCGCGGCATGGTTTCGCCGACGTTGATGCGAAAAGTGCAATAGCTCCGTGTGTTTCTCGCACCACAGAGCATGCAGTGGCGTCATGTAACCCCGTTCAGGGGCGACACTCGCATTGCATATATTTAATTTGAACTTTCATTCTTGAATATTTTGTTTAATCATAACCTGTTTAACGAATTCCAGAAAATGTGAAAAAAAATTAAAATATATGTACATATAAGTTTGAAAATGGAATTCAGACTCTCATTTCACAAGATCACAAGCATCATAAAAAATCATATACTTTTAATAGAAGTACGTAAAAGAAAGACATAAACTTCTGTACTATAGGTAGTAGCTAATATTTAATTACATGATTTGAAATGAAATAATCAATTTAGGTTACTTGATTTAAAAAAAATTTTAATTCAAACTTTATATACGTTTTTATTTTGAACAAAATTGCCAACAGAAAATCTAGATTAAAAAAATATATTTTTTACAGGATTTTACAAAATAATAGGAAAAGTTCGACCCCTTTTAAAAAATATTTATGACTTCTAGAAGTTTTGCAGAATTAAAACATATTTGATGAATGTTCGAAAATGGTTCTAAGTTATAAAATATTTTTAATCTATACATTACCTTTTAAATTCTTAAAAATACTTTTAGCTGACTGCAATTTTTCTTAAGATTTTCAAAAAATATTTACAAAGTATAAAATTCCTCAAAATATTACAAATTACATAGAAATCACATACATAGAAATCACGGTTCAGATCGTGGTCTGTCATATTTTCGTCTACACCGTTGACTCATATATCGCGCTTCTCAAAACGATCAAACGCTAAGCGCCCAAGATTTTAACTTTAAAGGCAGAAATGGTAAACAAAGTAACATTAGTAACTAGTGCGCACATACCGATAATAACATTCTACCCTTCGCAAGAGGGTTGAATGCTAAGCGCTCAAGATCAGCGAATAAAACCAATCCTAGTAACTTTAGCGACAAAAGCGATGTCATTATAAGAATCACGCATCAGAAAGTAGTCAGTAATATGTTTAGCCAAACCAATGAGTTATATTGCGCGCTTCTCGAAACGATCAAACGCTACGCGACCAAGATTTGAACTTGACTAAGTAATTACTTCGCACATCGATAATAACAGTGTACCCTTCGCCAGAGGGCCGAACGCTAAGCGCCCATGATCAGCGAATAGACCCAATCCTAGTAGCTTTAGCGATACAAGCGATGTCTGTATACGAAACACGCATCAAGAAGTGGTCAGTAACATTTTTAGCCAAACCAATCACAATATGAGTCAAGTTAAAATCTTGGGCGCTTAGCGTTTGATCGTTTCGAGAAGCGCGCTATATGAGTCAACGGTGTAGGCGAAAATATGACAGACCACGATCTGAAACGTGATTTCTATGTTGACATCGCTTTTGTAACAAAATCTGTTGTAGTTCGTTTTATTCACTGATCTTGAGCGCTGAGGACGGCAATGACTGCAGTGATATCTAAAAGAAAATCGGAAATACAGTCTAATGCCCCCTGGCAAGTATGAAGACAACCTCATACCCGAAAATCGGTAGGATTCGGTTGGTAAAATTTTTGACCTGTTAGAAAGAGAAACTTAGCAACGAGAGAGACAGACAATATTCAACCATTTTTATCAAACCATGTTTCTCGGCTTACCTGCTCAGCTGAAGGGAAATATAGCAAATTGACAAATATCTCGTCTACACAATATGCGCGTGAAATATCACATAATGTTTTCGCATCCAATAAGAAAAATAATTAAATGAATAAAATTGTGTTTATAAATTTTCTATGCGGCCACATAATCTGATTTAATGAACAAAACACGTTTTCTGGTAATTTTGCAATTTATCACGGTGAAAAATCGTAAAGCTGAAATATAAAATATTTGAAAGTTTCATATTCCTCCAGCTCGACAATTTAATTAAATTTTGTTCAATTTAATAATGTGTTGCTGTTCATATAATCGAAGTGA
>NC_046660.1:146410637-146417081 GCF_010883055.1 Belonocnema kinseyi
TAGTGACCACTGGCGGTAAAGCCGAGAACTAAAAAACCGGTTTTCCGCAGAATTTTTCCTGGTTTATTTTACTTTGTTTTCAGCAAAACCATGTTTAAATAATTATCCACAATTTCTAATTTTTAAATAAATTTTTGGTTGCATGAAGCCAAATATTATTTAATTGAGAAAAAAGATTCTACAAATACTCCAGGCACCTGGTAGTTTTGTTCCAGAAAATATCCTATTTACCATGTTTTTAATGAGAAAGTTTCGTTAAGGGGTCCTTTTTGACATTTTAAAAATGCCAGAACAGATCCATTGCCAAACCAAGTTTTTTCTTTTAAACATTTCCAAAAGTTACTTTTGTGTGTACGGATAATTCCCATTGCATTTTAGAGCAAAGTTTCCAACATAAAAAAGAAATAAAACAAAATTCTGAACAAATTTTGTTTATAAAATAATCCGCTAACTTCTATTGTTTCCGAGTTAAGATATATTGAAAAATCCCCATTTTTGGTATTTTCAGCGAAAAATCACTAAGTTTAAAAAAACACTGTCTATCTTTGCAAATAATTACTGCGCGAAAAAGTGTTCCGCATGTGAGTGAAACTAGACTCCGTTTGCTGTAATTACAAATAAAGAACAATATCCTAAATATGATAGGTCATAGGTTATTACCCCTCAAAGTTGGCCATTTGGGGTTGTGTTTACGGGCAAAAAAGTGGACTTTAGTTTTTTCCAAATAAATCCTGTTGAGTTCAGTTTACACTGATTGTTCCAGAGGATGAAATAGAGTCTACAAAAATCTGCGTATATCTAAAAAAGAGAAAGTCTTTTAGACCTATCATTTTGGGAGTTCTAAGCTTTCAAAAATTGCATTTTTTTACAATTTGGACTAAAATCGAAGAAGTCGTGTTTTTGGAAAATACCTCATTTCCTATGGTTCACACCACAAAGTTCCTACAGAATAAATGAAAGTAGAGCCAATTTGGCGTAACATAAAAAAAAGTGTCCTAGTCCAAATAGGTCATGAGATATGACCTTGGAAAGTGCATTCTTCATGCATAGAGGCACCAAAGCGTACCGTAAAGTAGAACTACAGTCATATTTCGTAATTTTTATCACAAATAAGTGTATATGATTCATTTATCATGTATAATACGTCTTTTGACATTGATAAATAAATAATTATTTATAAAAAAAAGTTCGCCATCACTAATTATGTTTACTTTTTGGCCAATCAACTGAACTGGACATGATTTATTTAGAAAAAACTAAAATCCACTTTTTTGTGCGTAAAAACAGGCAAAAATTGTCAAATTTGAGGTGTCATAACTATCCTATCGTAGGTAGGATATTGTTCTTTTTTTTGTAATTACAGCAAATTGAGTCTAGTTTCATTCACCTGTTAAGCACTTTTCCGTGCAGTAATTACTTGCAAGGATACACAGTGTTTTTTTAAACTTAGTGATTTTTCGCTGAAATTCCAAAAAAAGGGGGATTCTTCAATATATCATAACTGGGAACCAATAGAAGTTAGCAGATTATTTTTTAAACAAAATTTGTTCAGAATTTTGTTTTATTTCTTTTTTATGTTAGAAATTTTGCTCTAAAATGCAATGGGAATCATCCGTCCACGCAAAAGTAACTTTTGGAACTGTTTAAAAAAAACCGGTTCAGCAATTGATCTGTTGTAGCATTTTTAAAATGTCAAAAAGGACCACTCCAAATTAACGATTAAGTCCCAATTACCTGTTCGCACGTCCCTCAATAAATTTCCCTTTAAAACCTTAAACTCCCAACTCAATTGATAAAAATACCCTTCATTAAACAATCTGCAGAGAATCCAGTTATTTTGCAGTCACTGCAAAATCCCTGGACACACCTAAAATCAATGCTTCCCCAAACAGAAAAATGGTCAAACGAAAACCTCGGGAAGTCGACACCCGAATCGTGTGAATTATCTCCAAGAAGAAACGGAAGAGGAATATATCAAAGAAACGGGACCAATGTTTGGAAGATTATATTCTATCAGAGGACAATTACATGAAGTAACCGAAGCCGTAAAACTATTGCTTGATAGTGACTCGTCGATAAATCTAATAAAAGAAATTGCATTAACAAATAGCACCAGAGAATTTAAATCAACAAAGAGTTTTTAATGGGAAAGGATAAGTACCAGAGAAACGAAGTCAGCAACTTCAAGTTTAAAGGGAAAGATCATATCTTTGTAATTGTAACAGAAAAATTTCCCATACCTGTGGAAGACATCATCGGAAAACCATTCCTATTCTCTTGTCAGTTCAACTTGTCAAACTTGATAACCGTAAAAACAAAGAAAAAGCAGGGCCACATGCTCATAGAAGATAATCCCTACATTCTACATTCTATTTACCGTATTGTTGACTCACAAGTTATAATTCCCGTTAGTAACAATACCGAAACAGACTTCCGATTGAGTGATGATCAGATAAATTATAAGTTTATCAATGTTGGCCCAGAACGAGAGGAGTATGTAGCTTCCATTACGCAGCACGAATAAAACGCTAGATTGAAAGTATTAAATAAAAATTTGAGGCTTGAAGCCTGGCGGACCGAATGAACAGAAAGAAGCCTCTACAAAGCACCCTTGAAGACCCCACTGAGTCCCCCTTCGGTTCCTTATGAAAAAACACACTAAAAACCAGCAAGATCGACTTTTAAACTGTCATTTACATGGGCCGAAGAAGGCTGCAAGTGCATCTTCTTTTGGTAGCAGGTAATAAGCGTTTCGTCGGTAATCTGTCCATTTTTGTCTTTGGAAGCACACTCGAAGAACACAACGAAAATCTGATTATCTTATTTGAAAATTTACGGCTACTGAGCTTAAACTTCAACCCGAAAAGTATGAGTTTCTTCAACTTGAACTCGAAGAACCGGAAATCTTCCAGGTTAACCAGGTGGAGATTTAAGATGGAAGCATACGCATACTCCCGAAAAGTTGACGAAACTGATACATTATCATCATCATGCAAAGATAAGGAACCGATTTCTGAAGGATTTCGAAATTATGAACCGACGGATAAAAATAACATTCAAAACGATTATGAAAATGGAGAAGGAACCGGAAGCTATAATAAGACAACGTTTAAAGTCATTTTATTTTAATTATTAATTGAAGTTTTAAGAAAACCTGTTTTCTCGGCAAGCGGCACGACACTCCAAGAGCATACTTAGGTTAATTTTAGGAATGTAGCATTAATTAGTATGATTTTTTTTTGTTATTCATGACCTTGCCTCTTTGATCTTCTCAACGAGTGACAACGAGGGATTTTAGAACTCTGAACGGCCGTCAGAGAACTGGGATTTACTCGCTGCTGCCACTTCAACTTAAGAATCGAGATTTGAATTAGAATCTGGTTCACGCCTTTCCGTTTGCTATCTTTAATAGTCCTGGAACCTGGGATACCACCAGAGAAAGGATGACTCCGGATCATTTCCTCTAGGCTTTAAAAACAAACTTAGTAGCCAGAAGCTATATTTGGGTCTGCACCAGTAATTTCTTTGTTGAAGGAAGTCCTCAAGTCTCCGAACAGGGCCCTTGACGCTTGAAGCACTGCACCGAGAGCCCAGCATACTTAAAGACATTTCATTGTCAATGCGGACGATTACTCCGATTGTTATAGCTGTAACTTTGAAGCTTCCGTGCTTTTATTCACCGTGGAGGTAAGGTCCGCAAATTTTTCTTTGGTAAAGATGAGGATTCGCCCACTCTCATGATCGAAGGTTTTAAGTTCTTTTTGTGTTGTGTTTCCGATATAGTCTAGCGCTTCGAACATGAGGAACCCTGAGTACCCAAGTCTCGGGTATTTGCAGTTTATATTATGTTTCGCTTGTTCGTTTTTTTAAATGGAAAAGTCGATTTTGGTCTTTGCTACCGGACCGACTGCTTCTCGATAATTTTTTGTATCGCTAACGACAAACTAACCTACTGGTTAACAATTTTGTTCTTTTCTTTGGTTAGGTATTTTCATTTTGGGTTTGCGTCTAAACTGGATTGCTAGCTATGATTTAAATTAGTCATTGGAGGATGGATCGAACGATCGAGCAATAGGACTAGATATCGCTTCATCTGGATTAATTTTACCTCAATGAAACTGTTTTGCAATAGGGAACTAATTGAACAAATGTGAAACCAATTTTATTATTAACCCTAGTCTTCATTTCATTTACGAGTAAGACGATTTTCGGTAGTAAAAAGTGCATATCTATTTTCATTAATTTTGGGGCCCAAATTGAACCACATCCCTCTAACTATACTCATTAGACGGCTGACGCTAGCATGAATCCACAAATCCTGCCTGTCTCGGTGATTCGGTTTTGAGAATTCGGTAGTCGCATGCACGTCTAGTCTCCAGAAAAAATTTAAATTACGTGTTTTGTATAGCCTGTAGCTGTAGAAATCATGGGAATCGAATGGGTAAAATAAAATAACGATAAGTTCATTGTTACGAAGCCCACATGCAAAGATGTTACCTTCATAACCATGCACCTCTTGATTAATACAATAATTTTCTACTTAAAATTCGCCGTGCACAAATCTTACGCTCCCAACTGTGCACGCCTCAATTACTGCGATCATTTTTCAAACTGAAAAGTCTGTTCTTCACTTAAAAGTCCACATGCACATTTGGTATCCCTCCCAACTGTGCACGTCTTAATTACTGCGATCCGATTTTAAACTTAAAAGTCCACATGCACATATGATAACCCTTCCAACTGTGCACGTGTTTCGATTATTACAGTTGAATTCCACTTCAAACTCCACATGCAAAAATGTTATCCTCCCAATTCGCATGCGTATAACTTAATAAGATCAGATGTTAAGCTTACAAATCCACTTGCATTTCAGGAGACAACCAACTGTGCACGTCTAAATCAATACTATTAGAATTTCCATTTAAATTCCATGTGCACAGATAAAACTCTCCCATCTGTGCACGTCTTAATTAATACGATTAGAAGTTTAATTTAAACATATCATGATATTACACGAAACGCGATACAACATGATACAACATGACATGACATGAGAAACGATACATAAGACGATATAGCATAATAAGACATGACACTTGAGACGACATGTCATGGCATGACATGAAATGAAACATAGCATGACGTGAAATGACATAATACATGACGTGACAAGAAGCAGGACACATTATGCAATAAAACATGAGAAGACACATGATATAATGTGAGACAGGACATGTCCTCGAGTTTCGCTACGTCTCCTTTAGTATGCATGAAAAGCGACTTTGGACGCAACACTAACGAGAAAGTATTTTTTTCTCGACCTTCAGGCACGCTTATTATCCATCAGGGGGTCAAAACTACAAAATATCAAATAAATACAAAGTTGCGCATGAACCCTGAGCGTGGACCTAAGCAGTCCTCGGGCGTTGGTATGTCTCCTTTTGTATGCGTAAAAAGCGACTTTGGACCCAACATTAATGATGTGATGTGACCCAACATTCAGACCCATATATTAACGGTTAGGTGTTCCTAGGCTAAAAAAAAGTGAATATAGGCAAACAGGCCTCGAGTGTCGGTATGATATATAGGATACATGTCGGGATGATACGTGAATATGATGAATGATAGTAACTAGACTAGAAGCTATATTCATCGGAGTATTAATTTCGAAGTTAACCCTAAACAATCATTTGCAGATTTTTTATAAAATACACAATCTAGGGTATATTTATTTTTAATGGGCAAACATCTCTCATGGCAATATATAAAGTACAGCCTGTATCATAGCGTTTCCATTTTGGGGATATAGAAATCTCTCATCGCTCCAGCTCTGCTACTCTTCTCCTGATGTATATTCACTTAACTCAATCTCATCAATAGAAGGATGCGTCTCAGATAGCCGATTATAACTCAACCCAATAATATTTCACAGAGGCAGCGAACCTCCTTCTTCTCGCGATACCATTTTCTCTTGCTTCCATTAAAATTCAATGAATAGTGCATTTTTTTGTGATAAATATTTCATTTCGACTTTTGATGCTTCAATTTGTAAATTAAGCAGTACTGAAATAATCTATTTAAAGATCCACATGCAAATATTTGAAATATTTTAAATCGCTGTGGAATATTTTGAAATATCAAAATACTTTTTGAAATCTATGTGAAATATTTTTAATCTCTGAAATATTTTAAAGGTAAAAGTAAAAAAATCAAAGAAAACTCATCCCGAGAAAATTAAAATCTTATTATAAATAATATCTTGATGTAAATGTAAGGATATTTAAGCTCCAGAGTTACACTTATATATTTAATATCTTTAAAATGATTGAAATTGATATCGTATCCTATGTCCCTGACTGTATTCTTAATTCATTCCTCCCATCTCTTTGTATCAGCTTAAAATATTTTAATATAACATTTGATGGAAAAAACAATAAAAACAAA
>NC_046660.1:146417181-146440207 GCF_010883055.1 Belonocnema kinseyi
TTGCTCTCTACTATTTTCACTATATTTTAAATGTACATTGACCAATTTTTAAGTCTTTTTTAAACTTTTTAAGTGAATACTGACGATTTTTTCAATTTCAGCTTAAAATATTTCTGAAATCTTTAGAAGATTTCATAAACGTTTCACAAACATTTATTTGTTGTTTTATTTATGCAAGCTATTGATTTAGATTAACGTTTATCCAAGATTTTTAAACGTAAATCTACCTTAGGTCATAGTTTGAACGCATGTATCATTTTTTTTACTCTTTTTGATATCTAAATTCCTTCTGGTATTATAAACTAAAAAGCTAACAAAAGAAAAAAATCCGAATATAAATTCAAATACAGAAGAGCTTTGAAGCAATAAAAAAATGAAAATGTATATTTAATTTTCATCGATTTACAAGAAATATCTAACAGTTTTCATATTCATCTTACATTTTCCTAAAAACTAAGAACACATTATCATAATATTACTTCTATCAGTCAACTATATATTATATGCTTGAACGTCAAACGATATTGACTTAAGGCTTCTGGATGCGAAACGTTATCTACTTTATTTCACTGGACATGTTCATCGTTCTAAATGATTCTAATTTATTTAAAATCAGTCTCTTTGGTTTCTAACAGTTTCCCAGGCACCATAATACCTTGCGTCAATCATCAAACATTTTCTTCGTAGGCACACACTACATTTTATTAATCAACATGAACAGGAGTTTCAGCATACCGTGTACGTGGATCGATATCACCCTCACATATGTATTTTCCTGAAAAAAATTGAAATATTAGTCATATTTAATATTGGAAGTGTAACTGAATGTGCATCAGGTTTTAAAAATGATAAACTTAGAGTAAAAGTATAATCCAAAATTATACCGAAAATATCCATATTCATGGTCATCAAGAATACAAAAAATGGATTTTCAATTGGTGGATTTAAGTTGCAGACAAAGAGACATGTTACAATGTTGTTTTGCATTCAAAACTGTAAAAAGTATTCGCAAGTGCTTCAGAATTTGCAACAATGGAGCCCAACGAACCGACTGTTAAAAACAAATGACGGCCATATTGCTTCCGTCTAAACAAAGAGTTTTAGCGAAAAGTTGTTATTGTGTTGGTGTGGGCAAAAATTGTAGTATTCTTTCCAGCATCCTGGTGTAATTATTTTAATTTAAAATTATTTCCCTCATTTTTTCTCATTCTAAAAACTGGTGTCAAACTTTAAAAAACAGCATGCTTTAGGATTTAGTGTTGCAAATAATCTTACAAAACATCAGTAAACATCACTGATCGATAAGTGACAAGTTTTACATAATTACAAATGATTACAAATGATACTTAAGTATGTGAAGTAAAGGAAATTAAAGGTCCATGTTTTGGATACAATTTTACATGGAACCCCAATAATGACGCAAAAAATGAACATAAGGACGAAATGAAATGCAAAAATGATTAAATATAGAAAAAAATTTACCAAAATATTAGCTTCTAATATAGCAAATAAACGGTTACCACCCAAGAATGGATCCGTAAGGTAGATTAAAATTTATGCGTTCTGATTATCTGATGATAAAGTATACAACAAAAAATTATTGTCTTAACATTCCTGTTTGAAGTTATTACATTAAAAAAATTTGTAGTGGAAGTAGTGTTTGCATAGTCGTTTTATTAAAGGATTTGTTTGCCTTTATTTTGCCTTTCAGTGGGAGCTCGCAGTGAGGTTTCTCGGCGGCGTCCAGGTCGCGTCCGCAAAATTAAACGTTTAATGGTCAAACATAAAATCAACGCCGCACTCGGAGAGCAACTCATCCACGAAGCGAATCTGGCCGCACATTATTGGGCCAGTACCACGCCATCGGACCCGGGCCGCGCATTGATAGTCCCCGTCACCTGCAATTTGCCACCGGATAGGCTTGCTTTACGCCAGCAGGCCCAAAATTCTCGTATCGCTGCTTCGCCGGATTTCCGCGATTACCAGTCGGTCTATTCAGAGATCTTCGATTTCTTGCCTGATCGTGAACGGGATTTGCTCTCTTGGCACATACAGGAATTAACCATCCGTGAAGGAAGTTCAAGCCCCGAATCGCGGAGTAACGCACTCGGACCTGTAAGTAGTAATACGCAGCGACCCAGGGACGGCTTGTCCTCCGTTCAGAGTCCCTCCGCCGCGGAAACTATTGAGGAGATTGACTCCATTCTCCGTCTGTTCGAAAAACAGTACCCAGGATAGGAAATATTATAACACACACTTAGGTTCCGAAAACGGTATTCCGCTCCAAGACTGTGAAACAAGCCAAATTAACAATGTAAATCCTATAATGTAGAAGCCATGATCGATCGAAATTCTATGGTTAAGCTATTATGTTTAAAGTCAATGTGGTGATAAAAGGTGTGATAGTAAAAGTCTCATAATATACGAATGTTGAACGATCGGATGACTGTATAGCGACCTGTACGCCGGATCTCAATTTTATATTTGTTGATTATAATACATTCCATTTGTTTTTTCCTTTACTCCATATGTTTTACGAATAAAGGCTTATAATCTTATATCAAGTATCCTCCTTGCCTACACCTGACCCATCTTGAGTCTAGAATAAGTTATAATCTTAAAAAATAAAAAAATAAAAATAACATAATAATAAAATAAAAGAGAAATACAAGATAAGATGTCTCTACACCGTACGCCTTCGGGAAGGCGATCGGCGGGCGATCCTCGAGACCTATCCTCCGGCCGCAGACCGGAGCGACGGCTTGATGACGCCCGGCGAACTCTTAATGAGAAAACCCCCGCTGGAAGTCCTACTTGTCCGGTGAGGGGCGAAGTTTATTACATGGCGCTCAACGTAAGTGAACCTACTCGAGATGGAGCGCAGGCTACGCAAAGCACAGGGAACTTCTCAGACCTAGTAGACATGCTTAGGCAGGGAATTAATGAGTTGCGTAGAATGAACGACGCTTCGAAACCTCCGAAAGTAGATATTCAGATACCGCGATTTAGCGACAAACGCGAAAACCCGCATGAATTCTTACACGATTTAGAAGAGTACTTCGAAATTAAAAATATTCCACCCAAGTATGAGTTCACAATAGTAAAAAGCAGCCTTAAGGGCCGAGCACGCACTTGGTTTAATGCAAACACAATGGAATGGGATAGTTATGACGAATTCAAAACAGACTTGCTAAAACAGTTTTACTCAGATGAAATAAGGCTTGAAAAGGAAAACACGTGGCGGAACAGAAAGTGCGAAAATAACGGGATTTTGTCATATTTCTACGAGCAGGTGACACAAGCGCAATATTTTACCCCACCGCTCTCGGAATATGCACGGAATCACGTAATTATCAGGCAACTACCTGTTAAAATTCAACTCGCGATCGGCTCAACAGATCTAGGGAATACACAACAATTGATAAAAACACTCACGTGGATAGAGGGCATTAGAAAAAACCCAACAAAATCGGAAGCTGACAAGTATCAGGGAGAATCATGGCGCGCGTATAGAAATAACTATAACTGGCGACAAAATCACGTGGATGGCCAAAACAAGCAATACTCGGGCGAATTCAAGCGAATGGGGGATGAAATCAAAGTACAAGGAGAAAAGAATCCGCGTACGAGAATGGGGGATAGAGAAAGCTCATGGCGAAAAAACCGATAATAGAGACCCTAAAATAAACGCGTCCCGTTACTAAAATAAACCGGTAAACTTTGGATATGAACAAAGGCGCGATACTAGAAATTATGGACGAAATGAAAAACGGGAAATTAACGCATTCACACTCAATGACGCCCAAGGGGACGATGAGGTAGAAGAAATCGAGCCAGATGATCATGAAAAAGTAGAACGGGTCAAGAAACGGAAATAAAAACAATAGCGACCATCAGGGCAGAACTCTCATTCGACATAGATAATACACCAAAGCAAACACCCACAAGCATACAAATAAAACATAAGGCACCGGTAATTAAAACGTCAATGGAAAACACGCAAACATGGGCAATGTTAGACACCGGGGCCGAAATCAGCTGCATTTCGGAACGATACTACCAATCACTGCAAGGAAATACACCAACACTGCCGGTATCCAACATCTCTGTAACAGGCGCGCTAGATAGAAAACAAATACATATTAAAAAACAAATCCTAACAAACTTAACAATCGGTAACATTAACGTCGACGCAATACTACTCGTAATACCGGCCCTCTCACATCACATAATTTTAGGCGCAGACTGGCTACACGAGAATAAAGTTGTGATTAACTTAAATAAAAAAAAATATTTTTCGGGGAGAAAGAAATAAAAAGGGAACTAATATCCTTTCATCAACCAGACGAAAACAATAAAATCATTTCTTCGGTATAATCGGAACTGAAAGAAAGCGAATTCCAGATCCAGGCAAAGGCACTCATCGATAAAAAACAAAACTTAACAACAGAACAAAAAAGCAAATTACTAAAAGTCGTAGCAAAAAATAAAAACGTGTTCTCAGAAAAACCAGGGTGTACTTCGGTATACGAGCATTCCATCGTCCTGACCTCAGACAAATACATAATCAGACGAAATTATCCAGTCCCAATCTCTAAATTAGACGCGATTCGGAAAGCACTAGAAGAAATGTTAGAACTCGGAATAATTGAATCATCAACAAGCCCATATTGCAACCCGTTGCGGATCGTGGACAAAAAAGACGGGAAGGTAAGGCCATGCATGGACGCGCGTTTTATAAACAAATATATCGACCCAGAGCACGAAGGGCCCATACCGATAGACGATTTAATTCGAAACCATCACGACAAAACAGTTTTCACGACGACCGACATGACTTTAGGGTATTATCAGATCCCCCTAGAGAAAGAATCCAGAAAATACACGGCATTTGTTTTCGACGGTAAAGCATATCAGTTCACACGAGTACCATTTGGACTCAAAACTGCTGGCAATGCTTTCGTGAGAGCAATGGATAAGGCAGTACAAGCTCACACTACGCCTTACGCAACAACGTACGTAGACGACACATTGATAGCATCAAAAACGTTTGACGAACACATGCAACACTTAGACGACTACCTACAGAAAATGGAAGCAGCAGGGTTCACGATTAATTTCAAAAAATGTAACTTTTGCGAGCCGGAAATAGATTATCTTGGTTTTAAAATCTCAGGAGAAGGAGTAAAACCGAATCCGGAGAGAATACAAGTGATTCAAGAAATTCCATCACCAAAAAGCCGAAAAGAGTTACAGAGCGCGTTAGGCTTTTTCGGATATCATAGAAAATTCAGCAAAGAACACGCGAAATTCGTAAATGAATTCAGGGACATCCTTAGCGCAAAAAACAAATTTAAATGGACGGAAAAACATAAAGAAACTTTCAAAAGACTAAAAAACAATTTTTGCGAAACGGTAACACTGGCACACTACTCAATTGATCGACCATTCCACCTCCAAACAGATGCGAGCAGACAGGGGATCAGCGCGATTTTGTTCCAATTAGATAACGACGGTAACAAAAAAATCATCGCCATGATCATTCGATGCCTGAACGCGCACGAGCTGAATTATACGGTAACCGAATTAGAGCTGCTAGCGATCGTCTTCACAGTATTAAAATTGAGCAAATTTCTACTAAATAACCGGTTGAATATTATCACAGAACATCAAGCGCTAACCTTCTGCCTAAAAACTCCATTCCACAATTCTAGACTTGCACGATGGTCCATGATACTGTCCGAATACGATTTTAACATCGTACACTGCAGGGGAAAAGACAACCTCCCGGCTGACTACCTTAGCCGTGTTTTTTACTCCTCGGAGAATAAAAGCCGTGATCAAACGTTCAGTATAGCAGTCCTGTGTAACCAAATCTTGAACCAAGAAGAGCATAATATCGTAGCAGCCATTCGCGGAAAGAAAAGTGATGATTTAACATCATTTCTTAAAAATATTAAAGAAGAACAACGCAAAGATAACGAAATAAGACTGCTAATCGAGCAGTCCGATAACAAAACAATGCGAACAGATTTTAAAATATACAACGACCTCCTCTTTTTCCGCGGAAAACATGACGAAAACTGGCGAATAGTGATCCCTCGCCAAAACGCGAAGAGTATCGCGGAGATAATTCACGAGACCTTAGGTCATGCAGGAGTATTCAAGACAATCCAGTTTACACGCAAACACTGTTTTTGGAAAGGAATCAGATGAGACGTTAAAAACGCAGTAAAATCATGCGACACTTGCCAACGAACAAAATCGTTAAATCTCACAATGGAGGGTGAATTTAAACTCATCATTCCCGATAAGCCGAACATGCTAGTATCATTAGACTTCTATGGGCCATTACCACAGTCTAGGGGCGGCGCGAAATACATTTTTGTAGAAAAAGACGTATTCTCAAAACTCGTAACTTTATACCCCATCAAAAAGGAGAACACAAAAACATGCTTAAACAAGCTTATCAGCCACTACTTCGTGCAAATCGGTAAACCAGAAACAGTAATGACGGACCACGGTACATAGTTCACATCACCGGTGTGGACCAAAACATTAGCTGAACACGGAGTGAAAACAAGATTTTCAAGCATTCGGCACCCACAATCGAACCCGGTAGAGAGGACAATGCGCGAACTAGGACGGTATTTTAGGGTATATTGCGCAGAAAAACACACGTCATGGGCAACTTTTATACAGTAGATTCAAAACTACCTAAACACAACTACTAACGAAAGCACAGGTTATATACCGTACGAGTTGCATTTTGGCAAACGGACAACTAATAAAATACGCGACATGATCGACTTCCCACAACTTCAAATGCAGCCTAGGGAACTACAAATCAGAAAAGCGAAAGAAAACATGATCAAAGCAGCTGGAAATCGTAGTAAGCAACAGAAAAAGACATCAAGCATCACGCTGAAAATAAGCGATCTCGTGTTACTAAAAATCCCGCGATTATCTAGTGCCATCAACAAAAAAATTGACAAATTCTTCCACATCTACTACGGGCTATTCAAGGTAAACAAAATAATAAACTATAATGCCGTTCAACTAACTGACCCAGAAAATAATGACAAAGTAAAAGGGACGTTTAACAGATGCGATCTGCGAAAGTATGTGGCAAAAGACTAAAACTCCTAGCCGTTTTTTGAGGGATTCGTAGGATGAGTTTGCAAAAGCGGTTTTAACGAAAACGTCTAAGTTGTAATTTCGGGATTCCTGTGCAAATAAAACATTGAACAGAAATCCCGAGGGGGATTCGTGTAACATGCCATTTAGTTTCGAAACGACACAAATAATGTTAGTCACTAATATTAAAATAAAACAGGCCCGAGCGCGCGGCAGTACAGGCAGGCAGCACTCAACGTGGCAAGCGAGCCCCACTGCGCCGAGTGCACGAACCACGTGAGAGAGCGTCACCAATCGTAGCCACCGCCAGACCCCACTAAGGTAAGCAGCCCCTCCTCCGCGCAACTGAAAGTAGGAACAACGCAATATAAAGCCGTGCAGAACCCGAGAACGACTGATCCGCCAGCTTGTCTGGCGTGCTATCCTCCAGACCTTTGGAGTGCAGCTAACCAGAGATCTCCCAGCTTGTCTGGAACGTTTGGTCTTCTCGGGGCAGCTACCCTGCAATCTTCCAGCCCGACTGGAACAGCTGGTTCCCACGGCGAAAGCAAAGTTCGGCATAATCCAGGTCCACTGGGTAAGCCATTCTTGCCGTCGGAATCAACCTCTTTGTTTTTTTTTTATTTACCTGCCCGTTGGGCATTTGCTTCTTCGTCACCTCCACAAGTGAGTACTTGCTTTCATTTTTGTTTTTTAATGTTTTGATTGTTTATCTGCTCACTTCTCCTGAACGACTCTTCGCGTCGCGTCACGGAAAAGGGTTCGACTTGTAGTGGAAGTAGTGTTTGCATAGTCGTTTTATTAAAGGATTTGTTTGCCATTATTTTGCCTTTCAGTGGGAGCTCGCAGTGAGGTTTCTCGGCGGCATCCAGGTCGCGTCCGCAAAATTAAACGTTTAATGGTCAAACATAAAATCAACGCCGCATTCGGAGAGAAACTCATCCACGAGGCGAATCTGGCCGCACATTATTGGGGCAGTACCACGCCATCGGACCCGGGCCGCGCATTGATAGTCCCCGTCACCTGCAATTTGCCACCGGATAGGCTTGCTTTACGCCAGCAGGCCCAAAATTCTCGGATCGCTGCTTCGCCGGATTTCTGCGATTACCAGTCGGTCTATTCAGAGATCTTCGCATTTTTGCCTGATCGTGAACGGGATTTGCTCTCCTGGCACATACAGGAATTAACCATCCGTGAAGGAAGTTCAAGCCCCGAATCGCGGAGTAACGCACTCGGACCTGTAAGTAGTAATACGCAGCGACCCAGGGACGGCTTGTCCTCCGTTCAGAGTCCCTCCGCCGCGGAAACACTGTGAAACAAGCCAAATTAACAATGTAAATTCTATAATGTAGAAGCCGTGATCGATCGAAATTCTATGGTTAAGATATTATGTTTAAAGTCAATGTGGTGATAAAAGGTGTGATAGTAAAAGTTTCATAATATACGAATGTTGAACGATCGGATGACTGTATAGCGACCTTTACGCCTGATCTCAATTTTATATTTGTTGATTATAATACATTCCATTTGTTTCTTCCTTTACTCCATATGTTTTAAGAATAAAGGCTTATAATCTTATATCAAGTATCGTCCTTGCCTACACCTGACCCATCTCGAGTCTAGAATAAGTTGTAACCTTAAAAAATAAAAAAATAACATAATAATAAAATAAAAGAGAAATACAAGATAAGATGTCTCTACACCGTACGCCTTCGGGAAGGCGATCGGCGGGCGATCCTCGAGACCTATCCTCCGGCCGCAGACCGGAGCGACGGCTTGATGACGCTCGGCGAACTCTTAACGAGAAAACCCCCGCTGGAAGTCCTACTTGTCCGGTGAGGGGCGAAGTTTATTACAATACCTTTCTATAATTATCACTTGTCAACACTCATTTCACTGTCATTAAAAGCACCAGTTTTTATGTCCTTGTCGAATCATCGTTCGACATGAACCATAGTGATCAACGATCCGTCGCGGTTCACAAATTCTCGAAAAGCAATTTTTATGTTGAAAAAAACGCCAGATTAAGTGTAGATTACGAACAGACAAATTCAAAATGTTGATCGTTTTTTACTTTGATTATTCACTTTCTCATAATTTGAATAATCCCCACTCAATTTTATAAACAATTACACAATGAGAAGCTTGAGTGATTTCTATGGAAAAAATGTGTAACAGACAATTTATATCAAGTCTACTTAAGAAAATTAAATATTTGCTGAAGTATTTGCTTCAATATACTGAAAGAAGTTCATAAATAGACAAATTATTATTTTTCTTATTTAGAGTCTTATGCAGCTTTATTGGGCACCAAGCAACAAAATTTTACATTATAGAGATTTTATATCAAGTTGAAGTGAAGTCTTTCGTATTTCCTTGGCCCTGAAATGACAGGATTGTTTATTTCTACTCTGGAGGGGCCCCTATCGCCAACGGGAGTAGGCAAGTTATTTATATCCGAAGACGTTCATTGTCTGCCCCGGCCTTGTATCATTGAGGGAGCTGTAAGCAACTTTTTCAGCTGTGCATGTGTATAAAAACGCAGTTCTATTTTAAATCAATAAATAGTATCAATAATGATACAGATAAATACCCCCGACTCTGAGTTTAGTAACTGCGATGTAATAAATCCCAGAACTGCTGACCCACAAAGTTTTTCAGTTTAAGCAGCGAGAGCGGCTATGATTCTTATTTGAAGTGAAAGGCGCAGTACGCGGATAGACACATGTGGAGAAAATGCGCAATATTATGAGTTACAATTGGAAACGATTTAGACGACTCTCATTTGAGCAGTCTGATTGGTTGCTTTACTCAACTTTTACTGGACAAAAATATTAATTCCAAAAAATAGATATTTTTTTAAAATTCAAGTACATTTCTTGCAGGAATTGAATTTTTCAAAAGTTAATGCTCTAAACAAAATTTGACAACGACGAGAACTCATCCCGCTCGGGTCCTTATTGTATTTCGCAACTGAATTTAGAATGTATTAAGTTTAATTTAATTTTATATTTAACACAATTTTGGTCATATCACTGCTTTAATTGCATATTAATTTTTTCAATGTATTTTTGATTCCTATATGCGTATCTTATAATTGCATGGAAATATTTACGTTTTCACAGTATTATTATAAAATCACTGTCGACGTTCTCTATAACTGAAGTACATTAGTTATACATAATTTTGCATTTTTCAAACCCATTTTCGAAACTATAGTCAGTCACACGCTTCGGTCAAATTCGTGTATTTTCATTGTGGATAACGGCTCAGTAGGCAAAAAGTGGAGGATGATTTTCCACAATTTTACGATGTCGCGAAGATCCTCCTTAACTTTGATGGAAATGAAATTTTTTTTGGTAGAACAGAGGTCATATATGATCTCTGCTCCTGCATAGTAACTTCAATCGAACATTTAGATCAAATATTGAATCAAATTAATTTTTTTTTTAACTTTAATTTTATTTTTAGCTTAAAATACTTTTTCTTCATCAAGGATTAATATTTTCCTCAAAAATGAGTTACAACATTTTTATCCAGCTGCGTGTACGTCATATACGACTCCTAGTCGTATATTTTTATAAAACTTTAGACGGTTTATCAGGATACCAAACAAAAAAGTTTTTTGCTATAGGCGTTTTGCATGTACCAAAAAACTGGTTTCGACCATCCCTAAAGCCCATTTTAAGCCCTCCGTACCCTTAGCTTTCGCGAACTAAAATAAAAGATGAACGCCCCTACTTGAATAGTAAAAAGAGCAGGATTTTAACAAGCTAACAACTTCACTGGAGAAGGCAAGAACTGGTAGAGAAATTTAAAAAAATTTAACATTAATTCATTCACTGAATTTATTAAGGAAAAGGAAAATTTGCATTATTTTGTCAAAATTTCAAGTTAATAAATGTGACGTGCGCCAAGGAAAGGGGACTATCTCGGAAATCATCAATATTAAAGTTTTTACACCTTCTGATAGGTTTTTTACTTACTCTTTTTGATGAAACGGTAGAAAAAAAAGTTTCCGAGCGTTATTATTGTTCAAAACTCAGTTGTTAGGAACCCCGTAAATTGCGCTTTCTTCGGTCTGACTAATATCTTGTGAAACACCTCCCATTTACATCATCACGCCTTACCTATATTACCCGCCCGAAGATGAGTACTGCACTCCACATTTAAAAGCGTGAGAGTGTAGTTGTGAGTGGAGATGGAAGTTTTTATGAGCCTTCCCTCTCTCTTAGAACTCTCGTCTGCTGGCTTCCTTTCCATCGCTCGTCTTGTAAAATCCTAGCTTTCCAATTTAGACCTCTTTCCTCGGCGTACGTCACATAAATGAAACGACTTATTTTAGCCACTATAACCTAAAAATTTGAAGGCAAGTCTGTTACATCGTGATCACAAATATTTACACGATTTGCAAAATTAACATATCATTTAATGGGTTCGCCTTATATTATCACAAAAACGCTGTATCCTATGCCAAATACAGGCTGTTCCAGAATCAAGTGTCGGGACTTATATAACTGTATGAAAATCAAAAGTACAATACAACACAAGGCCAGAAAGTTGAATTTCCTGGCCGTGTGTTGTTACTATTTTTCTTCATCCCCACTCGAAAGTACATGCAATAATTAATGATAATAAATAAATAAAACGTTTTCGGGTGCTAGCTCGCGCTCATCTATATCCATCGTTTCCCTTTCGGGCCGGGTAGCCGTAGCGCGCCCTCCCGGTCAACTTGCGTAACGTGACGCAGCCTCTACTTGCTTCATTATGCAAGGATGCGAGGAATTTGCTCGTCTGAAATTTGCAAAGACGAGGCGTAAGCCGAGGCTTTGCTGGCGGGGGCGAGCATCAAATAGCACAAGGAAAATAAATACATTCGGTCAGACGTCGGTGTCTAAATGGTTTAGTGTAATTTTTTATTTCAGCCGATTTCAACCGATATTACACTGGCTAGAAACGTGCTGGATACGCTAACACAATATATACAACATATACCACGAGTTAGTACTTAGGCGAGCCGCACAAAATGTCGCAGCCAATCAGAGTGCGCGATTCAGCTGGCAAGCCGTAAAATATCCTCTTCCCGGAGAGAAATAAGGCCGGGAACTATGTACTTTCGGGTACGAGATGAAGAAAAAAATAAATAAATCGAACATTCCTTTTCCAAAAATCAGTTGAAGTTTTAATTTTTGAGTTCTGAAATATTTAGTCTGGACTAATCAGAAGCGTGGTATAAATAGACGTGCGTCTGTGAGCGGGAGTCCTACGTCGTGTTTTGAAGCAAGCGGTGGAGTGTAGTTAACTACGCGAGAACAGCGGTCACTACTCTGAGTTGGACTCCCGCTCATAGACGCACTATTGTTTATACCGCACGCCTGATTGGTAAAGCTTAAATATTTTATATTTTTAAAACTAAAACTACTCCAGTATTTGTTCCACTCTTCCATATTACCATATCTCGTCCTCCAGATTCCTTTTTGCGATCTACTTTCCCGCTTTCTCTGCAAATATTTTGCTATTCCCTCTACTGTTATTCATTTATATTTCTCATGATACTATGCTTCTCTTATATTATTTTCTATTACTTGGTTAAAACTTATTCATTTCTGTGTATCTATCTTCACTCCCCTTCCATGCATTTCCTTAACCTATTCCTTTCACCATTCACACATTTTCAACTTCCTTTCTCTTTCAATTATTCTATTAATCTGTCCTCCTACATTTTCTCTTTCTTTAAGTATGATTTCACTATACTTCTTCTCTACGTTACTGCTTGCTTTTATTTTTTCCTTATCTTCAGGGGCCACACAATTCTCATTCTTCTCTTGCAATCTTTGCATAACTTTTCTCCCTATGTCCCATACTTTTTTCATTATTATGTCTGCTCTTTTAACTCTTCATTCGAAATAATTCTGCATATTCACATTTTTCGTGGATAAAAATCTTAGTTAAGGTGGAATAAGACAACATTTTATCAACCAAAATGATTATTTTGTTTAATATTTTAAGCGAAATCTGCTTCCTTCAGTCACGTAGCACGACACGATCTTGTTTGATATTTTGAAATGAAATCTTTTTGCCTGACGGACATTTGTCATCTGCTCTTTTCAGATCAAATTTGGTTTGATTGAACGCCACGTCAAGAGAAGAAAAATGTTTCTTTTTGAATGCCCTACAAAATTAGCATCAGGGAGCGTTCACATATGAAGCCACGCTTTATTTCAAGCCCCCCCCCCCCCCCCCCCCCCCCCCCCCCCCCCCCCCCCCCCCTCGTACCCCTTGTCACGCTCAGTCACGAATTAATGAGACCCCCACCTATAATATTATGCTATGTTCTTTAGACCCCCCGCCTTTCACATTTTTTAAAATAATTATAAAATACTTTTCGGAATCTTCTCAAATATCGGAATCAAACGTTACATGAACATAATCAAAAATACAAACCAGATTATTAACACTTTTTTATTCTTCTTAAAGAACATACGAAACAGCTAGGATATATATGAACTTAATACTTTTTAGGTTGTCGAGAAGCTTGACAAGAAACTCCCCTGTCCCTCGGTGCGTGACATCATCAGTGAATGCTCCATAAGTACTTTTTGAATTTTCGCGGAAAATCTAACATTCTAATTTTTTTAATAAAAAATCACGAAAAATCAAAAATTCTATTTTACGGCCAACTATGCAACATGCGACAAATGATGATCCTACATAAATTATGCACTAAAAAATATCTATAAAATTTGATATCGGCCAATTTTTGATCGGGTTAATTTTGGAATACAAACGACATATACTATGCAAAATTTGACTGCTCTTCCAAAAATAGCAACCAATTTGTCATCAATAGTTTTCTGACACCTGCAGAGAAGGAAACATTTTTTTTATTTTGTAAATATACATATAGAAGGGTATATCTTTTTGTTCCTTGTGTATCAGCCATAACGCACAGCAGTTAATAATGATGAACCTGAAACTAACCTACTTTAATGCAAACAACATACCATAAACCGCAAGCCCATAAACTCCAAGCCTAAAAAATCTTAACTTATCTTAAAAATCTTAAGCACACAAATCCCAAGCCTACAAATCCTGATTTCACAAAATATCTCAATCATATATATCACATATCTCAAGTCTGCAAAACCACAGCCCGTAAACCACAAGCTCACTTATTCTAAGTTCACAAAATCAAAACACACAAAACCCAAACCTACAAACTCCAGGGCCTATATATTCGAAGCCCAATTCGAAGCGAGTTAGTTTTCTCAAAACAATATTCTGTCTATTACAACGGCAAAATATAAAAATAGATTGGGATTTTAGTGGGTATAAAATGAAGGGTCACTTTCTTATAAATGAAGCTTGGAATTGAGAGTCCCTCACAAGGGATGTGAGCCTCGCATGACAACATATTGTACATAAAACATTTCCGCTATGTTCGAAAAAAGAGTAAATAAATATCTTTTTCCTTTCGAACAAAGTATTCTATATCAACAGTAACACAAAAAAAAGACACAAAAAAGTTGCCTTGGGGTTTTAGACTTGGAGTATTAGGTTTTGTGGGCTCAGAATTTGTGGTGTTGGATATTGTGGGATTGAGCTTCGAATATGTAGGCCCTGGAGTTTGTATGTTTCAGATTTATGAGTTTTTATTTTGTGGGCTTAGAAAGAGAGAGTTTGGGTTTTCCGGGTTTCGGTAATGTGGGCTTGGATAATGCGGGGTTGGGTTTTGTGAACTTTGATTTTATCTGCTTGGGGTTCGTGGGCTTGGGATTTGTGGGCTTGTGATATTTAGGTTTGGGATATATGGGGTTGGGGTTTGTGAGCTTGCGGTTTTGTAGTATGTTTTTTGCATTAAAAAAGTTTAGTTAAAGTTTAGTCATTATTAATTGCTGTGCATTATGGCTGATACATAAGGAATAAAAAGTTAAAACCTTCTATATTTATATTTACAAAATAAAAAAAAATCGTCTCTGCAGGTGTACCTAAAAAGAGGACAGTCTTTTGAGCAATCAAACAAAACTTCATTCGAGTCGATGAAGATTTGTGGCGGCTAGCAAATTTTGTCCACTTTCCCTGACTGTGCGGCGTGACGTCACAGAGGAGGTAACTCACCACCACCAATCCTCCCCAGAATAAAAAATAAAAACTATTAGGATTTCAATAAATATGCGTTTTTTAACAATAATAAAGAACAAAAACAACATTGATCAAGGTAATTAGGTTGTAAACGATTACCGCTGTCTATTTTCTAGTTATAGCAATCCTTTTTGGCTTGAATGATAAGACATGTTCGTTCAAAGATCTACAAAATTCGTGTGACCTGTACATATTTTAATAACATTAATTTTTTTAGAAGATATAAAATAAAATCGATGTTTAGTGCATATAGATGATTATTTAAACACTTGAAAGACAAGGGACAACCTTTACCAATATCCGTTCGATCTAAAACTTTACTGAAAGTCTTTTTTCATCAAATGGAATCAATCTAGTGGGTAACGTGAAAAATTTCAGAACTTCAAAATAAGGGCTATTCTAGACTTCAGTCGTCTGTACGAATTTCCAATACAAATTTGCACATGCTTGGAACACTTACTTTGTTTAATTTAAAAAATCCAATGTTCGAAGAGTGTCAAAAACTTAATGCCAATTTTTTAAAAAATACTGCACACCTCTCCCTTTTAATAAAAGAAAAGAATATATCATGAGTCGTAAACAAATTATGCATTCGGGTCACCCTAATGTGATTAACAAAATTAACCTAACATTTGTACAATAAAATACGTCAAAAGTTACTAACCTGAAACAAATCTGCGTTTGACCAAACTTAACCTATATCCTGAACCCACAAGTTCAAATTCAATTCCAGACAAAGTGGTACCTTCACAATTAAATTGTGTATGTATTGTTCCTTGGGAACCTGGCCCATGTTCCAGATCAATTCTTGCTTTTAATGATCCAACGCCGTTTCCTTCACTATGCTGTGACAATTCTGTGAACTTCCAAACTAAGCGTTTTGTATCCGGTAACCACTGCGCATGAGGTTTACTTTGTTGGCTTTTGAAACCACCAACGATTGGAACTGCTACGTGGAGATTCAGCAAAGGACTGGGTGACGCCATAGCTCGACTGTTATATTTATAGTCAATCTGAAGACAAAAAAGTCATATGCATATCAAAATTATACGCTAAGAGTAAGTTAGAAGTACTAAGAAATTTAAAAAGTTGTTTGGTTGCTAAACCGATTTCCTAGAAGTTAATTTACAAAAAATATTAGGCTGTTTCAGCATCTCTGACATAACAAAAAATCACAAAAAAGGATACATTTCTTTTTATCTTAAGGCCAAAAAAGGCGACAATGCTATTTAAATTCTTTTGATCCTGCCTAAATGACGTTGAAATTTCAGAAGCTCGTAAAAAATTCTCTTTTTTGCTATTTTTTTCAATTACAGTGCTTTCCCCAAATATCTAAATTTGAAGTGTGTAATATATGATAAGGGTATTGGATATTATTATTACTATTTAAAAGTAACCAGGGGCATCTAAGTCCCATAGAACTGAGGTTATCCAATGTAACCTATTGTACTGTACCCTTAGATAAAACTTACATTCTTACCATGTATGGACATGTAAACAGTTTTCTTTGCTAGGATAAATTTATCACTGTGTGAATTTAATCACACAAACGATGAACGGCGACTGCATTCGACTTTTTAGAAGTACCATGGATTTGCCTGGATTTTTGGCCAGGGGAGCAAAAAACTGCAGAAAACAACCTGCCGAGTTTGGCCGGTTTTTCGACAGTCGAGTTTAAAGGCATAAATTCGGCCTCAAACATGGAATGCACACAATTATTTTCGGCGTCAAAGCTCCCACTCAACATTAGTTAGAACGCAGGAAATGCAGAACCTGCACTGTAATTCAACTGAAATGAACATTGTGAAAACCGTGACCGCGGTACTTTGGCAGTCAACGTGTGGTATTTCAGCGTATTCTAGTAGAAACTATTTCACCTTTATAATACATCGTAAGGATACATGGAGCATTGTATTTATATGGGATTGTGAATTTACAAATAACAGCGGATTTATAATTTTTCTCTGTGATTTGAAATGATGGAATGTAGAAGTGTTTAATAGATAAAAACATGACATGCAGTAATGTTATGGACAGTGACGGAAATGCATTTCAGGCCTGATTGATAAATCGGGAAAAGCTCGAAGTGACGATCCGCCTGGATAGCAACATCCCAATAAAGATGTTATCTTCGTTTTCTAGAACATGCAATGGAATATACATATAGGAAAGCATTCATTCTCTTAAAAGTCATAGGTTCATGACAAGTGGTTGTCGTATAATGCCCGCAATTATATATCTAAACGATATTTAATGATTTTACATTTCAAATTGCGAGTCACTTATAATCATGTTCAGAAAGTTTCTTTACCAATTAATGGACAATTTACGCTCCTGTTGTCAATTTAAAAGTAGTGTATTTTTTCAGTGGCGCTCGTTTTTTTAAGCAAGTCTCGTTCATTCATGCAGACTCTTGTAAATTGACTATGCATTATATGGGTCAATTAGTTTCCAACATAGTACGATGTAAAATAACACAGAATTTTTTACAGTGTGGTCGTACGTCGTAGATGGTAACTCATCCGAGCGCTATGTGCGCTCGCAATTGCTTTATATCTGGACTTTTCCGCAGCAAGATTCACCGCGCAGCTAATGCAAAAGATGAGTATTGGTTAATTTAACTTGAAATTTATTTTTATATGTGCAGGACTGTCTCGGAGACTATAAGTAAGCGTGCTGTTGGCAGGTGAGTCTTTGAAAAAGACCTCAGAGAATGCTAAAAAAACTAACTTTGCAATCTTATCTCGCCATGCCGCCGTTCATGCCTACTATCGTTACATTTCTCCGGTTCTAAAAATGAATTTTTGCACTCGAAATACTCATTTCATCAGAACAAGAGTAGCTCTTCAGAAATTCTATCAAACGCAGGGTTATGCAAAACTCCGGACATTCCATAAATGATGTCTTTTTCATTCTAATTGTAACCAACCGGAGAAAAAATATACATGGAGCCAGTGCCAACACACACACACACACACACACACACACACACACACACACACACACACACACACACACACACACACACACACACACACACACACACACACACACACACACACACACACACACACACACACACACACACACACACACACAATCATCAGTCGAGTTCTCAACTCTTCGGAAAGACCAAACTAACGGCAAGCTAGACATTTAGTAAATAAATTAAAACAAATTTTTACGTACCTTTAGGTCAGTATGGTTAGGTTCACATTTCCAATAAGACACCACTTGGAACGGACAAGAAGTAGCTCCCTCTCTAATTCTGACCTGATATTTCAAAATATCCACATTGAAATAAGATGCTGAAGGACTATGCTCGGCTTGTTTTCGTAATAATGCAGTTAAGGCACTCATGTTGAATTCAAATAGCATACTTTCAACACTTGCCTGCGTTATATCCCTACAATATATCGAAAAAGTAGTCAATAACACAGGCCGAAAAAATTTGACAAAAGCCAGAAAGCAGACCAAACATTTCCGAAGGGTTTTGATGCTCTGGATCCGAATCAGAACTCAAAATCGCTCCTGTACGTAAGGTTTTCAAGATATCCGAACCATAAAGTGCAAAAACCGCGTTCTTTAGCTGTTTTTGAGGTTATGTAACTGTACAACAAAAATTTCTACCACGAAGCTAATATGGAATTTGAAAGTACTAATCTTCCCCTTTCAAAACTACATAGATTTATTAGGATATTTTTATTTTTTACCAAAATATTGTAATTTGAAATTTTTTATTTTAGAGTTTTAACCCATTAACGCTGCGGTGTTCAGATTTATACAACCCATTCTCTATTGCTGACGGTACGATATTTTTTCTTCAAAATATTATCTCAGGGGTTTTCGAGGGTGCCCTTTCTATTGCCGGTGTCAGTTTTTTGTTATAACCCCTAGAAGATCCAATAAGGCGGCCACAATTTAGGGCTTTAAAAAAGAACAAAGGATCACGCACAAAATATCAACGAAAAAGTGTACAGTCGTTTGGAACCAAACTTTGAACATTGATAAAACATTAAAAAATATGGAACCCGTGTCTTTTCATTTCTAGGGAAGCCGTTTCCTAGGGGTAGAAACCACCCCTAACAAGCCACAAGCATGCTAACCCACCTGACTCTGGGAAGAATAAGTTTAGTCTCATATTTTTCTTGGAATAATAAAGTTCCATGCCACAAGTGGGTTAACCCTCCTACCTGCTAATCCGCCTAAACCCAGAAATCACCCCTACCAAATCATAAGCAGGCTAACGCACCTAACCCTGGGAGCAGCGATAAATTAATAAGTCATTTGATATCATTACAATACACAATCCCACTGTCAATTGAAAAGTATTTGATAAACTTTTCTTCTCTATTTCTGTAAACAGTTACTCTAGTTCCAGGTAACAATAGTTTCCTCTTTTTGAGCCTTGAAGCGCAAAGATCAGCTTTATCTTTTGAAAGATCCAGGTCACGTATAAAATCCTCTAATCCGTCTTGGTAAAAAAATTTAGGACTTTCATCATCTGATTCTTCCCAAGAAGAATCTTCAGTTGCATTAGGATCGTCAGCATCTATTGATTCGTGAGTTGATCGGTCACTTTTGTTTTCAGAGTGATTTCTAATACCATTCTTGGCTGGTGTAACACTTTTTACATCAGGGTAAACGATCTTCTCCAAATACTTTTTAGAAAAACCTCCTGTGTTGCATAAGCAAAAGTAACAATCAGTATCATGATCGTTGGGGTCACGCCCAATAGGTGGTTGAATAACAGTCTGCGTTTTGGTACTTTTATCTTCTTAATTTGACAAATTTAATCTACAAGCATGACAAATTGAGGTTTTATCAATATGCGAAGTTTGGTTCCAAACGACTGCACGCTTTTTTGTTGGTATTTTGTGCGGGATCCTTTGTTCTTTTTTAAAGCCCTAAATTGTGGCCGCCATGTTGGATCTTCTAGGGGTTATAACAAAAAAACTGACACCGGCATTAGAAAGGGCACCCTCGAAAACCCCTGAGATAATATTTTGAAGAAAAAATATCGTACCGTCAGCAATAGAGAATGCGTTGTATAAATTTGAACACCTCAGCGTTAATGGGTTAAAACGCTAAAATAAAAAATTCCAAATCACAATATTTTGGTGAAAAATAAAGATATCCTGATAAATCCAAGTAGGTTTGAAAGGGGAGATCAGTACTTTCAAATTCCATATTAGCTTTTGTGGTAGACATTTTTCTTTTTCGGTTACATAACCTTAAAAACAGCTAAAAAACGCGTGTTTTGCACTTTAATGTTTAATGCTAAGTCTGGTCTCTGGCTTTAAAATTTGTCGGCCTGTGTAATTTTTAAACTATGTTTAAAGAGTAAAATAAGAAAGTGGCAGTGTAAAAAAATTAACTAGGAACATTCAAGAAAAAACCTGGATCTACTGAATTTAAGTGTCGGACTACGAGTAACAACAGTTTCTTGTTTACATGGCAAGAGTAACTCACGCGAAAGGAAGGCCCCAAGATACTCAAATAGCACTAAAACTATCTGAAGCTGATTTGGAGTGATTGAAATTATTGATCTTTAATGACGCACAAATATTATTAGCGAACAATAAAAAAGTCAAATAATTTTTTATGAAAGAAAATCAATGTCAGTTTTTCCAAACGATTTTTTCATCAATTCAAAATTGTTAAAAACGCGTCCTCATTTTACAAGTTATACATATCTATATCAGTGGTGATTAAATGTGGAAAACATAGACATTAAGAAAAAGAATAAATGTAACAGATATAACTTTCCAAAGAATGTGATTCAAGATTCGTTGGAATAACGCATGATATATATTTTTTACTCCAAAACTTCATTTATATATAATAATTGGATTATGAAACCCAAACAGAGTATAAATACTTAAGAATTATATTTACAAAGTCAAATAGGTAGCAGAAATGTGATTGTGTTCTCTCTTGTAATCTTTACAGTTTTGAGGCTACAATATTATAGCGAAATGCATTAACACCTTTCAAATAAAAATTGTTCATTTCTAAACTCTCAAAACTTAAGACCTAAGGCCACCAGAAAAAATCATCTTTATCACTAATTGGGTCTATAATCATAAAAAATTAATAACAATTTAAATTCTCAAACCGAAGACGATCCAGAAAAAGCCTCGTACAGCCTAAGAACACGGAGCGGCATAAGGACTACCGCCGTTTGCATTT
Source organism: Belonocnema kinseyi (assembly GCF_010883055.1). Taxonomy (NCBI): domain Eukaryota; kingdom Metazoa; phylum Arthropoda; class Insecta; order Hymenoptera; family Cynipidae; genus Belonocnema; species Belonocnema kinseyi. The sequence continues at coordinate 146,438,653 of NC_046660.1, forward strand.
TTCCCGAAAGTGTTTTAACATATTGCTGACACCCCTAATACTGAAGTCAAGTCCGAGTGTTTCAGCAGCCTCCACCGCTGCTTTGTACAGAAACGCTCCTTTGCCCACTTGTGATTCCTAAACATTTTAAGAAGAGGGTCTCTTCCATTTACAACTCTATGTGCTGTACCCAGAATAATCCTGTTGTGAAGACATTCAAGAGTCAATATTCCGCGACCCCCTTGACGGCGTGAGATGTACAGTCGCGGAACGGAAGACTAAAGATGCATGCTTTTGTACATGTGCATGACCTTCCTTGTCCCGATATCAAGAGATCTGAGCTCGTTCTTCGTCCATGAAACTATTCCAAATGAATAGAGTAGTACCGGGACAGCAAGCATGTTCGTTGCAGATACTCTGTTCCTCGCCGACAGTTCGGAAGACCAAATCTGTCGGATGAGACGTTTGTATCTGCTTCGGAGAGTATCCTTTATAGATGTCACATCCTGAATGCGGCTCTGTGGCACGCCCAGGTATGCATAAGTCTCTCCAGCGCAAAGGTGTCGTATGGCGCTTCTGTCAACGAGCTCAGGATCATCAGGAATTCCATTAAATTTTCCTCGCTTCAAATAAACCTTGGCGCATTTGTCTAACCCAAAATCCATTCCAATTTCCTTAGTATATCGTTCGACAATCCCCAGAGCTAGATGCAGTTGCTCTCTGTTTTTAGCATAGATCTTAAGATCGTCCATGTAAAATACATGAGTGAACTTGTACTTTCGATCTGCAGGTTTGCCGCACAAGTACCCGACGGAATGGCGAAGTGTTAGAGATAGTGGCAATAATGTAAGGCAAAAGAGGAGTGGGCTCATGGTGTCGCTCTGAAAGACACCTCTCTGAAAGGTGACCTTGTTAGTTGTCACACGATATTTTCCAGATGAGATAGTAAATCTGGTTTTCCAAAGCGGCATCAATCTCTCTATGCACCCAACTATTTGCGGATGAACCTTCAAGATTTCCAAAAGACAGATGATATGTCTATGGGATGTCGAATCGAAAGCTTTCCGATAATCAATCCAGGCCATCGATAGGTCACGCTGGTAGAATGATGCATCTTTGCAGACACATCTATCGATAAGCTGGTTCTCCCGACATCCGGCTACGCCTTTCTTTGAGCCTCGTTGTTCATACATTTCTTGCCACACAGGTTCAATTGTCCGAACAATCCTATCATTTAGGATAGCTGTGAATATCTTAGAAAGCGTGTTCAGACAAGTTATTGGCCTGTAATTCTTCGGGTCAGCTAAGTTGCCTATTTTCGGCAGAAGTGTTATGCGCCCTTCCACCAACCACTCTGGAATCGGCTCTTCCGACTTGAAATGTGAGGTGAAAATACGGGCCAAATGCTGATGGGTTGAAGAAAACTTCTTCCACCAGAAGGTTTTGATACAATCTGGTGCCGGTGCGGAATATCTCTTCATCCCTCTTAATACTTTTTCCACCTCCTCGGTAGTGATGGGTGGGCATTCTTTATCAGGTGTTATGAGGGCAACACATAACTCCTTGAAGCTATTTA
>NC_046660.1:146440307-146444606 GCF_010883055.1 Belonocnema kinseyi
TCCCTTCGCTCTAGACTTCTCTTAGCGTCAGATAGTATCCGTATTCTCTCAACAATATGCTGTCTGATGGTCAGCAGCTTTGACTTGTTAAGTGTGTGATAATCGGTCCGGAGTTGGTGACAAGTTGATGCATTCGTCTTTTGGTCTTATGATCAGCCGTTGGTTTTGTTTTACGGTTCGCATCAGCCAAAGCTCTCGCTGCATTATACATACAATAATTGATAGCCCAGAGGTGGGATTCTCCGGAAAAATGTCCACGAAGCTCGTCATCCATTTCAGCCAGATCTTTAGGCTTGAGAGAAACCTTGGTGTTGATGTTTCTCCGAGTCGTAAAGCATCACTCTTCATCTATTGGATGTCTGCCCGCGGTTGGTCTTAGTGTCGCCTCTCTTTCTCTGTTGCTGGCTTGTTCTAGCAGTGGTAGAGTAAGCGTTCCGCTTACATAGCCCCTTTTACGGAGTAGTTTAGCATGGATTCGCAGACGTTGCTGCGAAAAGTGCGATAGCTCCGGGTGTTTCTCACACCACAAAGCATGCAGCCGTGCCATGTAACCCCGTTTTGGGGGCCGCACTCGCATCGTAGCACTCTAGCAAGTCGTGATTCAGTCGCTCCGTTCGCTTAAAGGTTGCGAGATCCCGCCGATGCATCGCATTGAATCCATTTTCATTGGCTCCCCCAGCTCTAGATTGGTCGGCATTGTTGGCCGACCCATTGTCGGGAGCCCTGCGCGTTCTGTTGTTTTGAACCGCACTTACTACAACTATGTTTGGTGTTGTCATTGTTGTTCCCACGAGAAGCTAGGGAAAGGGGTTCGTCCATCCTTGTAGAGCCCCGCATGCAAGGATAAGACTGCGTACTCTGAGAGGTCGCCCGGTATCCCAGAGTCACCATTCTAGACACCTCACCCAGATGCCATTCAGCTTTCGGCACGGTTTTCACACCTCCGATTGGGGGTTAATTCCTTCGGGACCACCCCTGGTCAATTGTCCACGACTGCCTATTTATTTTGGTAACAGGGGAGATTCAGGGGGCAATAGGACCACCCCTATTATGGCCGATTGCACTAGGAGATTATATATTACCAGCTATCAACAGATCTCTGGAAACCATTCCAAAATTAAGCAGACCAAAAAACGCAGATATTTGCGAGAATGGCGCGAGTCGTCAAAGGAGTCCTAAAGGATATTACAAATCGTGCAATGGCCATAAGCAAGAGAATATCAAATTTAGCTGAAGATGTTCAAAAAAATTCACAAGATATCCGTTTAGTTTCAAGGAGACAAAACCATCTTGAAGAGAGGCTTTAAAATCTGGGATCAGAGCAACGAACTAATGTAGGAAGTGATAGGATCGTTGAAAGTTTTAAAATCACCCCAAGAATACCTATTTTTAATAAAGAAACTTATCCAATCATATTTTTAGAAGAGTTAACTGACTTTTGGGCGCGTGACACAAATAATGAAGAATATGACCTAGCTACGGTCGAAGAGGTAACCAACGCTAGACAGGGATAGGGATTAAATTTTACCTACATGCCAGGGAACAGGGATGAAAAAATAATAACATTGCGACATTTCAATACTCTAAACTAAAACTGGCAAAAAGAACTTATCGAAGAAGATTCTACTAAAACAAAAGATAGTTTCGGATGTCCCATGAAAAATATCTCAAATAAAGACATTGAGATTAAGGCCCCAGCAGAAAGCGGAAGCCAGATATCTTGCGTATATAAAGAATTTTAAGAAGAAAAAATAGTCAAATTTAGAAGGTGTCCAACACTTTCTATCGTAGGGATATCAGTAGTTGGAGCCACAAGAGGAAGACCCATCAAACTTCGTAATCAAATATTTGTTAAGTTAAATTTCCAAAATATGGAATATAAGTGCGTTTTAATATTAGTACCGCAACTCACTAAAAAATGTGTATTAGGAGTTGATATTTTAAAACCTCTGGACGAAATCATAAACTTCCAAGAAGACACCCTTACTCTTAATCACGCAAATGAGACCGACACTCTAAAAAAACAAGAAGAAACAATAGAGAACACTCTAATGAAAAATATAGGAGAGATATTAGTCTCAAATCATGGGAACAATTCAGAAAAAAAACTATAATTTCAGGACATGGAGACCAAAATAAACAAAAAATAATCCATATCACCAGAATATAAGTTCAAATGCAAGGACCTTATCTGGAAGCATCGGGATATTTTTGCTCCAAGACCACGGAGGATCTCTTGTTATCAGCACTATCTACAAGTTGAAAGCAGTACAATACCTCATGCTCACCCATATGAAATGAATATGAGCTTCTGGCAAATTCCTGTCCACCTAGATTCCAAAAAATATACAGCATTTCTATATAAAGGTAAATTCAACAAATGTAACGTGACTCCGTTCGGGCTCTGTACTCCGTACAGCTCCCTTGGTTCGCGCTTTGGATTTTGTACTGAGAGATTTACAAGAATTCATCATATCGTATGCTGACGTACTAGCGGCATCTGAATCTGAAGATAAACATCTGTACCACTTAGAACTAATCTTCAAAAGATTTATAAAACATAAAATAACCTTGAACCTCACAAAATGTGATTTTAAAAGAAACGAGTTCACCTTTCTAGGACACATCATCTCAGCAGACGGTATAAAACCAGATCCCGCGAAAATCCAGGCTATACAGAATTCCAATCTACCTCGAAATAAAAAACAATTACAAGGATTTCTGGGAACTGTAAATTTTAGCACAAAGTTTACAGAGAAATTACTTAAGGAACTAGTACCCATGCTGGAATTGCTTAAAAAGGGCACTAAGTAGCACTAGGAACAATAACACCAGGAAACTTTTAAGATTAAAGATCTATTTTGCTCATGGATCATGCTTTACTTTCTTCACCATTCAAGGCCTTACTACTTACAAACAGAAGCCAGTGATTATGCTTTGGGAAGTGTGATTTACTACTTAAACAATAAGCAGGACAGACCTGTGGAAGTAGAACTTTGAAAGAGGCTGAAATATCTCTGGCATGGTCTCTAAAGAAGTTCCGAACAATTCTACTAGTTGCAAAAATTATTCATAGAACAGATAATATGGCTCTCACGTTTCTGTAAGCCTGTAGAATACTAAGTGGGAAATTAACCAGGTGGATTCTAGCGCCAAGACTATTGGATACAAGTAGAACACTGTTCTGGAAAAGAAAATGTTATCCAAGACGCATTAAGTAGACAAACACCAGGACATCAAGATTCACCTGAAGCACATCATAAACGATTTATAATATATCACTTAGCTAAAAGACCTTCTAACCTTTTTAAGAAAGAGTTCACCATGTAAAAGGACAAACAGAAGGTAGAGCCCAGACTCAAAGAATTAACAGATAACCTTAAAAATGAGTTGGTTTGTGTCAGGACTATTTGGTTGATCCGCGCGTTCCTGATCCATCGTCCATCGCTCAGCGATGGACTTTTGTATAACGACTTCCAGTGTAGATGTTTGCGAATTGTCCTTAGGTTCTTCATCATTCATTTCATCATCACTAGCGTCGTCACTACTTGTACAGTCTGGGCTTACATTGACGATATCCTCGAGAAGTCCTTCCGTCAATTTTTTCTCATTACTCTTCGGAAAAGTCACAGTTTCATCTGCATTAGCGTTCTTTGTTAGGCTGATTAATCCCTGCTCGTTCGACCTAATCTGCGGCTTTATTACCATCTACACCCTGATGGCTTGGTATATGATGCCAAGTTATGTCCAAGGTTCCTGCGGTTTCATGTAGCTCTTTAAATTCGGTCTGATTGACAACAGGCTTTCCCTCGGCTCTCTTAAACCTTTGGTTTCCACGTGGGCACTCATTGGTGTAACTGTCTATGAGAATCTTTGATTCGGTAAAGATGCTCAGTTTTGTTATACTAGTTTCGAGTTCTTTTTGTACAGCAGCGGTTGCTACTTGTATCTCAGCGGAGTTATTAGTTTAGCGACCTTGCTCCGGTTTTGATATATTTCAAGGATGGTCCTGGCCAAACCAAACTCCCATCCCTCCTTCTGGTTCTCCTTCACTGTTAAAAGCGCATGCATCATCAATGTATACCTCCGTTAGCTCACTACATAGATTAGGAAACCAAGGGTTAGTCAGATATGGCGGTGCACTTTTAGGTGCAGCTTTTTCGACTGCAGGCACCAAAGTGGGTTCTACACTAGAGAGAAAACTACCAGGTGTATACATATGAAACCGGTATTTTTTCAAGAAAAAAACACATTTATTTCAAGAGAATGATAACAAATATTTTATTCAAAGTATGCGCC
>NC_046660.1:146444706-146448665 GCF_010883055.1 Belonocnema kinseyi
AACTTGTTAAACCACTCATTACACTGCGTTCGACCAAGAGCATGCTCTCCGTAAGCTTCGACAAGCATTCGATGAGATTCTATCGCCGATTTACCCAAATGTTCCGACAGTGCCTACAAGTGTGCCTACTGCCCGCTAGATGGCAATACCGGTTTCATATGTATACACCTGGTATGGTCCCTTCGATAGACTGGTGGATCGGAATCATCGCTGTCTTCTGAGGACGCATCGTCGGAGTTTGAGTTGTCACGACCAAATGTAGGCTTCGCAGGTTGTTCCCGTAAACGTCCTCGGAGACAGATTCGGTCAGCAATAGTAATATGGTCCAAGTTTGGCCTTTTATAATGTGCCAGTGGTTTAAAATTACCGTCGGATTCTTCGGTTTCCAAAATACCGGTCAAACTCGGGCGGCGTTGAGTAGCTGGCTCCTTGCTTGGTTTGGTTGGTTGCTCTGAGCGTCGATTCACTATTCATTTCTTCAGAATTGGCTTCCTAATCGCAGACTTGACCTTTTTCTGAACTGATTCTGGAACGACTGTTTCATCTTCTTTCCGCGACGATTGTGTGGCCAGTTTCCGTGTTATTTGATCAGTTGTAGGCTTGAGTCGTGCTATGGTTCCAGTACTAAAAGCATTTTTATCCATGGAACTACTGTTATTTGACGTAGACTTAGTGGCAAGTCTTGGGCCCGGGTTGTGAACATAAGTGATCCAATGCACTGGCTCATGATCACACGCTAGTAAAAACTCACATTCATAGAGATACGGTCAGAAATTAAGTACTGCATAGAGCACGGCGAGACATTCTTTCTCGGTCATATCGTACCGTTGTTCAATACTTGTCAGTATTTTGGACAAATAGGCTAACGGCATGTCAACATTATCTACTTCTTGGATCAGCACAGCAGCCACCATATACTCTGATGAATCCGTGGTCAGTTTAAATTTTTTGGATTAATCGAGATATATTAATATCGCCTCCTGGCAGGGATAATAGCGCAACTTAACGAAATTTTCCTCCTGTTCCGGTTCTCAAATAAATTTGGATCCGTTTTTTAGAAGGTCTGCTAATTGATTAGCCAATTTAGTATAGTTCTCTATGAACCCGTGATAGTATACAGGCAGGCCGAGTTACTTACAGCACCCTCAGTTTTGGACCTCGGAAATTCTTTTATAGCCGAGATTTTCGCGGGGATGGGCTTTACACCTTCGCATCCGATAATGTGTCCCAAGTAGGCAACCTCTGGATATAACAAGTCATACTCGTCCGGTTGAAGTTTTAAATTGACATCTCGAAGTCGTTTAAACAATCTTTGAGCCTTTTTGTTATGTTCGTCTAGTGTTTTAGAGTAAATAAGTATATCATCAAGGTAAATTAACGCTTCAGTTCCCAACATTTCCTTGAGCACAGTGTTCATCAAACGTTGAGATTGTTGCTGGAGCATGTTTTATCCCCATGGACATTCGTTGATATTTGAAGTGCCCTCTCGGTGTTGAAAAAGCAGTTTTAGCTCTGTCCTCTGGGTGTGTCTCAACTTGATGGTAACCGTTGACAAAATCGAAACCAGAGAAATATTGGGCTTTTCCCAACTGATCTAGGATATCAGCGATGTTTGTTAACGGATGTGCATATACTATTACCTGCTCATTCAATGCTCGATAATCGATTACCACACGATATTTAAATCTCGCTGATACATATATCATCTTAGGAATGATCATGACAGGAAAACTGTGTGAAGATTTAGATGGTGTAACATAAATGTTACCATTCGATCGGACTCGGTGCGGCCGTGAGCAAAATGGTTGCAGAGCCGCAGCCGAAATGAGGCGGAGCCCCCTGAGGGGTCCCGAGGCCTCGGGCGACCGCCCGTCCTGTTTTCAGTCTGTTCCTATCGTCTTATGTGACAAGTGTGGTGCTTCCTAATTTGGCGCTCTCTCACCTCTACTCTCCCCGGTGGAGTTCTTCATCGATGCCGTGCTTTTTCAACGAGGTGCCCTGCCTCCACCTGGACGACTTCCTGGGCCCAAGATGAGTCCTCCACGACGTACCCGGAATGATCGTCTCTGCAAATCATTTCTATCTTTCTCTCGGTTTTCCAACTCCCGATTCCCACCCTCGGAATTACCCCGTAATATCTGGCGCCCAACTAAAATTCCCACATTCGTTCTTTCAAAAATTCCTAATTATGTATCAATTTGATAATCTAGCATTTATACCGCTGATTTTTTGTGCGCATTTATGTGCCAATTTACTGATTTAATTTAAATGTAATGTTGATTTCTGTGACAATATGTGATTTATAATGATATTTTCATGGTAAATGTATTTATATGATTTGCATCTACGATAATTTACAATGATTTGATTTCTATTTGATGATTTTGGTGTGATTTACCATGATATCCTGTATTTAATATTTACGTACCGGAATTATTCGCGTAGTATCGAACAAACAGTAAAAGTGATAGGTGCAAATTGGAATTAGTCGAACAAAACCAAAAGCAGAACCTGTTAAGAAAAAAATGTGGCCTTTAAATTATTGGAATTAATCCAAGATTTTAGTAAAATTATAACGGCACCGGATTAAAAAGTGTAAGGTCGACATTTTCGAGAAATTAGAAGTTAATTTTTTTTTTGACAATAAAAACAAAAATAAAGGTTAGGAAGGAGGAAAAGGTCATCCGAAAATAAAAGTATCACAATCTTGATTTTCGCCAAATATTTCAAACGCTCCCCGAGTTAATAGGTCCAGGCGTGCAATTACATTCGCACGTAAGCGATCCGTACTATCGCGAGGTAAACAGTGTCAAAGAGCTATCTTTCAAAAAAGGGCGCTACGACAAAAATAAACGTATTTTTGAACGCCCAAATAATTAAATGACTACTTCAAATTCTAATTGAAAATTCTCAAACAAAATTAAAACTAAAAACAGGGAAACGATATCGGAAGTCATATGTGGTGTCACATTATTACGAATTTCAACGCGAGTTATTTTCAATCCGAAGCATAGAAGTAATGACACCTAAAAACACTGGCACTATGCCTAAAACACCAAATGGGTCAATAGGCCGTGGTAGGGGTTTCGCGATAAAAACACAGAATACACAGTGAATAGAGACATGTCAAATTAAGATAGATTAATCCAGGCAAGACAAGTAGAAACAACTCATACTACAAACAATACATTCTTTTGGGATGACGAAAATTTACCAACAATAGGCGCGCAAATACAACTAAATATTACGAGACAAATAGATAACGAACCTTTTGAACGGGATTCATTTTTAGAAAACAACACACAATTCGTTTTAGAAACAGACGAAATTATAGAAAGCGCAACTCGAAATAGAGAGTTACTTCAATTCGATTTAAGGGAAAAATGTAAAGAAACTAATAAACATTCTCACAATAATACGGAAAATCGTAGTAAATCAAGAATTTAAAATTACTGGATACCAATGACAGCGAACCATTAGAGGACAGAATTAACTCAAAACAAAACAAATCACGTCGAATTTCGACAAAAAGTAACAGATCAAATAGACACTCTAGACTCCACACAAATAACTTAGATACAGATTACGAATCCGACAATAATTTAAATAATCAAACAATATCTGCTACTTATTTTCCTTTTGGCATGAAAAAAAAAACCATTTCAAATTATGAGCAAGTGGCCCATTAAATTCCGGAATAATAAAGAAGACAGCCCTGCGCATTTTCTGGAAGAATTAGAAAGATTCAAAAAGGGTTATAAGATAAATGATCAAGACACCTTAGAAGACTTAGATGCACTGTTGATCGAAGATGCAAAAGACTGCTGCGAAATAAATAAAAATTCTTAGCATTGTTTATCGGATCTTACCGAGGAGTTCAAAAACGCGCATATCGTGGAGTGATTTTCAGAAGAAATTAGGCAAAAAATAAAATTTTGTAACCAAAAAAGGCCTCAAGA
>NC_046660.1:146448765-146470455 GCF_010883055.1 Belonocnema kinseyi
ATAAAGCGAAATGATTTTGAAACGTTTAAACAGTTAGAAGATTTAGGAAAAGAATGGGAAACTGAGCTAGCCAAGTTGAAAATTAGAGGGCAAGTTTTACAAATAACAGAACCAAAAATTGAGGATAAAAATTAACAGAAGCGTAAAAATAGTAACGGTAACAAAGATAATTCGGAGGAAAATAAAGATTTAAGGGAAAATAAAAATAATCAAAATCAGACTCCAAAACATTAGACCAAGATCAATCTCTTCAACCATATTTTATCACCCATCAACCAAATGACATTGGGTTCAATTCAGGGTCAAGATAAGCCAATGATCAGATTCCCATCAGAAAAAGCGGAAAACGCTGGCAAGGAATTGCTGGAAAAATTCAGAATTTTAGTTATTTAATTTTTGAACCCGTCTCGCGAAAATTAATGGTTACGAGCGGTGAAACGGTTGACATAATGGGGCAAGTTGTAATCCCAATTGAAATCGGTAAACACACAAAACTTGTTATGTTCAGGTTAGTCCCAAATTAAACTCCGTAGGCATTTTAGGTACGGATATGCTGAAAACCCTACGGATAACCCTCGATTATAACTCAGAAACTTAGTGGCTGCCAGGGAGTCCCCCTACCCACTCTATATGGAAGCTTACCCAACAGAAAATACGAGAACGAATATAAAAATAGCGATTGTAATCTTTGGAAGAATAACAAAGCTACCAATCGGAATAAATCAAAAAATGAATCTCAAAAAGCCAAGGAGATATTAGAAAGCGATAATAGAAATCAATGGGTTACTTTTATTCACAGTACCTAGAAAGGGCATATACCAATTTAAAAGGATGCCATTTGGTCCAACAAATGCTCCAGCCACTTTCCAGAGACTCATGGACAAAATTATCACTCCAGACCTGAAACCAAACCTTTTTTGTTATTTAGACTACATTGTAATCGTGATTCAAAATTTCAATTACCATTTAAAATACTTGAAAATTGTACTACATAAAATAAATGACGCAAATTTAACGATCAGTCCGTATAAATGTGAATTCGGCTGCTCAGAAATGAAATATTTAGGCTTTAAAGTTAATGATAAAGGATTGGAAATAGATGATGAAAAAATTCAACCAATAATAGAATTCCCTAAACCTAAAAATATTAAACAATTACAGTGCATAATAGGTATAGCAAGTTGGTATAGAAAAGGATGAGGCATTCCAAAAAATTAAAGACCTCTTGACTTCAGCATCTATATTAACATGCTCAGATTTCACACAACCCTTTTAACTCGAAACCGATGCGAGTAACACTAGGCTGGGAGCCGTACTTACGCAGACAATCAACGGTGTAAATTACGTTATCGCATACGCGAGCAGAAGCCTGAACGGGGCCGAACCTCGTTACTCGTCATTGGAAAAAGAATGCCTAGCCGTGGTTTGGGCCATTAGAAAATTTATGCCATATTTAGAAGGATATAGCTTTAAAGTAATCACGGACTACTTAGCGTTAAAGTGGCTCCATAACCTAAAAAAAACCCAGCCGATTAGCCAGATGGGCATTAGAACTATTAGAATATGACTTCGAATTCATTCACCGTGAAGGTAGTTCAAATTTCTTCCCTGATGCTCTTTCGAGATCAAGAGAACCAGTAAGAAACATAGCATTTGCGTTATCTTGCGGAGTAAAAACCCCCAAAAAGGACATAAAAGACAAAACAGACGACTGGTACTCTACTAAAATCAGAAAAGTTACAAACAGACCAGAAGAACACGAAAAATGGCGAATCAGAGATTCGCAACTCTATTTTCACCGAACTGATCCATTGAAATCAAAACTATTACCAGATTCAAACCCTTGGAAATTAGTCGTACCCAAAAAACTTACAGCTCATGTTTTACGGGAAAATCACAACGAAACCCAAGCAGGACATTTAGTCTCAGAGAAAACTTAGGCGAAAAATTCCGAACATTACTTCTGGCCAAGTCAAGTAATCACAGTAAAATAGGATTAATAGGAAAAAAGGTAATAGAAGAACCTTGGACCATGGTATCAGCTGATATTATGGGCCCACTACGAAGTTCACCCAAATATTACCCACAGACAAATCCAACAGAACGTTATAACAGAACGATTAAACAAATAATTAAAACATACATAGATCTCGATCACTCCTCCTGGGACGAACACATAGACGATTTACAATTAGCCATTAACACTAGTAAAAATTCGTCGACACAATTTACACCAGCATTTCTAAATCTAGGTCGCGAATTAGAAACAAACCAGTTTCTGAGAAAAACGATAAAAAACGACAGCGAAATAGAATTTCAAAACGTAGATAAATGAACAGATAGACTACGAAGGTTGCAAATAATAAAAGAAGAGGTTCAGAAAAATGTAGATGAATCGAACAATAGACAAGCGAACATTTACAATTTAAGAAGAAGACAGATAGAATTTAAAATAGGAGATAGGGTTTTGAAAATGTAACTAAATTATCAAATAAAGCGGATAAAAAGGCAGGCAAGTTATACAACCAATACGAAGGTCCCTATATTGTCAAGAAAAAAGTTTCTCCAACAATATATGAATTAAACAACCTCAAGGGAGAAACAACAGTATCGGAGAATGGAATATAAACGACCTTAAATTGGCGAATATATTCATAAATAGTAAGAAATAGGCATTGCAAATGCTAAAATACTAAACTAGAACATTGAGGTTTAATTCAAGGCAAAAATGGCAAAGGATCGATAGCTTTATCGACCCAAACTGACTAATAACTGAAGACCAAAAAACAAACTCAATCAAAACCTCGAAAACCGACTCACTAAATTTTAAGAACACAAAGATGGAACAAATGTTAGCAACGGTGAAACTCCACTATGGACAAACCGATGAGGAGTGGGAGGAAACTAACAAAATGTGGAGTAGTCTGCGAGACACGAGGAGAACGGAATACATAAAAATCCTCGAAACCCTCAACATAAAACTTTAAAAAAATTAATATTGCCAAACTTACATAAACATACAACTTTACTCACTTAGTGTATACTAAATATGGATAAATACTACTCACTACGAAAAGCCTGACTGATGAGAAAAACCTTAAAGAAAACGCCCAGACCTTTAAATGCCAATTTTATGACAGACTCATACCAAGACAAATTTACATAATACACGACTCCTTCTGTAACAACAGACCTTACAGACATAGATAAAATTATCCAACTCCAAACGAAAATGGACAAACTTACAAACGAGGGGGTGTGGAATACATTAATCGAAAAATACAAAAACTACTATATGTTCACTCAACCGAAACTAATCATAAAAGGACAACAGATAATTACACTTTGGAACTAGACATACACATCGACTCCTAAACGATTCTAGAACTGGACAGAGAACTTTGACAAATTTCAGGTATACACCCGCAACCACGCGGAACCCCCCGAGGGGTCTCCCGGCCTCAGACGACCGCCCGTCCCATTTTCAATATGTTCCTATCGTCTCGTGTGACACGTGTGGTACTTCCTAATCTGGTGCTCTCTTGCTTCTACTCTCCCCGATGGAGTTCTTCCTCGACGCCGTGCTATTTCAACGACGTGCCCCCTGCCTCCACCTGGACGACTCCCAGGGCCCAAGCTGAGTCCTCCACGACCTACCCGGAACAATCGTCTCTACGGATCACCCGCATCTCGCCACGCGCTGTCGACCTTTCGCCAATGTAAGTGGCAATAAATAGTCTATCTTTATTTGTTTAAATGACGTTACTTTTATTCGTGTTTTACCCTTCTCTGGGCTTTACAACTCGCGATTCCTACCCTCGGCATTACCCCGTAATAATGGACTAATCCCACCACTCTTCAACTGCTAGTCAGTTTGTATAGCTAATTGCCTCTGAGCTTCCGGAGAAGGACGGAACTGCTTTCTTGCGATGACGGCACCGCTGATGGTTGGGATCCTATGTTGCATCTTATTATTGACGCTGACTTTTTTCCATTGAAGTGGAGTACATACAAGAAAATTTTTTGCCCATACTAGGACCACTTCTTTCCCAGATTCATTAAGCTGATTCATGTGAAAGCTCTAGATTACTTATTCACTTGATTTGTTAAAAAGTTTTATTCTGCATGTTTGTTACCATCTTTGGCGTCGGATTCTTCGGAAATTGTACCTGGAAACTCGCATAGTCGAATGGGATAAGTTGCTGAGGTTGTACCTCAACTTCTATGTCATTCTTTGTAGTATTGTCGGCATATGCATAAAATACATTATTGTTGCTTCTGACCACTCCTTCTCCCATGTGAACACCATCAGGGGCATCTAGGCGTGACAGATTTGCTTCTAATAGTTCTTCCTTTTTTAGGTTGATTGCAACCGGTTATTTATGTGCACTTGCATTTTCATAGAACGAGTGCAAGGTTTAATTAATTTTTTAAATCTCTGTCGTGCTTTTCTAGATTCAGGATCGACAAATGGTATCGGAGTGATAGCCTTTGATATGATTACGAAGAAGTTGTGGCTGAAAGAAAGCTGAGCTTCCCCCTGGCGCAGATAAGGACAGGTCTGTTAAGCTGACGTAACCACATCTTCGAATCGAGTTGAAGCCTATCTCATAATTAAGGGCTCATTTAATGCTAATTTAATGCCCTATTGCCAAATTTAATGCTGCACTATTTAAAAAAACCGAGGGGTTACGCTAACTGAACGTTAAGCTAACGGAACCCCAAGCGAAATAAACGTTGATTTGACTTCTATCATTAAAAATAATTAAAGTGGGACGATGGTCGTGGGGGCTAAAGCGTAGGCTTTGGACTCACTCCTTCGGCTTGCGGGTTCGATTCCCGCCTCGCACTCTGGAAGAGTCTCGGTGGCCCATGCGGTGAACACTAGCCTAGCAAGGGAGTTGTTCATCTCCGGAGAGTCGTGGGACCGGTACCTCTAGAGAAAAAGGTTTTCTCTAAGTACTTAAGGCTGTTGCTCTTGGTGGTTCGGAACCCACCTTAAACTGTAGGTCCCCCTTCCACCACCAAGTAAGTGTGTGGAGGGTGTGTAAAGGAATAGAGAAGGTGTAAGAAAAATCTAAACCCTTAGGGGACACATTAGAAGCTTCCATCTCATTAAAAATAATTAAGAGCTCATTTAGTTCTCTCAAAAACCACTAAATATTATTTTCTAAAACCTACCGCTAGTGCTGAAAAACCACCCTTAATATAAATTATACACAGATTGTTAATATGACCATAATTTAACCAAGGGCTCATTTAATCCTCATTCGAACCAGTGAGAGACGTAGATATCATTAAAATTTGTAAAGATTTTCGCTGAAAATTATTGATCTCAATAACTGAAATCTAGACAGTATGGGGTATTAAAAAAAGTTAAGAGTCAATACTTGCCATAATTTGTCGTATCGTCTTAGCGTTCAGCCAGCATAATCCCTATTTTTTTCAAGAGCAGAGGATTATAATTGTTTAAAAGGCATAAAATTAACCTTCAATGAACCCTTAAATGTGATATGAACACATTTATAATTTGTGAATCATTTACATTAAGCCCTTAATTATGGTATAGTTAGACTTACAATTTGTGCATAATTTATATTAAGGGTAATTTTTCAGTATTAGGGGTGGCGTTTGGAAAATAATTTTTAGTGGTTTTGGAGAACACTAAATGATCCCTTAAAAATTTGATAGGACAGAACTCGATTCGTTTATTTCACATGGTATGCCGCCAGCTTAACGTTTAGCTAGCGTAACCCCTGGTTTAACAAAAAATAGTGGAGCATTAAATTTGGTAATAGGGCATTAAATGAGAATTAAATGAGCCCTTAATTATAGTATAGTCATATAAACAATCTATGTATAATTTATATTAAGGGTGGTTTTTCAGCATGAGGGGTGGCTTTTGGAAAATAATTTTTAGCGGTTTTGGAGAGCACTAAATGAGCCCTTAATTATTTGATACGATAGAACTCAAATCAATGTTTATTTCACTTATGGTTCAGTCAGCTTAACGTTAAGCTAACGTAACCCCCGGTTTTAAAAAAATAGTGGAGCATTAAATTCGGTAATGGGGCATTAAATGAGGATTAAATGAGCCCTTAATTATAGTGTGGTAATATTAACAATCTGTCTATAATTTATATGAAGGGTGGTTTTTCAGTATTAGAGGTGGCTTTTGGAAAATAATGTTTCGTGGTTTTGGAGAGCATTAAATGAATCTTCAATTATGTGATACGATAGAACTAAAATAAACGTTTATTTCACTTAGGGTTACGTCAGCTTATCGTTAAGCTAGCGTAACCCCCGGTAAAAAAAATAGTAGAGCATTAAATTTGGTAATGGGGCATTAAATGAGGATGAAATGAGCCCTTAGTTACAGTGTGGTCATATTAACAATCTGTGTATAATTTATATTAAGGGTCGTTTTTCAGCATTAGGGATGGCCTTTGGAAAATAATTTTTAGAGGTTTTGGAGAGCACTAAATGAGCCCTTAATTATTTGATACGATAGAACTCAAATCAACGTTTATTTCACTTGGGGTTCAGTCAGCTTAACGTTAAGCTAGCGTAACTCCCGGTTTTTAAAAAATAGTGGAGCATTAAATTCGGTAATGGGGCATTAAATGAGGATTGAATGAGCCCTTAATTATAGTATGGTCATATTAACAATCTGTGTATAATTTATATTAAGGGTGGTTTTTCAGTATTAGGGTTGGCTTTTGGAAAATAATTTTTCGTGGTTTTGGAGAGCATTAAATGAGCCTTCAATTATGTGATACGATAGAACTCGATTCAACATTTATTTCGCATGGGGTTCCATCAGCTTAATATTAATCTAGCGTAACCCCCGGTTTAAAAAAAATAGTGTAACATTAAATTTGTTAATGGGGCATTAAATGAGCATTAAATGAGTCCTTAATTATAGTATGATTAGATTTACAATTTGCGTATAATTTATATTAAGAGCGGTTTTTCAGTATGAGGGGTGGCTTTTGGAAAATAATTTTTGGTGGATTTGGAGAGCATTAAATGAGCCTTTAATGATGTGATACGATAGAACTTGATTAAACGTTCATTTCACAATAGGAGTTCCGCCAGCTTAACGTTAAGCTAGCGTAACCCCTGGTTTTTGAAAAAATAATGCAGCATTAATTTTGGCAATATGGCATTAAATTAGCATTAAATAAGCCCTTAATTGTGTGATATGTTTGAACTCGATTCAAAGATGTGGTTACGTCAGCTTAACATACCTGAGAAGGACGGCCAATTATTCCCTCAATTAAAATAGGAAAATCATTGAGAACCACATGAAATTTCACTTGGCTATTGAGTACCCGTACCCAAACAGTCTCATGGGTTTCTACCATTTCATGTGTTATACGAGAAACCTGAATAGAATCATCCCCTGCAGCGATGTCTTCTATTAGTGCTTTAAGTTTGATTAAATTGACGTCCGATCCGTGATCCACCAAAAATAAAGCTTTACCTTCATGAAGGTCGGGTGCAGTTAAACACACTACTGGGAACGATGGGTCTTCTTAAAGTTTAAATGCATTAGTTGGGGTGACGCTGGCCTTGCTTCGGCAGATGATAGGACCGGAGCTTAAGGGGAATTATCAGCTACTCCGTGTAATAGAGGCGGATATAGCATAGTGTAAGGGTATCCGTAATTAGGTGGATACATGGGTGGATAGGGATATTGTACGTATGGATTGGGTTACATTAGATCTGCAATAGGGAAAGGTGAATAAGGTAGGTAAGGGAGACATTGGATGTTAGGAATAGGTAGAGTGGGTTTCCCCAGGGGGTTTTCTAGTCGCTTAGATTTACCGATAACCTCCATAAGCTTGGTATAGGGACTGGATGCTCGTTCCTTATCAGGGGACTTGTCTTGTCTAGAAATATGATAAGTCGATGCTGATGCCACTCTCGCCTTTACTGCATATTTTTGTCGCTCCTCTACGTGAAACGCGAATTCATATGCTTTGAGTATGTTCGCTGGATTACTAATATCCGCGAATGTTGACATATCCCCTGGTAACCCACGAATATAAGCATCACGCGCACAATCTATTAGTGGCTTCATCATCATGGATTTTTTATTACCGGGACCCGCGTACTCTTCCTCTAACGAAAGTTTCGCTCCACTAATGAGTCCCAAGGTCCTATCGTAGTAATCGCTTACACTTTCTTTTTGGTCCATACGAAGATTCACAATCGCTTCAAAGTGCCACTGGTACTTCGTAGTGGGGTCGAATCGTTTTTTCAAGTGACCTGTTAAGTCCTTAAGGGCTAGGAATTGTTTATTGCGGACACTTTCGCTAACAATGTCCTTTAGTTTAATAAGAACAATTTTAATAAAAGATAGTTCCGTTACCTTTGTGACCACAGCGTTGTCTATATCCTGCAGGAATTCCTTTAAAGGAGTTGTTTTCCCGTCATACGTGGGAATGTGAGAGGTGCTTTGTTGAAGGGCCATACCTCCAGCGCGGTCGCCATCTCGGCACTTACATCCATCATGCTAGATTGCTTTTTGTTTGATTTCACTGTTTGTATCTTCCTCAATGGGCATATCGATTGATTTTATCGAGTCTTATGGAAGATTTTTTTTTAAGGCTTAATTTTTGAAAACATAAGGATAGCAGAATTGACTTCCTTAAATTTACCACCCCGCTATAATTGGCGAGTACTATTTACGAGGAGTTTTGACTGCAAGGGAATGCCTCTTGGTTTAATAATTCTGAAGAAAGAACTCATCTAACAACTATGATATATAAATATAAATGTCGACTATTAATTTGTATATATCTACAATTTTTATGGACCGCAGTCCAAAAAGCAAACGAAAAAGGATCATTACGATGTAAGGTCACAATGTACCTTTACATGCCGATGGCGAAACTCTAAAAGGTTATAGGATGGTGTAGAGACTACTTATTTGTAATAAAATAAAATTTAAGCCGATTTTAAGCTCTTGCTTTACCTCGCTGTGCATTTAATATTATTTTTTCGTTCAGGCTACACCCAACAAGTCAGTGCACACTTTGTTACCCGAATGACCACCTTACACTCTCTGTCTCTCTTCATCACCCTTAGGTAACAAAAGTTCTAAGAAGTTAACGCTTAATGCAAGCTTGGAAAATTTTTTACTCTTTGTAAATCGAAGGTTTCGAATTACTTAAAATAATCTTGCAGTCAGTTTCAATATGGGACGAAAGTGTCACAGTCCCAATTTGATCCTGGAGTTGAATTTTATTTTTGCTTTCAGAGTTAATTACGGGTCTATGAACCTGTTCTACTGTTTGTTGTGCTTTGTTTAACAGAGCATTAAATAGGGAATTGAACTCTTCTGGGGTCTCAATTTAATTGAAAGTCAATTCCAGCTTTAATGAGGAGGGTCCAAAAATCGACTATTGATTGGTACTTTTATTGGATTCCCAAAGGATTAAACTACCGTTTATATTACGTGCACAATCGTCTGATTTTTGAGAAATTCTTGAGCGATCGCGTTCAAGTTTGATTTATTTTGTCTATCCCGTAATTGCGTTTCCCCTCTAGATTTTGAGCTTCGTTTTTTATTCAAATCAGACATTGTCGAAATCTAGAGCAAACATTGAAAACAATTGATCTTTTCAAATCAACTATTGTATAATTAGAGAAGTCTCTAGTTAAATACATTAACTAAAATTTTAATCCGTGTGATAATGCAAGCAATTATTTCCTACTACCCTATTTATGAAATAATAAAATGGAAACCAATCACACGCTGGCCGAGAAGGCTTGTAGAGTGATTCTTGGAAGGGTGGTCAGCTGGCCGAAAAGGCTTGCCTAGCCTCATTGCATTTTCCTTTAACTAGTTCACTCTCAATTTCCTATAATCACAGATCCGTTCAGAATTCTATTAACTAACTTTAATAAATTCAAAAGCAGATATATTGATTATTATGGTATTTTTTTCTAACTTAAACATTCACTAAAATCTCAAAATAAGCAATTCAAGGGAAAGGAAAAAAACGTTAATTTAATTAGCAGCCGAATGGGGTTCTAGGTTCGTATCCCACCACTCCCACCATTCTGCCTATTACGAACCAGCTTGAATAAATTGTAAATTTATTATTTGGTTTAGATCGGGGTAATTTTGTGGTAACAGGATGCCGAGCGAGCTGATACGTTGGAGGAACAACAGACCAAACTAACTCTCGTTAGTTTGTTTATTTTATATTTTGGTGGATTAGTGAACTTCCTCCTATCGGAGTCCTGCATTTGCTGCTTTTTTTGAAATTGAGACTAGGTACCAAATTATTGATAAATATGTTCAACTGGAAAAAAATAACAATTTATTAAATTTATTGAAATTTTGCACAGATTTGTCTTTCCGGTATAAAGTAAATTGATTTTCAAACAATCTATGTTTTTAATTCAAATTTCTCTATAATTATTTATTCTTGTTTGATGAAAGACCGGACAAAGGGCCTCAATATGACTCAATAGGAGAGAACAACACACTTAAAGTATTTCGACTTTCCAGTACTTGATTCACTAAACATAATATTCACTCCAGTTTCCGTTGGCACTAAGCTTTTATTATTTTCACATTGTTATCGTATCATTGAAAACTCGCATTATTGCATACCTTAAAAATCTGTCTTTTCAGATGGCAACCGCGATAGGAAACATGAGAAAAGACGAGACGGAGCATGGAACCATAAGGTTCCGATCGCGTACCTGACTTCCGAACGAGGGTAGAAGTCGGTGTCCAATGCGTCTGTGAGCACAAAACCTTTCAAAGAAATTAATCTATTAGACGGGCCTTTGGTACTCTTTATTGTGCTAAGCTAAGTGCCAAGTTTGTTAGTTAGCCATTTTGGATAAAACTCCTAAACGTAAGCGTATTTTGAAAATGTTTGGGACCACCTTTTTTCATGATTTAAAAATTCGACACTTGTTCATAGTACTTTAAAAGAAAAATGTTAATTTTCGATAGCACTATAAGATTATCATAACAACTTTTAGAATTTTTTCGAAAAATTAAAATTTCATATTTTAACCTCACAAAAAATAATCAAAAATCAAAAATTTTATAGGACAAGTAGTTTTTGTTTTATGTATAAGAAAATTATAAATAAAAAAAATGAATTTTTTCGACACGCGATACAAGCTAAGAAAAAGTAAATAGATGACATTTTTTATCGAAAGTAGAGCAAAAATTTTTTTATTACTGGTTTCTTTTACATTCACATCAGAGAAGGTATTATTAGATTTGTATAAAACTTGCCCGCCTCCCCTAGTTTTTGTCAAAAGGACCACTTTTGAGATCCTCTGAATCCTAAAAACAAGTTTTTACGAATGTGTCTGCCTGTACGTATGCCTGTCTTTAAAAAAAATTTATGACACATTTTATCGAAACTTTTATAGTTTTTCCAAACAATAAAAGTTTCGATAAAATGTGTCATAAAATTTTTTTAAAAGAATGCGCCATTTTTTTAAACAGGACATGAAACTACGTTTGTTTTATTACCAATGCAAGTTATGAATGATAATAATATACATTTATGGAAATGATATGAAATTTTAGGGGTAAACTCGAGTTTGAAGCACGAGATACGTCATGAGAATGTGATCATTAAGGCCGAAGGAGCTTTAACAACAGAAAATTCACAATCACCAAATTACTGTTGTCGATGCTTTCACCCTTGGTTTTTAAAAATCTGCGCACAAAAGATCGAGCGCGTAGCGCGAAGTAAGAACATTATCGATTGCGAAGCGCGAGATAAATATAATATCGAGCGCTAAGCGTGAGAACCAAAAGTCGCGTGCCCTAAGCGCTCTTAAACTTGCGAGCGGAACGGGCCGTGCGCTCCGCGCGCGACTAGACTGTACCCGCGAGGCGGGCAGATTTTCTTTAAGATGGACGCTTTTACACAAGTTTATTCCTATCAGCAGCTGAACATAGTAGATGCTCAGATTCAAGCTAGACAAGAAGGTGATACCATAAGCAGGCGTAAAGTAAACCAGAAATAAATCTTAATTGGAAGTCCTAAAACACTCTTAAACAAGAAAAAACATCCGAAAAGAAAATGGATGAAGGTGAGCCTTGTTCAAACAGTTTCGGACCCGATACACCAACTCGTAGAAACCAAAGAACAAGGCACCGAGCCCAAGGACAACAATGGGTGCTCAGATATCTTGCAAGAAGCTGGGAGACCTAAAACAGCACTTTACCTGTACGCGCAACTGGCCCTAAGTATCCATTCGTGGTGAAAATTAACGAATTTTTGGACGTTCGTAGTACCACCTCTCCATCCCAAACACGTAGGGTGATACCACTCCTTACTATTCCTTCCTGCTCGTAAGCACCCCATCAATGAGATTTACAAAGAGTTGTTGCAACAGTCAATGAATTTATTAATTGTTTAAGTGAAGATACGAAACAATTTCTTCGACATGATTGGCTCGTTAAGAGAGATGTTTCTTTCAGCATTGAAGTCAGGCATCATCCTAGGCCCCTCATCCTAAATCTACTTAAGAGATCAGAAGGTATATAATTTTCTCGAAATCAACTTGTTAAGAGTCACACGTCATTAAAAATTTGTCATCATTTTTTGAAAATTGACGTGCATTAAAATAAATAAGAATATTGGAATATCAAGCACCCTCCGCAAAGAGCCGTCATTTTAGACAGGACTATGCTCGCGCATACCGAATTTTTGTAGTACATTTGGTATTTCATCACCACATCGATGGCTCTATTTAAAGGCTCGAAAGAGTAGGTGAGGAGAGGAATCACGCAGGTGATAATGGCGTTGATCTTGTCGGCCCAATTTGCAGCTACTTTCTAAAATACACTTCTGACGCTTGACAATTGTAAAGTTTTTTGTGCACCGAAGTATACTGATCAACCTTACCGATATAGTCCTCTCGTGATGCATATTTTGCTCGGAAATTATTACGCGGGTGATTCTTTTCAGTACTTCGAGGTCAGTTTTTGACTCGAGTCAAATTTCTCCTTATTATTACTCCATGCAGGATATTACTAACCCTGGCGGACCGAATAAACGGAAAGGATACGCTACAGCGTACAATTATAGTATTCACAGAGTAACCCTAAAGTATCATGCAAAAAAAAAAAAATAAATAAAATAAAACAAGAGGATAGGCATTCAATTTATGGAAATTTGGATTCTGCGTTTTTGCCATTAGAATGAACTATTGCCATTATTTCGAGGCCTTCTCACGGAAAATTTAACGTAGATTCCGAAGAGTAATAAGTTAAAGAAAATCGGATGTGTCCCACGGTGTGACGTAATGAAACTGTTGACTCGTGGTGAACTTGCTGCTCCTGGAACTTTCTATCTGGACTTCTCTTAACTCCCAAAAAAAGGAAAGTTTTAGAAAATTTTCTTTTGCGCAAACTTAAATACCAAGAACTAAGCAAGAGCAATTCTTATTCCTATAAATAGATTCACCTATTCTGCTTTTTTAATTATAGACATTTGTTATGTTGCATTTTTTCCTTTCATATTAAGAATATCTGCACAAAACAGGTTACACTTGTTAAAAAAAATTAATCCTATGTGTGAAAGAACGCATCCCATCCTTTCTATCGTAGTTTTTTAGGGTCATCCCACCCGGCGGCAATATGGCAGGCGTGAATGAATCAAGGAACGAAAGATAAAATTAAGACAGTAAAGATAAAAATGCATGAGAAGAGTGGTTAAAACGAGCGAAGAACGTGGTAGTGAGATGTTAAAAAAGAGGACAAAAAAGTTTTTGAAATAAGAATTTCGGCTTGCGGTGAAAAGTGGATAAGATTAGAATAAAAGCTATGAAGCACAGAGAGAAGCAACGGTGATTAGGAAGCGATAATGGAATTCATAGGGTGGGAGGATAAAATGGAGACAACGGTAAAGAAAACTTAATGTATAAATACATTAATAATGTATAAATGGTAAATAAACTTAATGTGTAAGTAGACGGTGTTAATTACTGGTCAACTACGATGTGCCAATTTGAACGGAGAGATCTCTTAGTAGCAATCTTCACGTTTCAACTGTTCAATGACAGTCCTCTTCAGAAGAAATTACAAAAAACGGAACATTTTCCGTCTGCGGGATGGCGTGAAACATACATATTTGTTTATGTCTCTCACAATTTCTAATTCTACAACTAAGACCTTCTACAACTAAGAGGACTTTCGATGAAACAGTTGAAACGATAAGATTGCTACTGAGAGATCTCTCAGTTCACACGAATATATCTTATTTGAACAGTAATCAACACCTTCTACTTACTCACATCTTTAACTGGGTAAAGAAACCTAACGTATCTAGCAGCAACGTCTACATAGAACATGATTTTTCGACAAAGAAAGGGATCTTTAAATAACAATACGAGGTGTGTTAAAAAAATAAGGTGACTTTATGGTTTTCTCAAAAAATATTCATTTATTCCTCAATATTTATGTTGTACCCTTAAAAGTAATCCCCCTCAGATATAATACACTTGTGGCAACGCTTTTTCCAATCACCGAAGCACTTCTGATAATCATTTTGTGGTATAGCCTTGAGTTCTTTCAGCGATGCAGTTTTTATCTCCCCAATATTTGAAAATCTATGTCCTTTCATGGGTCTCTTCAGTTTTGGGAAAAGAAAAAAGTCACTGGGGGCCAAATCCGGTGGATATGGAGACTGAGGCATGACTGTGGTACTCTTTTTGGTCGAAAAATCTTTCACAAGCACTTTCAAAATTAAGCAGTTTTGGAACAAATTTCACTGACACACGTCTCATACCCAAAACGTCCAAAAAGATAGCATGGCATGAACCAACCGATATGCCAACATTTTCAGCAACTTCTCGTATGGTAATTCGGCGATTTTTCAACACCATTTCTTCCACTGCTTGAACGTTTTCATCTGTTGTTGACGTGCTGGGACGTCTAGGGCGAGGTTCGTCTTCGACATCCTCTCGGCATGCTTGGAACAGCTTGTACCACTTATACACATTTTTCTTACTCAGAGTAGACTCACCGTATGCAACTGTCAACATTTCAAGAGTTTTAGAGCACTGGATTCCATTTTTCACACAAAATTTAATGCAAACTCTTTGCTCCATTTTTTTCGAAAGAAGAAAATCGCCGAACACACCAAACTCTTCTAATCTTTTAGGCATCTGCCAGAAAAACAACGCGAGCTATACAGTCAAAACTGTGAACATATGATCATGAGTGTACCAACACAACAAAACAAAAAATTTAAAACTTGAATGTACGTAACCCGCGAATATTGAGAAGTCACCTTACTTTTTGAACACACCTCGTATATGAGAGGGCGCAGGTGAGAAATGACTAGAAAGAAGGCAGGCACTAACAGGTAATTTACATATATTAATAAAAAGATGATATTGCTTACTTACATGTTGATCAGCTGAGAATTGGGAATAACTTTTTCCAATCTGTTACTGTTTTTTATGCGAAATATGAGCTTTGCAGGACTTGGATTATTAGTCAGTACCGTTAGAATCCCTGCGGGGAATGATAGCATCATATCTCCACTCAACTTGACTTGGCAGCGAGTTTCGTCGGATCCTCTGAAATATGAGTGTACTAATTCGTGAAATGCCACTGCTAATGGAATTGTATCAGCGAGACCAATTGTCAACGGAGAAGGACCTCTCGAGGTGCCTACGCCAACTCCGGTTGCACGAAATTCCAAACTTGCAACACTATCTGCTCTTGTAATTGTTGCTGGCGACATTCTCCCTCGGTTAGACTGACATTCACCTCTTCGAGAAGGTGGCCTAGGTATAGCAATGATTCCAGTTGGTATAGATGAAGCTGACAGTTTATAAGTTAAATCAGATGTCATATCATCTACTTCCGAAAACAGATCGCCATCTAGAAAATATCCAAAAATACTTTTTAATTTAAGTTGTATAGCTCAGCAAGTTTAATCAAAGTTTCTTCTCAAATGTCTGCGTGCATCTAACAGACTGCCTGTCATAAGGAGAGCAAAAAAGGGTAGAATGCGACCCGTTGTTGATAAAATGAGAGTCAAGCAGCGGAATGAATTTACATGAACGTTTCTGAATGTTTCTGCCGCTTTCTCTGCCTCCCATAAAAAAGAAATTTTGAGGACAAAATAGAGCTATCAACAACGCTTTTTCTCGCAGTCGGCGAGGGAACATAATCAAACCATGGACGTAAGAAACACGAGACTTGGAATGCCATTGCGCTCGCCCAAATTAGGATGACATGCCCAGTCCCGTGTTTCCTATGTCCATGAATCAAACAGTCACGTGTGTATAAAATTAAACTATGTGTAAACCTAATTCTGACTATGTAAATAAACGCAGTTTCGTTCATTATGTTCTACTCTAATCTAAAACATTGGACCTTCGGTCATCAATATCATACTAGATAGCGTTATTATAAATTCTGAAAAACAGCTAAAGAATTAGCTTGATAAAAGTGTCTAAATTAGAATCACCAATAGGATTCTCGCGAATACACTATCCTGTGAGTCACACAAGTTAGTAATTCCAACGGAAGCTATACTGTTCGTCTTTATCTCTCTGTCTCTTTCTAAGTCGTATAGAACAAGCAGTTTCGACTTTCTTTCTGAATCGGTCTGTGTATATCAGTCTCATGACGGTACAAATGTTCACAGTTGTATTTTCAGTTGATATTGAGAAGATGGGTCTTCCAATCAAGATTCATGTTGATGATCGAAACTGCCGACGCATTTCGTAGAGATTCCTCTCCTAAGATATAACCAATTCAGGAGTAACAAATAACCTCCGTCGCAATTTGGACTATCTCAATCGCCATAATTGGGAATCTTTGCCTGAAGATTCAAAGGCGAAATGTCATTCCCACGTATGACACGGCGGAGATAAGCTTCATACTCTAGGATTGGCCACAATTGGCCAGAATATGATAAGTTGCTATTCCGTGTAAACGCAAATATCCCTCTAGTACCTCACGATTAAATAAGACAATCCACTCAGGATCTAGATACTATCAGAATTTCTCATTGGTTCGGTCATTCCACTAATATTTGATTGGTCGAACTTCATACCTTCGTAGAAGCGATGAGCGTAAATTCTAAAATTTAAGCTGTGTGAGGCATTGCAAGAGCACACACTCATGTCCCGATGAAAAACTATTATTAGAAGTAAGTAGTGGAGAGTGTTTTCCCCGATCTTGATAATGCATGGACTGAAGTGACTTTTAGGACTCAGTGCTATTAAAGCTTACAATGGCAGCGTTAATTAATGTTAATAATATATCACAAGTAGGGTTAGGCACGTCTTTACCGCAGGGAGACAATATTTTCTGGACGAGTAGTAAAGCCGCGTAAACACGTGTATAACGCTACGAGTGACGCCAGATATTTGATTCGAAACCACCATATGCTATCAGCTGATAGAACTCCATGTAAGTTTAGAGATGGCATTTTGTTTTTTCTTTCCATGAATTTAAGTAACGAAATTTACATTTATAACAGTTTTTCAGTGATATACAACACGATTTATCCGATTGTGGTGCAAGATCCGCATCTAGATAAAAGTGCACTGCTTTAGAAAAAGATTCATTTTGTACTCATATATGATATAATGTATGCCACGACAATAATATTGTTTAAACTCTTTTTCTGATTAAAAAGTTTAAGTGTTATGAACTCAATATCGCTAAATCTAGCACCCAGTTATCAGAAACCAGTTAACCTTGTATAAAATTTAGGTTATCAGAAGCCCTAATGAAAGGAGGGGGATGGTAGGTAATCAATAGGGAAAGTTGAGGAAATGTTTAAGGCGTGACACATATCACACACAATCAAACAATTACACATTTAAGGCTCAGACAGCTAAGAAGGTTATTGACAAAATGAAACAATGGCACTTTTATAATAAGAGTTGATTTATTATAATAAATATGCGAATATATTTATAAACTATATCAGATAATTTTACTCTCAATTTAAACGACTCAATTGGCTCAATTGGTGCCACGTATAATGTCGCCATTTTCAAACACTGGAAAAATCGTTCCACGCGCTCTTTACCATCTTTACCCGGGTGACATTTTTCTATCAACCCAAGGTCCCACTTGACAAATCGTAATTTTTTAAGATGACGTGCGTACCAGATAACAAATAAAAAGTTTCATCTATAGACTTTTTGCGTTGTTTTAACTTGTTAAAATGGTTCTGGGACAAAGGCAACAGAAATGCTCAAGCCTCTGCTTAATTAAGTTTAAGCGTTTGAGATGTGGCTTATTAAAGTCCTAAATGGACAGCTCTGGTAAATGAAGCGGTGCTCCAACATTTAAAAAATGTTCCGATGTCAGAGATTCAAATTGATTTGTATCAAATTGAAAAATGTAACAGGGAAATAACTCACACATCCCTACTATAAAAAAGGACTAAAAAATCATTAAAGAATTTTAGGTATGGTTTTATGATGCCCACAAACCATATTTCACCCGAATACATGCTGGCAGAAGAGTCCTTGTTCGTAAACAGGCAAATATTACAAATTAAAAAAAATATATAATTAAAAATTTGTCATAAGGACAACCACAGGATTTCGCCGGGAGTGGGTGCTAATCTGAAAAATTGCACCCCCTTCCAGCGAAATCGCGGTAAAATTTCAGTCACAACCACGTCTCACGACCGTGAGATAGGTGGTTACAGTCTGTAAAGAAATCAATACAACGATTCAGCAAAAGCATCGTGCACCCTAAGAACACGGAGCGACCCAAGGACAACCGCCTTCTGCATTTTTACCGCAAGTGTTCTGGCATATTGTTGACACGCAGGGATGCTTTTTAGGCCATTAGCAAGTGAAAGCTTGGCACCACCAAGAGCGCCGATCATAAGGACGATCAATTTAACAGAATATTCCGGGTACAATCGTTGCAACTCCCTAATAAGGTCTCGATACCTCACTTTCTTTTCATTCTCCATGGTTATGATGTTTTTGTCAGCTGGTGCCGAAAATTCGATAACGAACATAGTTCGCTTCTCGAAGTCAAGAAGAACCATGTCAGGTCTCGAGTAAGCAACAGAAACAATTGTCGAGAATATAAAGTTCCAGTATATGCGACACTTCCCATTCTCGACAATTGACTCAATTTCCCTAGGAGCATTTAGAGGAACGATATTAAGGTTAATGCCGTAGGAGTGACAGAGATGGTAATAAAGCACTTTTAGTGCCGCATTGTGCCTTTGAATGTAGGTCGTTTCCGCGTGAGTTGGACCACTAGATAGTATGTGAGCTAAATGCTCGGGGTGTGCATGGCACGCCCTGCAGCTATCATCGGGAATGTCTTGGCTTAAAAAGGTGGCGACGGTATGTTAAGGTAAAAATGACACCGTCTTGGCATATAAAAATGAAATCCTTCGTACCAGACTTCAATCCGGGAGATTTAAGGAAAGCAAACGTTAGCTCACAAGACATTGACTGCTCCTTCACATTTCTGTGGAAGATACCGTGCATCCTCTTATCGAGGAGCTGTTCACGAAAGTTTTTCTCTTGTGCTTTCTTAATCCGGGCTTTCAGGAGTGAGTACTCGAGATAGATAAGATTTGTTGCATTTTGCTTACCCCTAATACTGAAGTCAAGTCCGAGTGTTTCAGCAGCCTCCTTCGCTGCTTTGTACAGAAATGCTCCTTTGCCCACTTCTTCGTGATTCCTGACCATTTTAAGAAGAGGTTCTCTTCCATTTTCAACTCTATGTGCTGTACCCAGAATAATCCTTTTTTGAAGACATTCAAGACTCAATATTCCGCGACCCCCTTGACGTCGTGAGATGTACAGTCGCGGAACGGAAGACTTAAGATGCATGCTTTTGTTCATGCGCATAACCTTTCTTGTCCCGATATCAAGGGATCTGAGCTCGTTCTTCGTCCATGGAACTACTCCAAATGAATAGAATAGTACCGGGACGGCAAGCATGTTCGTTGCAGATACTTTGTTCCTCGCCGACAGTTCGGAGGACCAAATCTGTCGGATGAGACGTTTGTATCTACTTCGGAGAGTATCCTTTATAGATGTCACATCCTGAATGCGGCTCTGTTGCACGCCCAGGTATGTATAAGTCTCTCCAGCGCAAAGGTGTCGTATGGCGCTTCTATCAACGAGCTCGGGATCTTCAGGGATGCCATTAAGTTTTCCTCGCGTCAAATAAACCTTGGCGCATTTGTCTAACCCAAATTCCATTCGAATTTCCTTACTATATCGTTAAACAATCCTTAGAGCTAGATGCAGTTGCTCCCTTTTTTTAGCATAGATCTTAAGATCGTCCATGTAAAATACATGAGTGACCTTGTGCTTTCGATCTGCAGGTGAATGGGGGAAACGTACTGTCTTGCCCAGCTTATCTTCATGGCAAGTTGATGCATTCGTCTTTTGGTCTTATGATCAGCCGTTGGTTTTGTTTTACGGTCCGCATCGGCCAAAGCTTTCGCTGTATTATACACACAATAATTGATAGCCCAGAGGTCGGATTCTCCGGAAAAATGAAAAATGTCCACGAAGCTCGTCATCCATTTCAGCCAGATCTTTAGGCTTGAGAGAAACCTTGGTGTTGATGTTTCTCCTGGTCGTAAAGCATCGCTCTTCATCTTTTGGATGCCTGCCCGCGGTTGGTCTTAGTGTCGCCTCTCTTTCTCTATTGCCGGCTTGTTCTAGCTGTGGTAAAGCAGGCGTTTCGCTTACATAGCCCCTTTTACGGAGTAGTTCAGAATGGTTTCGCAGACGTTGCTGCGAAAAGTGCGATAGCTCCGGGTGTTTCTCGCACCACAGAGCATGCAGACATGCCATGTAACCCCGTTCAGGGGCTACACTCGCATCGTAGCACTCTAGCAGGTCGTGATTCAGTCGCTCCGTCCACGCAAAGGTCGCGAGATACCGCCGATCCATCGCATTAAATCGATTTTCATTGGCTCCCCCAGCTCTAGATTGGTCGGCATTGTTAGACCGACCCATTTGCGGGAGCCCTGTGCGTTCTGTTGTTTTGAACCCCACTTACTACAACTTACTACATATCGTTAGGTGCATAGAGAGATTGATGCCGCTTTCAAAAACCAGATTTACTATCTCATCTGGAAAAAATCGAGTGACAACCAAGAAGGTCACCTTTCACAGAGGTGTCTTTCAGGGCGACACCATGAGCCCACTCCGCTTTTGCCTCACATTATTGCCACTATCTATAGCACTTCGCCATTCCGACGGGTACTTTTGCGGCAAACCTGCAGATCGAAAGTACAAGGTCAAACATGTATTTTACATGGACGATCTTAAGATCTATGCTAAAAACAAAGAGCAACTACATCTAGCTCTAGGGATTGTCGAACAATATACTAAGGAAATTGGAACCGAATTTGGGTTAGACAAATGCGCCAAGGTTTATTTGAAGCGGGGAAAACTTAATGGCATCCCTCAAGATCCTGAGCTCGTCGATAGAACCGCTAACGACATCTTTGCACTGAAGAGACTTACACATACCTGGGCGCGTCACACAGCAGCTTTCAGGATGTGACATCTATAAAGGATACTCTCTGAAGCAGAAACAAACGTCTCATCCGGTAGATTTGGTCTTCCGAACTGTCAGCGAGAAACAAAGTATCTGCAACGAACATCCTTGCCGTCCCGGTACTACTCTATTCATTTGGAGTAGTTCCATGGACG